>NW_026996920.1:1275000-1875000 GCF_035044405.1 Drosophila montana
TATACTCGCATTTCTCATTGTTTTCAGCTGGCTTTTATTTATGCATTTATGCAGTCAATTATGCAGCTAATTGTTGCCAAACAAAAGCAAAAACAAAAACTAAATTGTTTATTACCTGATTCTGACGAGGAATGAAAATTGGCTGCAGCTGTCGGGCGCAATTTTCTGATGGCTGCCATAGGAAGCGTTGAGAATCGAGACGTGTTCATCAGATGCTTTGTTAGACTCCCAACATGTATTTGATGACAAGTGTCGAGACCTGTCAAGAACGAAGCATTGAAAATTTTATGTGTAAAGGGTTAAGCGAGCCGACGACACTAAAGAATGTCTGGAATCTCTGGATTGCTGGCGCTGGCCGAAAAGAAGGGCTCGGCTAGCTGCCACATACTGAGCCTGCATGAGGAAATTATACGTCAGCTGTTTACCTACCTGCCCACGTTGTGTGACAAGGTGCGACTAGCGTGTGTGGCTCCCAAGTTTCGGCACGCCTTCGAGAGTTGGGCGCGGGCGCATAGGCACACGCTGAAGGCGGAGGATGTGGAGCAGATGGTGCTGCCCGAAATCATAGACTTCTTCAAGGTGGCCGGGCCCTATATAAAGGTGCTGTTGGTCAACTGCGCGTCCTTTCAGAAGGAGTCGCTGCTGGTCGAGTTCATTGCGGAGTACTGCAAGACTCTGGAAGAGATATACTATACCAACGTGACGGATGAGTTTCGCTATTGCTCGCTGTTGTCGCGTCTGACGGGTCTGCGGCGTGTCAGCATAGACTGCATGGATGCGGAGGACGTGCTCAGCTTGAATCTGGAGGGCAACACGGAGTTGGAGTCCTTTGAGCTGATCAATGGCTGCTACACTGGTAAGCCAATATATTCAAAATGCCAGCTAAACTCGGATTGCTTGTGACCGTAGGCAAACACCTGTGCGGCTTCTCCAAGCTCCAGAGGCTGGTGCTCCGGGACTGTTTGCTGTGGAATTCGGGCGAGTTTGGCATTCCCCTAAAGGAGCTGCGCACACTCGTCTTGGACGACTGTTGCTTTGAGGTGATGAATCAGTCGCTCTACCAAAAGATAGCCGAATGCTGTCTGGAACTGGAGGAACTCTCCTTCTCTGGATGTGATGCCAACTTTGAGATCATTGCCCAGCTGCCCAATCTGCAGCGATGCACACTCAAAACCTGGATGACCTCCAATGAGCTCAACCTGGGCTTCCTCTCAACCCTAGCCGAAAAGAAGGGCAACAAGCTAACATTTTTAAAGCTATCTGGACAGTTTGACATTAGCAACCAGCATGCTCGTTGCCTGGGCCAGCTCAGCAGCCTGACGGAGTTCCATTGGTGCGACAACGACGTGCTGGAGGACGACCACTTCAAGTTCTTCAATGAGCTGACCGGGCTGAGCCTGTTCGGCTTGTCCTGGTGCGGGCGGGTCACCGACGTGGGCCTCATGCGATTGGTGCGCAAGTGCACCCAACTGGCTCGCATCGATGTCAAGGGCTGTGATCAGATCACCGATCAGTTTGTGCTGAATGCCGTCTATTGCTGCGGCAAGACGGCAGACCGAACATTGACGCTGAACGTGGAAGACACAAAGATCTGCCCTGCACTGCTCCAGGTAGGTGACTCAGTTCCAAATCAATTTTAGGAAATTAACTACTGCGCCATGCAGCATCCCGATTATTTAAAGCCCCTCAACAGAGTTAAGCTGAACTTTACGATTGGGTCGAGCTGAGCCAGAGGGTGTCCACAAGGAAGTACTGGCTATAGTTGTATTTATGATCGCAACCTCACACAATGCTCAATTACCGATCGGTATCGGATAATTGCGAGCGTGTACTTTTACGGACTGGCCGTTTGATAATCAAAAGCGAGAATCCATTTGAAACATTTATAAAAATAATTCGATTCACTTCGTTTCAATTCGACTGACCGATCGGTCGCAATAAATTTCGCATTCAATTGTTGCTTGAACTTTGCCGTACGCCAATTGAAATGATGTCTGTGTTAGCAGCAGGAAGCCCGCAGTCAGCCGGCAGTCTAGTCAGACCGCTTGCTCACCTGTGGCCGGTGGTTAGCCTTAGTCATCGGCCCGTCTCGGTCCGGCGGCTGTTGCGTGCTACGTTCTCGTACTCGTAGTCGTACTCGCACTCGCGGCCACAATCACAATGGCAACAAGCTGCAGCTGACCTCGACGGTCTCCTTAAATAGACGGCGATCGCGATCGCTCTGACTTAGTTGTAGTACACATAACCCATTGACATCGTCTTTGCCTCCACAAACATATTCAGAAACAACAACAAAAAAATCGCCTTGACATGTTCAGGTGTCTGCTGCGCTGGTGGCTTTTCGCCTTTCTGGTTTTTTGCACTGACTAATTATGCACTTCTTCTGCCGGGTTAGCGTGCTTGACATTTTCCTCGGATGCGCCGATCGATGGAATTCCCGCGCCAAGATTTGTAATATGATTGAGTTTTAGTTGTATGATCAGCATAGTTTAATTACCATCTACGGGTTTGCTTTTGCTCTTGATCAGCAGCACAGAAGAAAGCAAGAAAGAGTCTCTTAATATGGCAGGCAACTCTAAATTAAACTATGTTGGGAAATACCTTTGTACAATTGGATTAAATATACCTGACTAGCTAATATTCTGTAGCCAGAGCCAGCTGCCATAATTCGAATTTCCTTCTCAGACTCCATTCTTGAATAATGGAGTCTCCTCTTCTGCCTATAACAGTTTAAGTCCTTAAATTTCAAATATATAATCTTAGATAGCATGCAGAGATCAAGAGTACCAATATGTTAAATATTATGGATCTCTATGAAGGTCTAGTACAAAATTTGGTGAGTCAAACTCTAGCTCTGGTTGGTGAAAATCGATACTTATCGATTCTAGATGAACAGGGTAAGCTTAAGGTAAACTTGATCGCGAAGGTGATACATCCGTCCACTCTTCCGCCTGTTGTTATGTTTGATAGACTTTGATATGTCTGAGACTTAAACTCGAACCATTGATAACTCCCCAAGAAATCTACAATAATAGATATCGACATCTAAGACCTAGAGATACCTAGGAGTTATAGTATAAACATCCAGAATACTTCCCTGTACCCCCTTAATATTTACCCACATTTGGAAATTATACTTATGCCCCGAAAATTTCATAAAGATCGGACAATAAACTCCGAAGTTAGCCGAGAATGCTTTTCGTAGAAGCAATACCTGTATAAAAAAGTATATGGTACTCAGTTCATCTGAAGATTCTGTTTATACTAATACTTATATTCGGAAGATCCACGCCCCGAGAAGTACTCATGGGTAGGCACCAAGTTCTACTCGGATTCTTATTGCGCGGCGTGTGTGGAAGTTCCTGTTTCAGGGCACAGGATAACTTCTAGTCGAGCATTCTGAATTGTTTAATTTCAAGTAAACTTATTGAAAAGGTCTCCTTATCTCACTTACTTTAGTATATGAACACATAGAGTCTCACATAAAAAACTTCACCTCCAGTCACAGCTTCAGCGCCACCTCCAGCAGAAGCAGAAGAAGCGGCGGCAGAAGCGGCACCAGCTCTGGCAATATTACCGTCATCATCTTCGGTGCCAATTGCCATTTTAAGATGTTTGCAGGCTTGTCAAGGTGCCAATCGAATCGAAGCCGTGTTTCTGTCGGCAGTTTGACAAACCCGTTGACTTAACAATCGCATGTTGTGGCTTTGTCGCTGCCTTCAATTGTTGACCGAGGTGCATGGCTTAGCTGGAATTTTACACGCAGCTATCAGACGATACACATCTATACGGTTCAGAGTATAAAGATGTAATCGTGCCAAGCCACGGAGACTACTGTCGCTTATTCGCTGCCCAGGTCTGCGTCTGCGTCTGCAGATATTAGTTTCTAGTTCTAAGTGTTTCTCGTTCAATGCACATAAATAATATGCCGAGCATTGGTTATTTGAACGTTGTATTGCCCTGAGCATGAGAAGACGGGACAGGTCGAGGTCAAGTCGCGAGAGCCAGCCGCCGTCCGAGCGCCACGGGTGCGAAAACCGCCATAAACAGAGGCTTCACATGAACGAACGGCTCGGATGCGGCTTGAATGCGGCTTGGCATCTGCTTGCAACTTGGCCGGCAACGTTTTTGTGTGCATTTCATTTCAGACTTCAACTGTCCAGCATATTGTTTTGCTCCTTGTAAATGACAAGCCACATAATTTATGGAAATCTCACGTGCAGTTAAAACATTTTCAAGTGCCAGCGTTACGGATACAATTTTTTCATACAGTTCCAATTGGAACTTAAAAGTCTTTTACTATGTACTATGTACTTGTACTATTTTAGTTGCTCGATTGATTTAATAATATAATATCATAGCCGAACTATTAAACCGCAGTAACACAACTTTTTTGGTTGGCGCAAAACCAAAGTAAACCGTTTGTTATTGTCATTTCTATTTTGAATTTTACTTCCGATCTTTCTTTCTTACACATTTTCTTTTGCATTTGCCTTTGCCTTACTAACACACACACATACACACACTGCATGCACCGTACTGTAATAAATACTGTGTTGAATTTACTAATGCTGCCAGTGTTGCCATTTTAAACGAAAATAGTTGAATTGACATTCTAAGCAAAAGTTGGCAAGGCGGTCTTCAGGATTAAGTGCACAATGTTGGGACACAAAAATGCAAAAAGCTGCGCAGTTTCTTTTGAAGCAGTTTCCTATAAGGAATAACTAAAAAAATCTCGCAATAAATATGCCACTGGGATTCTGGGGCTTTAATGAGAAGCCATAAATAGCTAATAGCTTAAATAGCTTAGGTAAAAAGTAGCTTAATTGACAGCACTAAATGCTTGTAGGTCAGTGGGCAGAGTATCAAGCTGTCGCACTTCTCAGTGTCTGGTGGTTCGAGTCGGGGCTGAGGTTAAAATTGTTTCCCTCCTACCTATTTAAAGCCTGCTGAAAAAACGGTCGACTGCGTCGAACACATTTACTCACATTAACGCTTAAAATGCCTACTATAAATTTATTGGAAAATCGCTTTAGATATGCTAATCAGAAACTATTTTAACCTGCAAAAACGCCTGCACGTGTCGTTATCCTTTGGCTATTTATATTGGCGCTGCAGTCAAGTGCAAGAGAGTTGTGACATCATCGTTAATATCGTAGGAAGGACATGAGCAGCGAAGGCCAAGCGAGAATGTACAGTTATCTGCGGAGAACTGAAGATTAAATACCCTCACAGCCTACAACATTATTTCAATACATTTGTATACTTTTGCTTTATCATATTGGAAAAATTATTGTCATAAGTTAAGAGTAATTATAATTAAATTTGCCTTTTAAGAGTCCTTTTTAAAACATGCAAACAAGTAAAGCAAGGATGTATACAAAACGTTGATCAAGTTATTAAAAAACAGGTTTTTGTTCTTCGACCTGATCAGAAATGAACATATTTTACGGGGTCGGAAAAGCCTACCTCTTTGCGTAACACAATTGTTTTACTGGGTCGGGAATGCCCACTTCTTTTCGTTACACAATTCTTGGTAAAATTGTAATGACCTCAGCAAGGGTATAAAAACCCCACGCACACCAGTTTTGCTGTGACGTCATTGCGAGCGAGAGGCCGCTATATATACTGTCAATTGGAGCAGTCCAGCAGGTGGCAAACAACTCTGACGTCACATAGAGAGAGATGCCAATAAATTGAGTGCAGTGAGTAACCGCGACGTCACTGACGCACGTGACCGCTGCCGGTCAGAGCGAGAGCACAATATCCGCAGCAGTGCAGACAAGAGCAACAGCAACGTCGCGGCGTGGACGAACCTCCGTTGCCGGCCGGCGTTTTGTCTCTGTCTCTGCCTTTGCCTCTGCCTCTGCCTCTGCCAGCGCACTCACCAGATGCTCCGAAGCTTTCATTCATGTTGCGAGCGCAATTAACAGAGCATGTCCATGTCCATGTAGCCCGTCACGGACACGCGTCGCCACCCAAATTCATGACGTCTTTGTTTATTGATTTCTCGTATGCTGTCATGACGTCACGGCGTGTGCGACCAACCAACCACAAAGCACTGCGCTATAAATAATGACACGCTAATTAACACTGGAACCTGATAATCGCCGTAAGGCGGTAGTTGGATACTTTCACCCGCAGCTCTTTTAACCATGATTATTGCAATTAATTTACCTAAGAAAAATCTATTAAGGATAATCCATCATTTACCGTTGCATATTTATTGTAAATATGAGTGTTATTTTTCTAGTCCTGTGCAAATATTCCAGTTGCTTAATTTTTTCAATTGGAGAAAATACTTCGAGAGTCTGGATACATCGTATTATATAGAAGACTTTTCCGTTCTTTGTTTTGAAAAATAGGTATTAACTAACTTTAAACGTGAGTCGCTGTTTTAAAGTTGAACCCAGTTCATAGTTAATGTCAAATTGTTTCAAGAACGTTTACCGTTTTATTGCACGCTCCTCATATCGATTTTCATTTCGGCTTCAAGGCAAACAAACCGTGCCTTTAATTGGGATCTGTTCGCTGAGGTCAAAGACTCAATAGGTTCGGTGACGTTTGTCCATGTCATAGCTCTTTGATTGTATACGTGTGTATCGCAATTTATAAGTTATATACCAGGCATATAAAGAGTATGTTACATGTATGTCTTAAGGAAATACTGATTTCCCTTTCCCTTTAGCTCTTTCTTTTAAGTTAATATAATTTACATATTTAGTTTTAACCCTTACTATCTAGTCTATATTTTATATACTCCTCCAGCTTTTCACTCTATGTCTCTTATTTCTTTGCAACTTTTAATATTTTTCTCCCTTTATAATTCTTTTATTTTTATCCAATTTTATGATATTTCATTCTTATTAATATATATTTTATCTTAATATAGTTCATTAAGATTAATTTGAAATATTTCTTTAGAATAATTTATTCTCTACAACATCATCCTCTTTAGCTTTCGGAGATCTTATTAGAACTTCTTGTATTCTGATTGGGATTGAGGCTTTTAATGTTTTTATTAAAATGTATGTATGCTTTTGGATAAATATTAATATTGACGACTGTATTATATCCTGAACCAATCAATAATGGATAAGGACGGGTATTATGGTTTCGGTGAATACAAATTCGTTTTGTAGCTCCTCGTAAACTATACACAAATGAAGCATATTTTAGTTTTTCGATATCTCGCCCCCATTAACACCGTAATTGGAAGAAAACTATTTTTAAATCTAGTTTGTGCTTTGGTTCGTGCGCTCAATTGTGTGTCATATTTAAGTCCTGAATATTTCATAAGAATCAGTCCACAAGCTCGACAAGAATGAATGTCCCATTATTTGTGTGGGAGAACAGTCCCATAAGAGAAGAAGAAGTACAGTTGCTACGTAAAGTGCGTTCGTGTGTGTGTGTGTGTGTGTGAGTTTGCGTATGTCTGTATTGAAGGAAGCTGAAATGATTGTATAGACAACGCCTCGCTGAGTTCAGGACATCTTTTAGTCGGTTTGTAAGTTTCTTTTCCCTACTATATTAGTAAACGATATGGTTTATGATCAGGATACATACAGCAATAAAGACTATTTGCAAGCTTGTTAAAGGATTCTTATAAAACCTATTTAGCTTACCATTTTATTTTGACATGCTTATAGTTGTACGGAAAAGGATTCTAAAACTTTAATCGAATTATTTGTAAACTGTATCATTCATTACCAAAGAGAAGTACACCCCCTGGCGTATACGTGATATACCGACATGTTCGCCTCAAAATGCAATTTGGCCAAAAGCAAAAATAGCCAAAAAAACCAAAAAAATTGCATAAAATACTTGCACTTTATGTATTGCAATAGATGAAAGACGTTTGCAGGTATAAAATACAATATAATGACAATAATTCGCCACGAAATGCACCTGCAGGCAAAACTGAAAATTTGCATGGGATGTTATGGGGGTAACTTGGCTTATAGTTATGCCCGGTAATAGATAGGTGGGTCATCGATAAAATGGGCATGTCTGCATGTCTGTCCGGGACGGAATGAAGCCAGCCTAACTAAAGCAAGCCAAAGTTAAGGAGAGGTAAAGGGTTGGCCAAACCAACCAAAGCAATTTATGCAAATGATTCAAAAGGCGCCGTCACAAATGCGCTGTCTAACAACAACAACAACAGCAACAACAACAATAACAACAACAACAGCAATAATAAAGCAACAAAAAATCGCAATAGCAAACGCAAAGTGCCGCTTGCTAATTGAAATTTGGTAAAGACATACAAAAATCAAAGCCTAAACAGCAATCAAAAAGAGCTAAAATTCCTTAAATTAAACTCACGAACTCCGCGCAACGATGCGAAAACGATACATGGATTAGGCCAGAGACGGAGGCCCAAACGGACGAAGAGGTAAATTTGGCGCAGCACATTTAGAATATCATCGCAGAAAAAGACAAAAGCCAAAGCGACTCGAAAGCAGAGGGGCAGGGGCAGGGGTAGGGGAGGCAGCACCAACAAAAGCAAAAGCAAGGAGTGCCCAGCTATTGGCTTGGCCTGGCAAGCCATGCTTAATACAGCCAATAAAACCAACAACAATAACATCTTGGAAGCGACTCCGACTCTGACTCCGACGCTTGTCCGCCGCGGAGTTGTGTGTGTCGCCGTGTGTGTGTGTGTGTGTGTGTGTGTGTGTGTGTGTATGCACTTTTGGGGCCACGAGCGGGTCAGCAGCAGCGCCAACAAGTCAGAAGCAGCCATGAATAAATGCAACAGCAACAACAACACCAGACCAGTTCCACTTGCGTCGCTCCCAAAATTCAACTTGTACGTATCTCCCTCCATACATACATACACATATATGCATGAATTTGAGGCTCACCACGCTAAGGTGAACTGCACTGCAACACTGCTGGGACCGTTGCCGCCGTCACCGCCGTCGATGAAGCCTATGCCAGAGCGCAGAAAAAGCATTATGGGAAAAAAATCTAGCGAAATCGAAAGGAAGAGCCCACTGCGCCCAAGTCTGCTGACCGACGATCTCACGTTTGTCTCAAAGCTCTGTTGTGATTCAGGCTCAGGCATACGCTAAAAACAGTTAGAAAACGTGGCTTGGAATCTATCTAAAAATAGCCACAACGAATGCATTACACAGCACGAACTCGCAAAACGAACGAAAACGAAACGTTACCGGCCTCACCTACATATACTTCTGCTCCGCCTCAAACTGGTAATCAAGCACTACGAGGCCGACTCTCACTCTCACTCTCCCACTCAGTCTCTGTCCACGACTCTTTTTTTTTTTTGTGCTCTCGCAAGCCCAAGAGGATTGTGAGCCGAGCTTCGGCTTCACGTTTTCTATGTGTGTGTGTATGTATGCATGGGTGTCACTTGTTGCTTTCAGTTTTAGTTTTGTTTTTAGTTTCAGGGGAGGAGCTGTTTTCAGCTACGTATGTATGTATGTGTATAAACAACGGTTGTTTGCCGCTCTTGCTTGTGATCTGCACACCCTGGTGTCAATGGTAAAGCACGTTAATATAACTAATAATATACTTACATACAGCTATTGCATGATGATGATGATCATCAGTGTATTTTATTGGAAAACATGCTAAAGATGATCTATGTATATCAACATTTGTATACCCTAAAGAAATATGATGATCATGTTTATCTAGACTAGCAAATAAGTTAATATTTATATTTTATATTAAAATTGTTTTCTTAGAATATTAACTTTAACTTTTTTAGGAACATGGCTCTAGACATTCTTCTAAGCAGGTGAACGTAACACGCATGTTATACATGCAGAAACATGCACCCACGTAAGCCTACGTGAAGCCGCAAGGCCCTTGCCGGTACACGTAACCGCAAGCCGGCTCCCTTTCTGTTTGTTAAGGATAATTTTCGATGTGGGCGTGAGTCGAGCAAAGCAGAGCTGAGAAATAGAGAGGGAGAGAGAGAGAGGGAGAACGATTCAGGTGAAGCAGGTAGATAGCAGAAATAAGGTAAGTAAAAAAAATCAATTGCTATTGTTGTTGTCACCTGCCCGCTGCCGCCGTTAAAAGAACAGAGAGGGCAGAGCTTTTATGACGCAAATTATTTCCGTCTTCGCTTTCATGCGACGCCGAGCGTCGTCGAGCCGTCCATCTATATTATTGCGTGCTTGTATATAGCATTTGCCCACTGCTGTTTTGGCAGCAGCGCAGGCGCCCTAACGACGACGTCATCGATTTTCGCTAACACGAGTTGTGTATTGCTGCTGCCGCAGCCAGCGGCTCTGCTGCTGCTGCTGCCCCTGCTCCTGCTTTGGCTGATGATGATGGCTCGGGAATGACGTAATAGCGCTTACGATTTGGCTTACCAAAAAACCGAGCGCGCAAGGTAGGTCGTGTGCTGCAGCCGACAGCGGTCTCCTCTCCGTCTCTCTCTCGCTCACTCTCCCTCTCACACACACACGCGCAAGCTGGCAGGCAGGCACACAAATAGAGACCAAGCAACCAGCTGGCAACCAAAACGATTGCGACGCCGACTGAAGCAGATTGTTCGTTTTGTGCGCTGCTCCTCCGTTTGGATATAGTCGCGTGTAACCGTAAAGATAAGTTCAGTCGCGTCACAGACGCCGCATTGTTAACAACTTTTCGCAAACATTAAACAAACAAGCCCAAACACTAAATACCTGAATCAAATATAATTAGCAAACGGCACTTTTTACATCTAAAGCATACACGCATCAAAATGTATGTACTAATTCGCGCATTAATTAATATATTAATAAATAATAATGTGCTGTGTTTAAAGAATCGTTAAATTGCAACAAGTTGTCATCTAGTCCAACACGGAAACGGAAGCCGACTGACAACGCAGCGTATGCGTAATATCGCACAACTCCGTTGCAGTTGTAGCGCGCGTGCCACAGTGCGTATGTGTAACGTGACGGTTAACGGTTAACGGTAGACGGCAGACGGCAGAACGGTGAATAAATCGTATCAATTGTATATCATTTGATAGACTTTAGTGCAGGTGCATTGTTCAAACTGCAACAGGAAAAGATTGTTTATGTCTTTACTCAGCTTACGAATAACATTGAGATAAGTCCTTGTGAGACCAAGCACCACCTACACACACATATACACAATACGTGTGTGTGTTTGTAAACGTGAGTAAGCCATTGCGTAGTCAGTTGCTTACGTCGTCAGTTGGCAGTGCGCAAACGCTTAGTAGGCAAGGGAAAATCGGAAGGTCGCCGGGCCAAATCGCAGTAATCGCAAGTTCAAGTTTAAGGACATGCCAAACTAGGCGAGAACAAAAGTGCCGCGAGAAATAATGAAGAGCAGGGCAATCACAGCCTGGTCTGACTACAACTACAATTGAATATAAGCAAAACAAAACATCTACGGCTGGCGAATTGCCAAGGGTTGGCTTCAGCTGGGACGTCGTGCTGGATCTCCATCGCGTTGCAGTGCGCCATACAGGTGTTTAATACATTGCCTTCATGTGTCCTATATTTGTTGTTGTTTCTGTGTTCATTTTGTGTCTTGTGTCAGCATTTGATTATCACTCACATTCGCCATTCACATCATTAACACACGCCACATTTCGGCTGTACTCTATTAACTATAATGCGCGATCGTCTTGCCTCCCTGATTGTGGTGAAGCAAGAGGCGTCGGCGTCGCTAAGCCACAACAGCAACAACAACAACAACAACAAAAGTAGATTCCCTGATCAAAATGAACAAATGCTGCCGCAGCAGCCGCATCAACAAGTGAAACTTTTGCTGCCATCGCCGGCCATCAAGTGCGAGTCCTTACAGTACACGTTCCCACACTATGAGAGCAGCATCTACTATGAGATCAATAACAATTCCTGCTACAGGCAGAACTTGAATACACCTTCAAAAAACACAACAACAACAGCAGCAGCAACTGCTTTTCCGGCTGCGATCTATCCGTGCCGCAATCTCTTTCCCGACGGCTGCGATATTGGACATTTGGGCTGTGCGTCCGGCGGCGTCTCGCCCGGCTTATCCGGCCAGCAGCAGTTGGCAGCTAGCAGCGGCAGCGGCAGCAGCAGTAGCAGTAGCAGTAGTTGGCACAGTAACGGAATACACACGTGTATGTATACGACTCCTCTCGGTGATGGTGGTGGTGATGGTTTCTAATTAGTGGGCACACGTTGCGTATGCGCAATATTACGCATTGCCAAAGCTGCTGTGTAATTAAATGGCAGAGAAAAATAAAACGACTGCGAATAGTCTTGAATGCATGCAGCTGGCATTAACTAAATTGTGGGACACGCCTCGGGGAGAATACTACGTTGCCGATGCCGATGCCGATGCACGATGACGACATCAATTTTCATCAGTTGTAAAATACATAAAAGAATAAGGCAAATAATAGATGTAAGAGTCTTGCTTATCCCAGTTGGCTGGCTTCACCTCACCTCACCTCACCTGCTGCTGTTGCTGCTGCTGCTGGCAAACAGATGTTTACCCGCGTCAGCAAAGCATCGCGGAGGCAGCAGACGGCGAAGAGGAGCAGCCACTGTGGCAGACAGGCGCAAATAGAGGCAGAGCGACACAATGTCTGACGCAAAATCATTTACAAATCTACAAATTTATATGACAAGCACACACACACACGCACACACACACATACACCTGCATGGCACGTTTATTTATGCAATCGAGAAGGCAAAGCACGGCAAATGACATAAGGTTAGGTATTATGCGCGCGCCTTCAGGCAGGATATGCCCTCTTCTTGGCCATTTACATAACAATTTATTATAACATTTTGTTATCGTAAAAGTATTTCTTGATGTAATTTTTTGTGATCTGATTTTAATTGATGCATAGTCTTCAGATTAAATTAAATATATTAGCTATTATTTACACACTTTCTTTCTTTCACTTCACACTTTTCGCAAGTCCAGCTCCTAGGGAATAAATTGATGGGGATAAGTTTTTGAATACCAAAAATTAAACATAATCAATATTTTTTAGTTTAAAAACTTTTTTAGATAGAAGGTTGCTTTGCAGGGGCAAACAATATTTAGTGATTGGACTGGCTTCTACCAAAGACAATATATTTATATTTTGTTTCTTATATTATATATATTTATATATATATATATATTATATATAAATATTATATATTTATATATTACTTATATTGTCTTTGATTCTACTTATAGTCTGAACCCATTGAAAGTGCATAAAAAGTGTTATTGCATTTTCTCAAAAGTATGTAACAGGTAGAATCCATCAACAAAGTTGGTATTTAGGCTGTCATATAATAAATACAAACATTCAACTACTTGACCAACTCCCCCTCTTCCTATTAAAATTGAAAAAAGCTTACTTTTAGAGCTATCAAGACTTTATCTCTATTGTTTTATGTGCTTAAGTTATGTAACGTAAATATTAGAAAGATCAAATAATAAATATCGAAATTTTTGTAGACTGTATTTCTCATAGTGTCAAGAAGAAGAGCATCCATGTTTCGCATTCATGAAATTCGAATTTTTGTATCGGCTGCAGAGTATCGGCTAGTCGAGCACAGCCGACTAAATCATTCTGGTTGTTATTATTGCAATACGTATTATTCGAATTATTGGCAAGAGGAACCGAATGTGGCCGGCAGCTGATGACAAACCATGACGCCAGCGACGCCATTAAGCCGAATGCAAAATGTTACAGCAGTTTTCACGGATTACACGGGACAGCATGCGGCGCACGGGCGCGTCATTGTCGTCGTCAGCCTGCCCCCTCCCGGAGCAAATCTTTTGAACTTGAACCCCCCCCAAGTTGATGTCGTCTGAGAGAGGGCTCGAAAAAGTGTGCTCAACTGCGTCAGAGCTGGCATAAGTATTATGCCATTTGGGTTCGGTTTGGTAAATACACAATTGCGTCTGCATTGGTCTGCATTTATGTAGCCGAGATGGCCGACCACGTGCGGATGACGTCGCCAGAACTGTTTATGAGACAGCATTTCGTATGCAAAATAATCACGAGTCATTTTCGTCTACAGTTTTTGTATCTTTGATTTTTACTATTGCCGTCCGGCAGCTAATTTCGTTTCGGTTTTGTTTTTGTTTTTGTTTTTCTTCTTATTTCTTTTTCTCTTGCCGTGTGAAATTTGTTGTTTCTATTCGAAAACAGCAACAAATTTCATTTCTTTCGTTGCCAGCTTTTGTTATTTGCCGCGCATTGCTCGTACGCCCCTTTTAAAGCAACGCATCATCAATGGCCCATTGCATTTCTCTGGCAAATACATGATCATTACTTGTGTACCCTAAATCCATTCAAGTGGGCAAATTTATGCAACAGACCGAAGAGGACAACTCCGAGCTGGCACGATCTAGCCATGTCCTTTCGCACGTCCTTCTCTTTGTTCATCTCAGATAGATAGATAGACAGTTTGATCATAGATTTGCCTGTTCCAAGTTTTTCGCTTAAGAGTGTAGACATCATATTTCCACCCATTTCCCGCCAGGTGGAAATTTGAAGATATTTGAAAATCTGTTTTAAGTTCATAAAATTAACTCAAGATAAACTTTTCCGCCTATTTAAGTCTCAATGTGAGAATCTTGCAGCTGAAAAATAAACATTCACTTCTACAACTTCTTAACCTCATTTCCTAACCAAAAGGGGTGTATTTGCGAAAAGTGTGAAAAACGTTTCAAATTCATTTTTATGAAGATCCTTGAATTTCAATTTATGAAAAAAGCACTGTTAGAGAAAGGGTGAAACACCTCTCAGATAAACTAGTACAAATATATTTGAAAAATTAAACCGTTTTCCGCGCTTTTTCCACACTTACGGGTGGAATTTCCTGAAACTCAGTTGGTGAGTGAGAACAAACAGTTTTATATAGAGAGAAAGTAAGTACAAATATTTCAATCGGTTTGTTTGTGGTTTTATGTACAAAAGGAAGTCGGCATGTCTTAACGACACCTCGACGATGGGGTTAGGGTATCTACTAGTCGGGCACTCCCCACTAAATGAGTAATATTTGTTTATCTATCCTTTAAATAAGCTATTGGAAACGACTCGGTAAACAGTCTACGTGCTTGGGCTATTGACTTAATGTAAATGTAATGAAAAACTATTTGTTTGCATTTAATATCCGCTTCTTAAGCTTCTAGCAATATATTTGTTTTCCCAGAGATCCTGACCGATTGAGCTATTTGGGTGCAAACTATTTCGCAGTGTAGCTCAAATTTGGATCAATTTGTTTGCCGTTGACTTTGGGGTTGATCAGGTTTTGCTCGTAATTTTCACACCTCGCGCGAGCGACCACAAATATGAATTTAATATTCGAAAAGATATTGCGGCTTTGCTAATGATTATTATTGGCTCAGGCGCCTGCCTAATTAACTGTGTTGATTTATGCGAATTTTATAAGCAATGCAGAGACACAAAACTAGGCCCCAGCCGATTATTTTCTATTGTCTTGGATCGTTTCCAACTACAGCATCCATCAATATAGCAACGTCTGGTTTTTGGGGCTACTTTTTAATAAGTAAGCGCAATTTCGGACAAACCCTAATGACGTAATAGTTATGCATTTATTTTATTATATTGATTATATTCGCAAAGTTTGCCAAATTAATTGGCTGCGTTTCGGCGTGACACATTCTCACTTCAATTGGTTCACACGCTTTTACGACGCCCATTCTAAATCGAATTCTTTCTCATTTTTATGCACTGCACCCATTAAAAATGGTTAAGAAGGGTATGCTGATTCTGTGAAAACGTAGGAAAAGTCTCTGATAGCACAAGGTACATATATTTTTGATCAGAAAGACGTTGAGAGTTCATCTAACCATGATTATCTGTTTGCATCGATCTTACAAAAAATTAGAGATTAAAAACTTGAAATATTTTATTCTCTTACACAGACTTTTAATTTTTCGATAACTCCTTTAATTTTCATAATATCGATAAATATCGATTTTGAGATCTGCTTTTTTGCTCATAACTTGAAAATTAGAAGATTGTATATTGTATAGTATACACAGATGTAGAATATTTCACTTTTTGAAAACCTCGCCTAATTTCTTACAAAATTTGGAAAAAGGTAATTCTTAAAGGTAGCACACTGCGCTTTTGTATATACTCTCTTTTATATGCCATATTAAAGACCTGAAAACTTTATTAGGGATCGACCTATGTAGACTGAAGTTAATCAAGAACGCATTTTTTCATATATAGCGTAGGACTTTGAAGAAGAAGTTTCTTTGTTAACTCTATTTCCACCAAGGTTTTGTGTATACCTATTTCAACCAGAAGGTGTCTTTTGACACCTTAGCTAATAAGAGAGGAAAAAGTTTATAAAATTATTCTCTTTTTACCACTAAATAAATTTAACAGTCAATTAATGGATTATCAAAAAGTAAATTTAGAAAAAATTATTCAACTTGGAAAATAATTTCAATAATTTTGACACCTTTGGTCGAATTAGTGTTAATATATATGTGTGTATGTATCCAAGGTAACTCGAACGTTTGTAACGCCAGCTCGGCGCTTCGGGCCAACTCCTGAGTCGGGCACTCCCGAGTTAGTTGTTTTAGTCGTGTGCATCGTTAAAATAAATTCTAAATTCGTTCGCGTTCTTTAATTTTAAACTATTGCCGCATAATAAGCCAATACTCAGCATGTAAAATTGCCTGCTAATGGGACTCTGCTTATATATCTGGCCGCAGCCCCTTTGCTGGTTTGGAACCAAGAATAGATTCGGGCCCGTGGTCGTTGTTCTTGCCAATGCAATTATTTGGCTAGTTTTGTTTATTTTTGGTTGTTGTGGCGCAATTGATTCCGCATAGTTTGTATTTTGATTTCGTTTTCAATTTAATTGCAATGTAATTACAATATGCCAATAATGTGGCGAGTGCAATGTCCTCCCATCACGCGGCGATGTCACACTTTGGCACGCTGAGAACTTGCCGTCCATTCGAATGGACGGATACTCGGATGATCCGATGCTGCTCAGCCGGAGTCCGAGTCAGAACCAGTCGAGGCCGAATAGCATCGCATGGGAATGCATATTGAGGCGTCGCCAGGGCTCAGCCAGCAGGTTTTCCTCAAGCTTTTGCTGTATTTCTTGTTTATTTTTTATTTATTTATCTATTTTTTTTGTCTTTTTCTCTTGTTGTTGTTGCTGATTTTTGGTTACTTTTTGGCTGTTGGTCAATTTGGCTGCTGGTTGCTGGCGGCGCATGTGTAAACCTTAATTTGAAACTGATTGGATTGCCTAGTCGTTGTTGGCCTGTTGTTGCTTTTACCTTGTTTCGCTTATAATTTTTTCAAATTTTGTTTATTTCTTCATTATACACTGCTCACGAAGCGAAAGAGAGTATGCTGGTTCCCTGTCTGTCCGTCTGCTCGACTTGAACCACGTCGTTGTCTTCAAATATTTCTTAAACAAAAATCTATATTTCCTAGACGAAGACTGAGATTGGTTTGAACTTTTTATGAACTGTCTACAGAGAGTATTGCGCAGTCAGTTGCACCCGGTTACAAAGATTTTACTTGTTTTCCCACTGCACTTGATGAGCCAATGACCGCGATTGCGCTTGAAATAGCGGCCAAACAAAGGTTTTTTGGGCAAAAACTTCTCATAATCTTTGCAATAGGTAAGAAAAAGCAAGAATAGATGTCTCCGGGGCATTGCAGATTAAAGAAATCCGCCGATGCACTATTAAATCTGATTATAAATAAAGTATTTAATTCGCTAATCATCAGATTCTTACTATGGCAATTAAAGTATATTTTGAATATAAGTACTTTGTACCTAGCTCATATACTCCTATTCACTTTGGGAACAGATTATAAAAGAACATCTTTTGCATCCGATAACACGTTAGATAGACGATAAGACGTACGAACAAATAAGAGTGCTCCAGTTGGGAGGACCTGACTAGGAGATACCCTGAATCCAGCGTCGAGTTGAACTTACAAACATTATAGCTTCCCTCGAAGACCTCTTCATTTATAAATAGTAGAGCGAAGGAAGATTAAGCTAAACAAAAGAATATCCTATTTGTCTCCTAGCTTGGTTCCTCCCATGTTTTCTAGTTTCCCTGCTTCAAGGGACTTTTGTCCTGACATATATTTTAATTAAACTTCTCTTTTTCTTTAAAAAGAAGTCAAGTATTAATTCATTTATTATGAAAAGTATTTGAATTTATATATTTATTTAAAGAATTTGTACTAATTCAATTTAAAGTCACAAAGAGAACACAAATAAAATTAATGAATTAAAATATATAAAAGATATTGTTCTACCAGCTGCTGGGAGTGTCTTGAGGTCCCGAAGTCTTAGGTATTAGGTCGTCACTCGGAACTGATTGTTAATATATATATTTTTAGATTTGCATAAAAAAGAGATCTTCTAAAATGGATCAGGAATATTTGACAATTTATTTGATTATAGTACTTCATTCCCAAAGTCAAGCAATTCTCAAACAGAGAGTCATATATCTAAAGCTGTCTAGCAATATTTTACTATCCGTCAAGGATTCAAAAGTCACACAATAATTTACGGCTAAATAGCAGCCATGTAATACTCGTTAATTCTGATATGACGACAAATGCAGCGTTTCTCAAGAGCTCCAATCAACATAAATAGAAACGAGTTGAAATTAAAACTTAAATAAAAAAAAAGAAACATACTTATAATAAAAACCATGCGTGGTGGCTCTAACAAAAATTTGTTGTCCAACTTTTTGCTTCTTTAATTTTATTATTTTAATCATTTTTTGCAATGCGCCATGACGAGTGCAAGCGGCCAGCCGCCGCAGAGAGAACGCTGGCAGAAACAGAAATCTTTCGGATAACCGAGGAATCACCAAAAGAATAACAAGTTTTCATGTTGCCGCTCCTCTTCCAGCTCCCTCTCACTATTTAAGATGTGTGTGGATCTGGTGTTGTAATGTGGGGCCCAAAACTAAAAAATGTTTGTTAATAGCTGCTAGATTGTTGCTGGCTGCTTCTGCAGTTCTTGTCTGAAGGAAAATTTGCCAAACTAACAGCCAGTGCTGTCAACTGTCGCCTTTAAAAAGATGCCAAATCAATTGTTAGAAATACATAGCTAAAAAGCAGTTGAATTCAACGGGGGTAATCAAATCTAAAGAGCTGCCTCCTTTTGGCAAGTTTGATTCGAGGCAGTTGGAAAAGCAAATTGTTGTTGTATGGTTAGTCTCACCCTTAATGCTCCTTATGCTTTAAATCTGTAAATATTCGTTTAACACTATTTTATAAAATTACCACACAAAGCAATTTCAGCAATAAATGTATACATTAAGCTAGGGATGATAAAAGCGAAAAATTTAGATATCGATAGGCGATTAACATGGTTGCTGGTATTTCCCCAAGGATGCCACCTAATAAAAAAACCCTGCATTTGAGCTTTTATTTACGCGGTCCCGTTATATACTGAAGCAAATATTTTTTTCGAAGCTAATAAAATACTAGACAGATCTGTAGGCTGTAGGCTCTTCAGCGGAAAACAGCCAAATTTAGCTAGAATATAGCTGAATTGGCAACACTGTCGGTTGCGTCTGCAGTTCTTGTCTGAAAGAAAATTTGCCAAACTCAAAAAACATGAAACCGTACAAATTGTTGTTGTTGTTGTTGTAGCTGTTGCATAGCTCAAACTTAAACATTTTTTGTAAGCGTCTGCCTAAATTCGTTGTTTTTTTTTCATGCACATGTGTGTGTGTGTGTGTGTGTTGGCATGCTTGTTTATAACCAATTGGCTTGTTCAGTGGATGTTTTGGCGCCCAACTTGTTTCTTTAATGATTGAGTTGCTGGAGATTCAGCGGCGTTCGCTTGATTGACACTCAGTCAGTCAGTGTAACATAAATGCAAGCAGATAAGTCGCACATTTTAAATCGATGGGGAGTACTATAGGCTAAAAAACAATGACCTTTATAAGCTGTGGCTACTATTTTTATACGCTTGAAGTACGCAACAACAAGAACAAGCGTCGTAAGCCCAACAACACGTGCAAAAATAAATCGTAAGAGCTGAAATCCAAACAAACGAATGAAAAAAACAGTGAGGGAATTGGGGTCCACAAACGACGCTGGTCGTATTTGATGACGCAATCGTTGTGAAAACTCTATGTGCTTTTAACTGTGCTTTCTGCCCTACACCAAAAATAGTTCACAGACGCATTGTGACGTCATTAGCTACTACGATGTGACCAGCTGTAGGTTGGAGTCGACGTCGGCTTCGGCGTCGTTATCGTGTGTATCGCCTGAGCCGAGACGAAAAAAAAGGAAAAGTAGAAACCCGAACTGACTTGTCGTCTCTCACGTATACGCTCGTATTCTCTATACGCTTGCTTTCAAGGTCGTTTCTTTTTCTCTCCCTCTCTCTCTCTCTGTTATTTTGTTTTGGCTTTCACTAACCAACCCCATGATGATTTCACACTTCCCAACCTGCCGCAACTCAAACCCAAAGTCGCACTGCAGTTTTATACACGCCTTCTTTTCGGCACACAACTTCCCAGTCTTCTTCTTTCCTTTCCAAGGTACTTTTTATGGGGCTGTTTAAATGGACCTTGAAACGGGGCACAAACATTTATAGGAAGTTGCTATCGTTGAAATTTCGGTACTTTAATTTTGAACTTGTTTTGGTTTCTTTCGTTATTTATTTGCTTTGTATTTGACCTCTAGAATTATCATATTTATATAAACCAACTATATTTACCCGGCATTTCCCTCCTCTGTTTAGGAATTATTAAATTCGAATAAGTCAAATTTCTTTTAGGTATATCCATTGAAAATCAAATTTTTAGCAGGTGTGTTTTGATACATTGAAAATAATTTGTAGCTAATTCAACAGAAAGTTCCTTTGGTTAGGAAACGTTAACAATTAGCTTATATTATATGAGGTACTATATGTATGTGAATACATATTATATATTAATTATTCTCGTATACCTTGTGGCGAGCCCTCCCTATAATTAAGTTGAGAGCAGCTCCAATCAAACCATATTGGACATATGTACATCATAACATATATACATAGTACGACACGCACTTGAAAATCGTGACGTCCTTGGCAATGTCTGCACACACTCCACTCACAGCTGGCCGCCACATCCTTCGCGCACATCATACATAACCTCGGATCGATAAAGCAAGCCTCAGCTTTTGCTGCTCGTTGCCATGTCCAAAATAAAACTGATGACGTCAAGGAGGAAGCGAGACAGAGTCCCGTGGAGAAAGCACTATCAGATTGTGTGAGTGCGTATATAACGGATTCACGCTCTCGTTTTCTCTAGCTCTGCCTTCCTCTGGCCTCCTTCATGACTAGCGTGCATTGTCCTGCGACCACTGCGTATGCGTAATATCGCGCATACCACGTGTTTGCTGCGAAACAAAAACAAATTTTACAAGCTAGCGAGCAGCATACGTCGATACACACACATTCATATGTGTATGTACTACGAGGGCTGCCTTTCATGTTGTTAATTGTTTTCGATTGGAAATTTTGAAATAAGTCCATTTCAATCATCATTTCAATCATTTCTTGAAATTCGAATCCTTTATAACAATTGCCTCCTATAAATAACACCATCTGTACTACTATAGTTTATCCTAAACCCATTAAAAATGGACACAAATGGTGAAATGATGCATACCCTACCTCATGGAGCATATATGTACATATATTCTTGATTAGCATCAACATCCAAATCATTGACCTATGTCCGTCCTATGTCTGTCTGATCTGTTGATCTCAGGAACTATAAGAGCTAGTGATTATGTTAAGAATAAAGTTGGAATACTTATAATTGGTATCTCCTATTATGGGCGACTTATGAGTGTTAAAGCAATAGCTTTATGTGACATATCCAGGTTAATCGGTTGAACAGTTAACCCAATTAGTTCGTTAGGTTTAATGATTCAGTAACAGATTTCGATAGCTGTATTATCCTTGTGAGGATTCAAGTTCGAGTCCTAGGTATGCATATAGAGTTGTCTAAGCCGAAGGCCGTAGTTGCGAGTGATATAATAATAATAAATAACAATAATAATATTAACAATAATAATAACAATTATAATTCTAACAATGATAGTAATAACCATTTCAATTATCAAACTGATCCAAATCCAAGTCATATAATATTGAATATACTGAATGTGTTTGACGTTTCTAGTACTGATACTCATTTCATATTCATTTGCATATGTTTTATGCCATTAATTTCAATAAAGATGTTTGAGCGTTGCAACTTTATGGCCAAACCACAATTTAAACAAAAGCAACAACTAGAGAGATTCATATAAACATACTTATGAATGCATATAGTATATTATGGATATATTTATAGAAAAAGGTGGCTTAACAAGTCCGTCTGTCTGCTCATTAGCATCTCCATTGTTATGATTTAAGCTGTTTTTGGCAAGTTTACTTTTCCGACTTTTTAATAATCAATTTCTTCGGGTGACTATTTCCTGTCTCCGACATGCAATAGAACTGCTTTTTGATGCTGGATTTGAAATTTGTTTCTTCTTTGCCATTCCAGGCGTCAATTAAATAAAAGATTTTATTTATTGGACTGATAAAATCTGGTAAATTTATACCAACAGGGAACTATAAAATATTTATCCTTTTTTAAATCTCGAAAATATGTTTAGCATACCGGGGGCAGGCAATTGATTGATACGAATCTAAATTTAAAATTTGTGTTCTACTTCTTTTTTTTTATACTGGTAAAAAATCTATGTAGCCTCAGATGAGGCTCATTATAAACTGTTTTGCCATATTTGATTGACTATTAACTAGCTCTCTTTCGATCAATGGATAATGCAAGGGGCAAAAGAAATACAATAAAAACAACTTTCTCTAGTTTCCTAGATTAACCCGTATATGCAGACGGGCAGAATATACACATATACATATATTCAGGTGCTAGCTACATTCATTATAAAACCATTTTAACAATTTTCAACGGATACAGGGCATAAAAAAAAGATCTAGCTAGACTATCACGTAAGATTGGACTGCAAATATGTTGCACAAGTAGAAGATGTACCAATCGGTAGCCTCAGCTGCACTTTATCTTTGACGAAGCCTTCACTTTTGTGAATGCAGTTTCGGCCGTTGGGAGAAACTTTATTCCCCAAAGCGTTGTTTAACCTTCTATCTCTATATTTACAGCAATTCTAGAGTTTATTTCAATTAATTAATACATTCATTCTTTCGAGCGAGGTAGACTTAGTTTTTGAATGGTTATGTAACAGGCATTTTAATAATAGTTATATCCTAATTCATTAACGAACTACTTTATATTTTTGGATAGTTTAACATTTTACTTATGCTGCAAATTAAATTTATCGTTTATCTGTGACTTTTCACAGATTTATAGACTTTAAAAGGGAGATGAGGTGCAATAGATTGAGTACAAGTTGTCTAAAGAAAACCTCAAACATGTTGAGATGTGTAAGAACTAACCCTTTTCCACTATAGACCAACATTTTTTAAGTCCACTAACAAATGGACATTTTTGCTAATATGTGGACTTCAAGCTGAACAGTTTATTCAACTGATTCTTGATGATAGATTTATAGTTTTATATCTAAAACATTATTTTATCTGAAAAGAAAGAATGAAAATAAGTTCGGCGCGGATAGAAACATTTTAAAATCATGTGAAAAATGAAGACGTACAAATTTCTATAAAAAAAAAAATGTTGAAGCGTGAATTATTATAGAATCATGATAAAAAATTTCTGATTTTATATAACAGAGCCCAAAGGCCGTTACAAGTGTTTTTTTTAAGATATGCATATATTTGAGAAGCTTACACATTCATATGGTATATGCAAATTGCAACAGTAGAACAGAAATTTTAAATTTAGATTCTTATCAATCAATTAAAAACAAAGGATGCTTAAGGAAAAAACTTATTCACCATCCTTTTGCCGATCCTTAGACAACTCTGAGCCAAGAGCCAGTTTTTAGAGCAAACAGAAAAGCAAACAGCGAAGATTGTGTCCAGTTTCGGTTTTCAATTTGTACGACCTTTTAGCTTTTTGACTTGCCTAGTTAACTATTGGCTCGGCGATCTCCGGCTGTGCCATGACAATTGGCAGTGTGGAATCGGAGCTGCAATTGGAGTTGGTTAATGAACGATGCTTTGAACTGTGGCAAATTCTTTTGTGTGCTTGCTGCACGCTGCTTTAACATTGAACTTTTTGTGCAGCCAATAGACAACAGCGACACATAGTTACAGATGGAGGTATTCACATAGACACATAACGTGATTCCCACAGCATCGAATGATTTATGGCTGAAAAAGAAAAAAAAACAGCGTATGTAAAAAGGCATAATAAAAAGCATTTTGTCGATAGCCGGTCGAGCATTGCGGATCTAACGGATGAAACAAGAACCTTGTTGTGCATTTAACACGCCATTCGGCGACTGAGGTAAAAAACTACACACCTCAATCATCGCCGGCCGCGGATTGCAGATTGAAAACCGCCAATAACAAAAGCAAGAGCAGCCAGAGCCCCAAGACAAATACATAAATGAATAATGGGGCAAGTTTTCTGTTTCTGTATTTGTTTTTCTCTCTCTTCACAATGCGATCGCTTGCCAATCAACATTATTGGCTATTGGAGTCCCCATCACTTTCCGGCAATTGTGGATCGATCAAACGGAAGACCTTGTAACTCAGACTCTGCCAAAAAAAAAAAAAAAAGACGCGTGCAAATCTCCGTACAGTTCTCTCGAAGTTGGGGGAATGCATGTGTTTTAATTCGGTTTCAATTTCGGATTCGCTTCTCGCGCTTTGCCTGCCAATTGCCACAATGTTGAACAATTAGCATAAATTAAAATTGGTTTACGGCGCAACATTTGCACGATGACACACACTGCAAGCCCGAGTCCGCAGCAGATACAGATACAGATACAGAACAGATACAGATACAGATACAGATACAAAGACCGCAACGACCATCGGACAGATATGGACGCTGGCCCGCTTATGATGCGGCCGGTGATGAGAGTAAAAGTGGTCGAACCGGTTCCACTTAGACGCGCTTTATTCTATTTCTATAGTTATCTGCTAAATTTATGACCATGCCGCGCATCTTAGAATCGAACGCAGTTCTAATCGTGCCATATAAAGAGCAGATGGCGGCGACAATAAAACAAAAACAACAAAAAAAACAATAGAAATAAGTAGAAAACTGACTGGAAAGAACATTTAACGGGATGCCACAGATTAAATAGCAGACTTAACACATTTGTTTATATAGCCATATATATATCTATATACATTAGTCACACAACGATTCCTTTACATGAATCAAGATCCGGCAATAAAGTATCTGGTGTTTATTTAATGTGTTTAATGTATTTTAAAACACATAATTAGATAGTCGTTAAAATTGGCACACAAAATTGATACTGATCGAAAATGCATACACTTTATGGAATCGGTGTTGTCTTCTTTTATGCGTTACATACTGCGTGACGCGATCATAATACCCTCTGCAAGGGTATAAAAACACTTGCATATGCGCTGCGATGCTTCCCTTTAAATTCTCTCGTAAAAATAGTTTATGTACAAAGAATTTTAAATACTACTTTGCGCATGTGTGAAATACTTATACTTCAGTACATATGCACAAATATCTGCGGCATTAAAAGTAATTTTATTAAAAAAAAAACAACGTTTATAAAGCTTTT
The DNA here is from genome assembly GCF_035044405.1 of Drosophila montana. Taxonomy (NCBI): domain Eukaryota; kingdom Metazoa; phylum Arthropoda; class Insecta; order Diptera; family Drosophilidae; genus Drosophila; species Drosophila montana. The sequence continues at coordinate 1,300,697 of NW_026996920.1, forward strand.
GTATGATATCAAGAAATAAATTGGCGATGCCGACTTAGAAGATTTGCAATATATGTATTTATTAAGACTTGGAAGATTTGCAATTTATGTATTTATTGATTGCGAACTCAAGAGCCTTTCATGGATGTATCTACATTTTATTTCGAATACTCTCACTTTCTTTTTAATTTTCAATGAAACAAAACAGTTAATTCAAAAAAAACATTTACATTTTCTGGAAATATTGAAAATACAAAGATTTGTTTACAATAATTTAATTTTCAACCCTTCATTGACCTGAATCTTAAAATAATGGTGGCATATCCGACAAATCCTGCCCCATAAAGTCCGAAATTAATATAACCTCAATTAATTACAGTTTTAAAGCAACTGTTTTGAGGTAACAGTCTAAGAGTCAATAACCCCAACTCTCAAGAAGACCCTATAGATAATCGACCGTTTCAAGTTTTTGTTACACCTTGAACAGAGTATGGCGCAGTCGGTTGCACCTGACTGCAACGTTCGTTCTAACTTGTTTGAATATGTGCCAGAGTTTTTGGATTCTGATTTAGCTTTTGCTTTCGTTGACCAGTTTCAAGCGCTGCTAATGCGCCGAACAAATAAAATATTTAGACACGAGCAACTACAAAAGCGTTGATTTGACTAAATTAAGAGCTGGCTGCCTGCTTGCCGCAGACTCAGATTCAAAGTGGAATCAATTTTTGCGCCGGCTCTGCCGACTGTCATGGGAAACTGATGCAGAGATCATCATCAACAGGTTTTCATATTGGCCAAAAGTGCTGAGTGTACAATTTGTACAGCTTCATTTTGTATACATATGCCGCTGCTCGCGGTGCTATCAACGGCCATTTAATTTTGCACTTTTGTCAAAACCGGGCTCTATTTCTTCTTTTTGCATTTCAATTGATGACATGCACGAGCACATCCATATTTATATAGACATTTTTGTATGACCAACGGTTAAATTTATATACTAGAACATATGTATATAATCCGGACTCGCCAGATTCTCACCTGCTCAGACTTATACAAAATTGTTTATTTTTCTTTGTCAAAAGGAAATAAAATAAGCATCAATATTAAAATCACATTGGGTTCGAACCAGCGACCACTCTAGTTCGACGCTCAGAAATCTAAACGATGCGAGCTTCGATCAGCTTTTTCCACACTTAGAGATAACATTTTCCAAAACTCCGTCTCACTCACCTTCCACTCAACAGGTAAAAATTAGCTACCTAGCTTAATTGTCGGTTGGCCAGGACAAACTTTTTCATATATACAGATTTTATCCATACAATAAACATACATTAATATATCTCTCTATTTTAATTGAACAAGTTACTCGCAGGGCAATGCAAATTAATTGTGTAATTAAAATTGCAGCCCGAGCTCCTCGCCATGTTTGGCCAAATTTCAAGCTACCGGAGTTAAACGCATATCGCGAAGGCGTCATCATCTTGGCCAGCATCTGTGGATGTTTCTTCATCGTCGTCCTGGCCAAAATCGTGACTCTTCTGATGCTGTGAAAACAGTTTTCGATCTTTTCACTGCAATAATGCATATTAAAATGCCACGCTAATTGCTATTATAGGAGACCCTCGTCTCTTGCCTGCCTCCCCTCCCCTCCCCTCTCTCTTCCTTGGGCATGCTCGGCTACTTATGTACGTCCGCTGGCCGGCAATTAATTAATAGACACAACTAGACAAAATTTTACTGCAAATGCTACACCAGCCAAAGCTGGTCTTGCGTGTTACCACGTTGCCAGCCAAGCTGCCAACGAGCCCAGCCAAAAAAAAAAAAAACAGACAAATTTTTATACAAAAGAGGCAGAATGGAGCTTCACGTTTGCCGCTCCATTGGCGAGGCATCTCTGTCATTGTTTTTGCCTATTAATTATCGCCAAAATCAACACAAAATCAACAATGTGTTGTGTGGGTGAGAAAGCCAAATCTTATAGCCGGGCTATGTCTGCAATGAAAACAAATACTGCGCCAAGTAGTTGGCCAAAAGCTGGCTGTAAAGCTGTCAGCTTCTTTATGCCATGGCTGGTTCCTTGGGTCAGTACACACAGTACGGTCAACACGGATCGCAATTATTTATTTACATATAAGCATAACCAACAATAAAACACTTTCGATGCAGATTATTTAATACGACAGTTGGAAACTGTGAGAACTGGCGCCCGAAGATCTGCGTTAACATGCAGTTTCGTATCAATCAGCTTTAGACAGGCGCATTGTCACTGTGCAGCTAGCTAGAAAATTATAGGCAACACTTTTCAATAATTTGTGGCATCAGGTTTAAGTTAATTTTATGGGCAATTATTAATGTGACTTTTGGGAGTTCGTAAAACGGATTTGATAAAAATCGATACATTGATGTTTCGATGTTTTATTCTTTAGCATCACTATAATAAAACAATTATGGCAACAGCACTATAATAAAACAATTATGGCAACTTGCTCTCTGTATTCGGATCACTCAGAGACCTTTGTAGACCTTTGAAATATCGATGGCAACGCTGTGTGGCAAATGACAAAAATTTATCACACCTTAGTTAACCCTCGACACCTTGACGCAAACGAAAACGCAAACGCAAACGACGGGCCTTTTACGTCTTGGAATGTGGCCAAAGAATTGCAAACGACGCGCCACCCCAACTTTGCTTACACTGGCTGCAATAAGTTAATAGTTCGATTTCTGGGCAGAGGCGATGCAGCAAAGACACAAAACACCAAATAAAACCAAAACTAGGAGAAGCACCGCAAACTAAACCAAACCTGAAGACTGACAATAGACAACAGAAAAACACAGCAAGCCGCAAACTCCGAAAAACAAAAAATAAAACAAAAAAAAACAAAGCAAAGCTCGTCTAATGGATAAAACTCTGAGCTTGGCTTTTGGGTGCGTTCCGTGAACTCCACGATGTTTGTGTGTCAGCCGGCGTACCAGACACCGACACCAGCAACGAACCAGCAGCAGCAACAACAACAACAACAACAACAACAGCAACAATGACTGCGACCGGTGCTAATGATGTAGCCAGATTTTGGCCACATTATGATCGTCATGATGAGGTTCTCTTGGTGTTTTGGCCACAAGAGATTTCATAGCGCTTTTTGGGTGCTGCTGCTGTTGCTGGTGCTTCGTGTGCTTCATTATTGATTTAATAACCGTCTTGAAGACACGTTTAAGCTGCAGTCAAAGCGTGTGCAGCAAGTTGACTCCAGCCCGAGTCAGATTTGAGTCGTTATTGCCATGCCTAGGCCGATGCCACGAATTCCACAGCCAAAACCAAACAAAGTTGTAAGCAACAAGCTACAAGGCACATCCATGAAATTTAAACCATGCCAGCTAATGGGATGTGCATGGTACCCATCTATATACGTATATATATATAAATATATATGTGTCGGGAAAGTGTATTGGGGATGTGGATGCAGCAATAAAACACACACATACGTACATTTCCATAAATATTTATGTGGGCATGGCTCTGAGCAATACATTAGCTAATATTAAGTTGTTTACAACCGCAAACTGGGTGGGTGTTCAGAGTGGGATAAGAAAACTAAAGACTTAATGTTATTAATAAGCTAACGAATTTTAAAACTAACTTAAGCTGTCAGTTCTTATTAACTATGCTTTGAAAAAATTACAGAAGGAGGTAATCCATTAGATTAATTAAATTAGTATAATAATAGTTGTTTTGAATCTTGTCTTCGAGTTGTCTGAATGTAGAAAAATTGCCAAGATCAAACCAAAATATATATTTGTTTCGTGTCAGCAAAATAATTTTCATATTGGGAAGCTATTGCAATTTTAAATTATGTAATTTCTTATATTTTTTTAAATATATCTTCAAACACTAATTGAATTGTTCCTAATTTCGTTCCTGCACAAATAAAATTCGAAGCTGATAACAATTTTTGATATGAATAAAATACTTTATTTCCTGTGTAAATCACTTAAAAATATAGGCCACAAAATGGCTTTCTAATTAAGTTTGACTGCTTTCATTGCTTGTATTCTTTGCACATGACAATTTTTGCAAAATTAAACTTAAATTTTAAAGCATAACGGTGCTTATAAAATTTAATTTTTGAAAAAGTTCCCACAAAGTAATTATATTCATGGAGATATTGCTTAAATAATTTTGTTTGCAATACTAATTTGGTGTGTAAAATCATTTTAAATTCATAATAATTAGATACTGTTTAGATAGATAGATACAGATTGATAGATACAGATTGATAGACAGATAGATACAGATAGATAGATAGATAGATAGATAGATAGATAGATAGATAGATAGATACAGATAGATATATACAGATTGATAGATGGATAGATAGATAGATAGATACAGATACATAGATTGATAGATACAGATAGATAGATACATAGACAGATACAGTTTACTTTAATATCCTCAGTAAAGGTAAGAACTGAAATCTTATTAATACTCTCTCTATATACTCTTCTGATAGATAGATTTAGTAGAGTAAAGGTTTGAAATTTAATTTTTCCAAATTCTTAATATTATATACTTTTTAGATAGATAGATAGATAGATAGAATATACTAGAATATACTGGAATATCATGAAATTTTATTAATTATCTTTCTAGATACTCTTTAGATGGATAGATAGAGTAGAGTCAAGGTCTTATATTAAATTTCTCTAAATTCGTATAATGAAATACTCTTTAGATATATAGAATATACATCTAATATCCTCAGTAAAGATATGAAATAGGGAATAAAAATGTAAAAATGTTTTTTCATTTTATAACATATCAGTTAATGGAGTTTTAAAACGAGAACCCTAAGCTATTCGCAATTGTTTCCTTGCGGTTTGCCAGCTGCTATCTTTCAAAGATGGGTAAATGAGCAAAATTTCATTGTGCCACCATGTATCCGTAAGATACAAAAACTCAAATTTAGATATGCAAAAATAACGATTTCATTGGTGCGCGCTGCACACTAAATCAAATGTTCATGAGCGCGCCTCAAACTCACTGACAAATATATGGGTTAGGCACCACGACGACGTCGACGACGACGTCGAGGTTCAGATTTTGGGAGCTGGCGCTGCATCTCACAGTTACCCATACAGAGTATTATGGAGGTCTAAGTGTTTGTTGCCTTTGGGTGTTTGTTGGAGTAGCTGGTGCTGGTGCTGGTGCTGGTGCAACCTGCTGGGAACTGCGCTCGCTTTGTTAAGCTCAGGCAATCGATTTGGTCCGCAGACCCAGCCCCGCCTCCAACGCCACTCGCCCCTCGTCTTGCGATCTGTGGGGCTCGATCTTCCCATTTGGCTCTTCGAACGAAAGCGAAACTCAAAACGTGCCTTTTGCAACAATAAGTCGAAAACCGAAATTAACACTAATACGAGTGCCAAATCGGCATTGAAACGGGGAAGCAAGAAGGGTAGGTTAAAAGCATATAATTATAATTTTTCTACAACTCAGATTAAATTAAATGTATTGTATTTGTTTATTGTTCTTTAGAAAGTTCTCTGACAAAAGGGGCAATTATGGAGTCTTTATTTTAATTTATATTCGACTGATATGGACAAGCACCAAAAAATAGATATATCAAATAAATATATAAATACTCCAAGCTTGATTCTCAAGGTTCTCAAATAGTATATACAGCTAAGAATAATTTCGAATATATTCCCTCTTAATCTCCAAATTGGAGAAAAGAAACTAATAGAGCCTCGCCCAAATAATTTTATATAGATCGGACTATAGACACCGAAGTTAATCAAGAATATATTACTCATACGCAGTGTGGGGCGAAGGGAAGAGGAAGCACACTGCTGTATATGAATGTATAGAAGGAGACTAGAATATTCTTAACGGCGGCTGCTGGGTAGCTGCTAGTCGAGCACTCCCCGAGCGCTTGCTTAGGCTATAAACACAAAATCTGGCTTAATTGTCCTACCGAAAGTAATTTCTTATAAGCCCAGCTCGTGTACGATCTTCGCATGCAAGCGCATATTTTGATAGCTTTAGCGGTTTTTTTGGTGGCATTGCAACAAGTTGTGGCAACAATGCAGCGCGACAGCAGAGAAAAAATTGTGTCAAATTTGTATTTATTTGGCCAGATTCCCACCCGCTCCAAGGCTGCACCTTGTTTTTTTTGCTGGGCTTTTGATTTTGGATGCGCTTAGAAACCAATCCGAACGAAAGGCCTTATGCATACTCGCAATTATGTAAGCGCCGTTCCAAAACTTGCAGCCTTTTTATCTTTGTCTCAGTCATGTCAATCAGCCGGCGACTCACCTAGACGTTGATGCAGTGCAGTCTGCGCACCTTTGACCTGCCGGCCTTAGCCTGAGTCTTTTCGTCGAACCAAGCTAAGCTGAGTACGTAGATTTTATGCTAAACAAATGCATCTGTGAAAATCTTTACATATTTCGCCAATAATATACGTTATTTATTCCACTGGAAAGTGTGGAATATTTACGTAAACTGTTAACTGAATGCACCATCCGATCGGCCTTTAGCTCTTTTTCAAAGATCTTGGTGAAAATTAATTAAGACCTTTTTCACACTTTTCGCAAATCCCCCCGCTTGGCTGGAAAGTGCCTGGGTATGTTTTTCTTGGCGAAGTTTTAACATTCAACATTATTTTTAGAACTTCACACCAAAATTTTATGAATACCTTTTTAAGTGTTTTTCAATTCCACCCGCAACAGTGGAACATTGACGGAAAACAGTTTGATTATACTTTTTATAATCCGATTGGCTTCACTTTACTTATGAGAAAGGGTTATTTTTCGGCTTGAAACTCTTTTATAAAGCTTCATATTTCAACTAATATTTTAAGCCCTACCCACAGGAATGAAATGGGCAGAAAACCTTGCAACCCTTTGGGTTTTCGTCGGATTGACAACAAGCTCACTTTTAAATGTGTGGAAATTTGTAAAATATAATTTGAGACATGAAGTTCAAGGTCATTTGGATAGACTTAAGCTTTCTACGGGTAGGAAATGTGTATAAAAATCATATTAAAAATTTTTAAAAATAAACTACGTGTAAGGTATTTCGCTAGCATAGTATAAAATGGAAGAAATATTCACAGAAGTGATGTAAATTTTACCGAAAGAGATTATTTATATAGCTATTGCTTCGGCTCTTTATTTAATTCCACAAAGTACATATTTGTTTGGGTCTTAGAACTGGTTCTTCGTGGTAAATCCGAGTGCCACGCATGTGTATCTCATATTCGCAAATGATATAACACGCCAATTTGAATTAAACCAGTTTTCAGATTGAGAATCCGAAAACAGAGGCTGCATCTCCCCGAGAAACACCTAACAACCGAACGGTAAATCTTTTATTAGAATTTCATGCAAATTTGGAACAGAAACAAATCGCAGCCTCAGCCTGCAGTTGATTTTTATGAATCCGCTTTTGCATAATGCTCGACGTCTCCGCCGACGATGACCAATGCAGCAGCAGCAGCTGCCTCTGCCTCTGCCGCCAAGCTCCAGAGTACATCGCTGGCAAGTGCCAAAGCCAAAGTATTGGCCAATCTGCTCGTACGTCCACATTCAGAGGGGGGCGCCCAACCGAGCAGGGGGATGGGCCAACTGGTTAAGATGCGCTCACGCGCTTATTAATATGACTTCAATCCACTCCGGCTACGGCTTCGGCTCACTCTGAAATGTCCAAGATGGCCTTCGATCATTTTTGCAGCGATTAAAAACTGATGACGCCGTCGCCCGTCCCCCGTCGCCCGTCGCCGATCTTCGCCTCGATCTCGGTCTTGTAGTTTAGTTAGTATTTAAAGTGGCGCAAAGACATTTTTACGAATTGTTGCGACAATTTCGTTTCACTTAATTGGGAATTGACTCATGTCGCTTCTTTCTGCTTGAAATTCTTTTACTTTCACTACTGTCTATAAAAATATGGAAAATTTCGTGATTAAATCATTTTTGACCCAAACAAATGTTGCCTCATTCTTGATATTGAAAAGTGGCCTTTGATATAATTCTTGATATTGTTATTATTCTATGCATTTCTCCTAAGTCCACTTTTTCGCTGCGTCTCATTTATTAAAACACACATGTTTTCCAACTTAAATTAAATTAATTTATTTCCAAAAATTGCCTTTCTTCTTCATGGGGATACGATCTATAAACTTCGTGCTCAATGTTGCGAGGCTTAGCCCACCTGAGTAGATCCTGTCAAGGAATAAAATTTATAGTTTTATGCTTGAAAAAAAACAAGCAAAAAAATTGCCATTATTATCATTAATATTTATTCATTTCCATGTCTTTATTTGTTTTTCTTTTTTTATACATTGCTTTTTCTTTGTACCTAAAACAAAATTTAAAAAACGGTTAATATACTCGAAAAATTGCTGCTGCATTTGAACTGGCGACCTCCCGCCAGTGAGTCCGACGCTCAGGCACCAAAGCCATCAAGTTCGTAAAAGACACTTATATTTTACTGCCCGTTTATTGAGATAAACATATAGACAAGCGGACATGGCTAGATTTTCTCAGCTCTTCGGCCTGGTTAAGAGTATACTTAGGATTGGGGATGCCTCTTTCTGGCATACATAGATATTTTGGATTATTATACATTTTATTACCTATTTTTACATACTGTTGCCCGAAACCAACTCGCTTGATTGTATCAGGACACATGTCCAAAGATAGAATGCTAAAGTATATGCAAATATTGGATGTAATTATAAATATTTACATTTGAGCTGGATAAAGATTAGTTATCAATAATATGATATATTCAAATGTATTGTAAGCCCTTATTTACTCTGATGCTGATCGAGAATATGAATTCTTATGCTTGTTAGGGTGGGATATGTCTCCGTCTGCCAGTTAGATATTTTAATTAATATTACTTTTAGATATTTCTATTAATACTAAAAAAAAATAATAAAATTATTTATAAGCGCTTCACACCTTAAAACATCAAAAAGATATGATTGGTCTTAGAATTAACTGATAAAGAAAATATTTGCAAGAATCTTAATCTAAATGCTGAAAGCAAATGAAATATGTTGCAATAGTTGTATCGGGGCACAAATGGGCCAGGTCACAGCGCTGAGTTGAAGACGAGTCGGGCAATTAGTTGGAAAACGAAAACAATGTAGCATAGGATGGCAAATGCGATTGCATAAATCAATCAAATTGTCTCTCACTCGAGAGCATTGAGTAATAGATACAGTTTCGATATGAGTTTCACAGAAATTGGGTTTTGTTTCTGCCTTTTTGCACAACTTTAAATACCAACCCCATTACCCATTGCCCATTAAGTATTACATTTTCTGCAGCATCAGTGCCAGCAACAACAACAACAACAACAAGAAGAAGAGAAAAAAAATAGGCAAAAAGCCATCGATGAAAATCGACAATTAATAGTGAAAGTCTAAACAAGTACCCAGGCCAACAATGGGGCAGACGAACGGCATCATCATCATCATCCGCATCCACATCATCATCATCATCATCATCATCATCAAAGGTACTGCAGGAAGTTTGCGGCCTGGGCGCAGGTCTACGGCAAAGAGTCTATTGGTGCAACCGCCTCCGTTGTCGTGGATATTTCAAAGGCGATAGCATCGACGCCTCCGCCGTGCCCCTGCCAAACCTGCAGCGCAGCAGCGGCAGCAGCAGAGGCAGCGTCTGACAAAATGACTAACTCCTTGGCCTGAAACCTGAAATCCATTTGTATACTTCTCACAAAACTTCACACGAAACTAACCATACCCAAGGCGGCCGAGACGTCTGATTTCTGGTGCAACGCTTTGCGCTGTCCGCGTAACCGAACGTTGCACCCACTGACTCAATGACTGAATGCCAGAGCGGACGGACCGGACGGACTGGACGGAGCGGGCAGAGTCACCAAGCGGCCTGACCCGTGCGGCATGCCAAAGACGTCGACCATGCAACGACGACGACGGCGACGACGACGACCACGACGCATTACCATTTCTTTGGGTCACTGCGCAAGTTTGTCTTGGCCCCCGTCCCTGTCGCTGTCTGTCCCTGTGTGTCTGTCAGTTTCGGCAGATGCATATGTCCATGTCCATTGATCAAGCAGCCAGGCCGAGCTGAGCGTGCAATAGAGTTCGCAGTTCAAAGTACACTCGCAGACGAGACTCTGCTGCTTGCAAAATAATATGTATTAACAATCTTATACAAAACAAAAAAATACAAAAAATTAGCCGGGTTATGCAATGAGAAGAAGACACGAGAAAACTGGCGAAACTTCGGCCTAGCCAGGCAGCAGAGCATTATAATAAATTTGTTAGCCGCCGATGATGGCACATAAAGGACCCAAGTAAGAAATTGTTTATGTTGCCTACCCACAAAAGCTGACATCCCAAATGCAGTAAAGAGAAATATGAAAAGAAAAAAATCTAGTTTAGTGTTGGGTGAATATGCGAAGATGCAACTGGCTGCGAGACCGACCCAACCCAAAGTTTAGGCTTCGCAGCCAGAAACATGTTCGGCTATGCCCATGGGTAATAAAAACAATGGCACATTGTTATATTATTAAATGAATATCGCACGCTCTTCCCGGTAGCTTTTTTCACGGTAGCCCACGGTAGTTTTTGGGGTTTTTGTTTTTCGGAATTTTGTTTGCCGGCTCAAAGGGTATCGATCAATTGCTTTCTAAATGACCCAGGGCTAATGCTAACAGCACAGCAATGATATTTTATTTCCATTTTAAATCTTTCCCAGTCTGGCGCATTGTTTCTTCACTCTGAAAGATCTGCAAAAGATTGCTCTTCGCTAAACAAAAACCAAATAAATTTTATAGTAAATTGAAGAAATCAAATGTAATTGCTGTAAAGTCATTTTCGCAAATTAAATCAAATTACCAGAAATTTTCAATTTTTCTAATGCTCAAAAGTACTTATTTGTTAGATTGTTGACAATGCTAAGAAATTATTTTTATACCCCTCTCTTTGATTCTTATAACTGCCATTTTTGCATATGATAGTCAAAAGAAATAATTATAAATATTTGTATACCCTGCATGGGTATCAAGTATCTTTCATATATAATTTTAATAATATTTGAGCTTAATCGCATAGATACAAATATTAGTTTCGAACATTTAACTTGTAGATTAACGAGTTGTAACAATTGTATATATCAAAAGTCTGATTGGCTTGCGAAATTCCGCCCGCAACTGTGGAAAATTGGTGGATATCGGTTGTATGAAACTTTTCAGTTTACCATCCCATCAGGCTCAAGGCTCGCTTTTAAAGCTGTTTGTAAAAATTCATTTAAAACTGGTTTCAAACTTTTTTCTAAATTCACTCTGCTGAGTGTAAATAACTGTACGAGCGAAAGCTTAACTTTCGTCGAAATGGTTTTAAATATACAAGAAAAACTTTTGACCGGGCAAAGCCGGGCAATGCCCGCTAGTTCATATGAGAACCAGATGTAATCAAGTACGATTACTTTTAGCTATATCTGGCTCTGAAGTTGTACGGGCTGTTTATCCTCTGCCATTGGGAAATCTATTCAAAATAAACGAAATAAAATTATACAAATTGTGAAAAATGATTTCTGAAACAAATATGAAAATCAGCAAACGAAAACCAAAACGAACCGAAACGAAACGAAACGAAGCGTCCAAGTGTCGTTTTGCAATTCGAACAAGCCATAATATTTATTTTAATCAAAAGCGAACACCCGCAAAGCCAAAAGCAGTCGACGGACAGCACAATTTATTACATTTAATGTGCAGCATTAACCAAGATTGAGATGCGATCCTCGTATTGGCGCTGGCTGCAGTCAGACTTCAGCCCTGGCTTTCTGCATCTTAGGCTGCAACGTGAGCTTCGCTTCTGGCAACCTCCGACCTCCTCGCCTCCTCGTGACACACAGAGGTGTCCACATAGGGTAGCCAGAGCCGCAGAGTCGACTCTTGTGACTCGGATGGCGGCCGAACCGAGGAGCGGTGCATAAGCATTTCTAATTAAGACATTCGATACGGTTGTTTGCGTGTGGAACGCAAGACAATTGGGCAACGATTTTTATTAAAAAATGTCTTGCTCCCAAAGTCCAAATGAGCAGCCGTATGAATCTTGTGCTTGTGGGTTTTCAGCCCATCATCAGCCACGCTTATAGAATTAAGTATGCCCCAGACACCGCTTAACATTTGCAAAACTCCAGCGAAGCATATTAAAGGTCGAGTACTAATGGTTTTCTCCCCTTTTATCCTTGCAGGTGCAGAGACAACAGCAAGTGAGCCGCGTCGAACGCCGCCCATAAAATCAACGGAGCAAGGCTCCAAGCATTTCGCGAAAGTGGGCAAATCGAAGAGCCCAAAAGCCGAAAGTGTGAAAATCGCAGCAACAAGGACTTTAGTAAGATCTCCAAAAACAGAGACGAAGCTTGCCGAAGCCGCAACTGCAATAATTGCCCCAACTGCAACTGCAATTAAACCAACTGCAGCAACCACCAAAAGCAGCCAAACGAGGCTTCAAAACCAAGCGACTACAAGCATGTTACTTTTGCAACCCAATGTAAGTGCAACCAACATTTAAATCAAATAAAATATATTTATATATATAATATATATTTAAGTGAGGGATTATTAAGAGGGATCTTAATCAGCTATAGATCCCAAGCCTGAATTCATAAAAGAAACAAGACCTTTTATCGGGAGACTGGAAGATTTCAGGAACCCAACGCCTAGCTAGCTTTACAAGAATTCTAACTCGATTAAATTGGATTAGAGGGATGCATAGAGGGATTCCGCAATTCAATGAAATTCAAATTCAAGTTCTGACGTTACTTTGATCAAATCCTGAATTCACAAAAGAAACAACTCGGAGAGCCCAACTAGGAGATTTCGGGAACCCAGCGCCAAGCTAGCTTTACAAGCATTCTAACTCGATTCTACACATGCCCGCACACAAATTCAGACACGCAGGCCCATATTAGCCCCATTCTACGGGAAATGCGTCCTTGTTTATCTTATCGGTGTTTATAGTCCGATCTTTATGAAATTTACAGTAAATTTATATGGCACACAAAAGTGTGCAAATAGCAAGTCTATACCCCTAATAATACGTATTATAACTTTGGGGAAGTAGGAACGTATCCAAGAAGTAAAATATTCAGAATCTTTTACTCTAGCTCTTATCAGCATCGACATATCCATAAAAAGGTATTTCGATATCTATTTTGATCGATTTATTGATAATTTTAAAGAAAATTGTTCATAGGAGAACCTATTGTCAGTCTCTAGCTTTCATTATGTCCGAGATGTCCACAAAGACGAACATGTGTAGATCGACCGCTGAAGCTGTATATACCTTCTGGAGTCGAAGAAGCCTCCTCTCCCTTTTACATACGTTTCCACAAGCCCATCATACCCTTTTATCGGTTCAGGGTAAAAAAGCAGAGCTTGCACATTATGATTATGTTAATTCTCAACGGAGCAGATGTTGCATAATATGCAGAATGTGTCTCTGCAAAGTTCCCTGTGACACGACCAATGCTGGCTCAATGGCCGCCTTAATTGCCCGCTGTGAGGAGGCCAGGAGGAGGTTGAGCAGATTAGTTAGGAGCAAGCCCAAGCACCGCAGCAACAACAACAAGAACAGCTACAACAACTACCACAATAGCTGTCTAATTGAATTTTATGAAATATGTATGTTGGCAAACATTGGCAGCCAAGGCGTCAGGCATAACCAATTAGAAAACAAGTGAGAATTTCACAGTCGGGTGTCAGCGGCTGTGCACTACTCTGTTCACAGCCAAAGTAGGTTTTCCTGATTAAGGATTTGTGATAGTAAAAAATTGGAAAATAATCGAGGGATAATTTTCAATCTGTTTAAAATTGATTTTTGATAGTTAAAAATTGGAAAACATTCGAGGAATAGTTTTCAATATCCTACTACCACTACAACACTTTTAAGATATATTGTTTTTCGATGCAGTTTTTTACACTAGTTTAGAAAAAGTCGGTAAATCCCTAAGGAACTCACGTCTTAAAGAAGACAATCAGCTAAAGCTACCTAGTTCAGCTCCAAGACTGAGCTAAATATCTTTCTAGCATATATTGATAACTGCGCCAATAAACAGGCAAATGTGCAGCTATATACCCCGCTTGCGAACAGAGTATAACAATTATATGGCTGTCTGTCTGACAGGGGTTGCAATCCGTGCACCAATCAGCAGGCGCTGTAGAATCGCGCATGTCTAGCAGGCGATTTGACTCCACCCTTAACTAGGACTAGAAGCTATCCTGCGCTGCAGAGTATCTCTCACTAACTTAGTCTATGACGGACTTTCTTGCCTTGCAGAGCTCCTTTAGTTCACTCTCGTCGTTCGACAATTTCTCAACGCAAGCCGTGGCAACGACAACGACGACGTCGACAGTAGCTGCCGTAGCGAGTAGTCCTGGACATCATCATCATCACCATCATCATCGCCATCTTCATCATCAGCAGCAGCAGCAGCAGCAGCAGCATCCGCATCAGCATCAACAGCAGCAGCAGCAGCAGCAGCTAGTTGGGCAACAGCATCAGCATCTGCTGCTGCCGACATCCAGCCAGGTCTCGTCGCTGCTGACCCATGAGGAGGATCAGCTGATCAGCAATCTTGCCGATGCGGCCGTCACGCACAGCGAACTCTTCTCGGACTTATTCTTTCCATCGGACTCGAACAACTCTCTGCTCTCGCCGGTGCTGGAGCATTCGGTCGCTAGCTATTCGGACACGCAGATTGATGTCACGCCGTCCAGTGAGACTCTGATTGGCGGCAGCAGCGAGGATATCACCGGCTCCATTGAGAATCTCACCAAGCTGACGTGTCTGCGCGACAAGCGAATCTCCTCGATACAAGACCAGCCCCCGGCAGGATCCGAGCAGGATCATCACGCGATTTGCCTGCTCAGCCTGCGCTCCAGCAGCGATCCCGCAATTGCACTCCACGCTCAGCAGCAACAGCAGCAGCAGCAGCAGCAACAGCTGCAAGCCGCGTATCTGCAGCGGCACGGCGCCAGCGAGTTACTGATCTCACCCATTGGGGGGCCGCTCTCGTGCGGCAGCAGCCTGCCCAGTTTCCAGGAGACCTACTCTCTCAAGTACAACAGCAGCGGCGCCGGCAGCCCGAAGCAGGCGTCCTCCTCGGCCACGGACACGCCCTCCGATCAGATCTTGACCATCAAAATGGATGAGGACTGCTTTCCGCTGACTACGGCTGCCGAGGTAATGGCTGACCTTAACTCTGGGCCGGGCTCTGGCCAGTCGCTGCACCAGCTGCAGGCTCAGCCCTCGACCCTGGCAGGCGCCGGGCACAACAACAACAGCAGCAGCAACAGCAGCGGCTACAACTACCATGGTCACTTCAACGCCATCAACGGCGCTTCCAATCCCTCGCCCAGCTCGTCGGCCAGCTCGCTGTACGAGTACAGCGGCGTTGGCCAGAATGATGGCTTCTATGGGCAGCAGCAGCAGCAGCCGGGCTATCAGCACATTGTAAGTATGAACAACCTGACCGAAATTCCGCAGCTGCCTTACGGAGATCCTTCAATCTTTTGCAGAACTACAACACGCCGAATGGCGAGCGCTACTCCTTGCCCACATTTCCCACCATTTCCGAGCTGGAGGCAGCAACAACTGCCGCAAACTCCGGCTCCGGCTCCGCCAACTCCGGCTCAGTCGTGGTCGTGCCGCCGCTGCGTCGCGCCTCGCTGCCCGTGCAGCGCTCCGCTTCGCCCGCCACCGCCGCGCACAGCCCCAAGATGCCGAAGCTGTCGCTGGGCTCGAGAAACGCGCTCGCCGTGAATGCGCTGCAGGTGCAACTGAGCTCGGCACCCAATTCTTCGGCCAGCTCGCCTGTGAGCGGAGCCGGCACGGATTTCCTGCACAACCAGGCCCAGGGACGTCTGCTGCAGTCCACCAACTCGTCGCAGCTGTGCGCGGTGTGCGGAGACACGGCCGCCTGCCAGCACTACGGGGTAAGGACTTGCGAGGGCTGCAAGGGCTTCTTCAAGCGGACCGTGCAAAAGGGCTCCAAGTACGTGTGCCTGGCCGACAAGAGCTGCCCGGTGGACAAGCGGCGGCGCAACCGCTGCCAGTTCTGTCGTTTCCAGAAGTGCTTGGTGGTGGGCATGGTGAAGGAGGTGGTGCGCACGGACTCGCTGAAGGGCCGCCGTGGGCGTCTGCCCTCGAAGCCAAAGTCACCGCAAGAGTCGCCCCCATCGCCGCCCATATCGCTGATAACTGCATTGGTACGCAGCCACGTGGACACAACACCGGATCCCTCGTGCCTGGACTATACACACTACGAGGAGCCACTCGATCCGCTGACCCCGCCGACTGTGGCCACTGGCCTGGGCCTGAGCGAGGCGGACAAGGTGCATCAGTTCTACCAACTGCTGAGCAGCTCGGTGGATGTCATCAAGCAGTTTGCCGAGAAGATTCCCGGCTATTTGGAGCTCACGCCCGAGGACCAGGAGCTACTGTTTCAGTCCGCATCGCTGGAGCTGTTCGTGCTGCGTCTCTCCTATCGCGCCCGCAGCGATGACACCAAGATGATCTTCTGCAACGGCACGGTGCTGCATCGCAACCAGTGCCAGCGCTCCTTTGGCGATTGGCTCAATGGCATCATGGAGTTCAGTCGCAGCCTGCACAATCTGGAGATTGATATATCGGCCTTCGCCTGCCTCTGCGCCCTCACCCTCATAACAGGTTGGTTAGCCCATCCGCCCAGACAAACCCTGCAGAGATAAATGTGTGTTTACCCATTCCTTACAGAGCGACACGGGCTGCGGGAGCCGAAGAAGGTGGAGCAGCTGCAGATGAAGATTATTGGCAGCCTGCGAGATCATGTCACCTACAACGCGGAGGCGCAGAAGAAGCAGCATTACTTCAGCCGGCTGCTGGGCAAGCTGCCCGAGCTGCGCTCCTTGAGCGTCCAGGGACTGCAGCGCATATTCTATCTGAAGCTGGAGGACCTGGTGCCAGCACCGGCCCTCATTGAGAACATGTTCGTTACCACGTTGCCCTTCTAGGCGCCATAACTTTGCTTCCTTATATTTAGCTTTTAATAATCGATAATCGATTGCGTAAGTTATCGAAATTGGAATCTCCCAGACAGCATGTACCTAGTTCTAAGTGATCTCAAAGAGCCTGAGATAGAAGAGCCCCGAAAAACACATAAGAAATAATAAAACAAAAAAGCAGTGCTAGAATGTCTTTAGGAAGTTAAGGCTAATTTAATATTAAGTTCCCATCTAGACACTTACATATACGTATAAGCACGATCGATCCGAGCCCGAACCCGTACCCGTGCCCGTGCCCGTAGGCTAGGGTCAGCCTGGTTCCAGTGCATAATTGGAGCTGTTCATGAATATTTCAGCATTGAGTTGGGCAAGTCCTATGCGTGACTTGTCAGCTGCACACAGAATTCACAACTTGTTGACGTTAATTGCTAAATTGTTTAATTCCAACTGTCAAAATCAATGGGCGCAACACGCACATCACGAACCGCGTACCCAGTTAGTACATATATATTGGAAAACCAACTCGCACCCTTCTCTGCGATTCGACTAATTTTTGTTTTTGTTTGCCTTCGAGTACAAATCAGAGTTCTTTCGTGCAGTGCCCACTCTTGCCTTTAGCTTACGTCTAGTCAATTGTATTAAGAACCAGATGCACATCAAATAAAGCCTAAGTTATGATTATGGATATTTTCCCCTAAAAAGTATTTCTCTTTCTTTGCAGTCTAGACTTAAAATAAAAACTAGATAGAAAGATAGATAGATATATTCTATATACTTAGCATAGAGTTTGGTCGACATTCATGAGTTCTTGGTTTGAGATTTTATGGCACGACCCGGTGCACAAAGAGAGTTTAAGTACCTTTATGTGATTTGTGTCTGACACATACAGAGCTGCACACAAATACACAAACTATTCAATAAGATAAAATAGATATTAATATATAAGTAGGTGTAAACATGAGTATTTTGTAATCTAAGGTCAATATCTATTAGTTATAATCTAAACACAATTTTATGGAATAGTTCTCAAAGAATTTGCATTGAATTATGTGTTTCCTTACGTGTTATTTCGATTCATTGCCCTCTGTGTGGTTTTGTGATAAATTGGCGTTAAAGTCTACTTATGTCCAACTTTTATATGTTTTAATTTTATATGCAAATCTGATAAAATTTACAAAAATCTTAGCTAGCAAATAATTGATGTACAGCCTTTCCCCTATGTTTAACCAAATCTTGCATGGCTATAAATAAAGACTAAGTACAATAACCATTTAGGCCTAAAAAAAAAAATGGAAAACATATCTCCTCAAGCTTTTGGAAGCAAAATACAAATCTTAAATGTTGTTAACTTATTTTCGATATATGTGCAATAGCTGAATTAAATATCACAGTTTATTGTACTTTTATAGCTCATTGATTATTCATTTTTTGAGTTTTGTATTCAAGATTATTGAGCAAATATTTAATATAACCATTACTAATATTTAGCTAAGGCAAAGTAATTAATTAACTATTTAATCCACAGCCGAAATAACCGGACTAATGCTAAGAATCTAAATACATATATGTATGTCCAGTAAAAAGCCATTTTCTACAGATAGATAATATACATTCTAGATGTAGGTAACCATAAGAGAGCACTTGTGTAAACCTACCTATTTATCGTAATCCTAAGCCTAAGCTCGCGTAACGGTTAAGAGCGGTTAAATTAAAAATTGAATGTGAAAAGAATGTGACCAGATTGGTTTTGGAAATGGGCTTAAATTGGGATTTCAAATCGGAAATGTTGCCATTGTCTAGCCGTTACATATCATAAAAAAAAAAAACAATAGAAATATACAAACTTATATCTTTTATCATAATATTTTTACATAATAGAGAATTAGTCGTTCGCAAAGCAAACAAATATATTTAAGCCAGATATAGTTATATACATGTGTAAATACTTACAACCTACTTTGTACCTTCTAAATATATGCATATATACATACCCACTATGTATGCCACATGCATCGGTACATCAACATATATTTTGAATAGAGAACTTTTACAAGAAACTTCTAAATTGTCACAAGACCTTTGTGTTAAATGTTCTTTTGTATATTTATATGTATGTATGTACGTCTAAATGAATGTCAAGTATAAACATTTTTGGTATGCATATTTTTGAGAAATGAATGAAATGATACATTTATCAATGAAACGATTTTGAAAACCCTTTTTAATATATTACATGTATATATACATACATAAATACATACACAATTTATCTGTAAAAGGCATATTTTTAATATATATACATATAGTTACATACGCATATTTTATTATCCACTTTCCTATCAGATAAATAATAGGCAAGGGTCTATGTTTAAGAGCCCATGAAGCTTTATGAATGGCAAAAAATTGAATTTTTTAGCAATAATCAGAACACAAAAAATCAATATATACAAAAAAATATATATATCTATATTAGCCAAAAACAAAAAACATATAATGTACGTCATTTGGTTCTTTGACAATGATATTGTACTTATGTGCAAAAATATAGAATATTTCGTGCACAAAATAAAATGTTGAAGTTGAAGCCCATCAGTTAAGCTATAACTAAAGACAGGATTTATATTTATATATATGTTTATTTATATAAATATGTATAGAATACTTATAGAAAAATACACCTAAAAATACTATATCTACAAACAAATATATATATATATATATATATATATTTATCTATGTCTGTATGCATATATCTATTTTTTTTATTTTACTTTTATTGTTTCGTTTAATATTGTATGTACCTACCATGAACAAGTAAATACAAACCATTTCATTTCGATTTAAATAAAGAATTAAGCATAAACCTATTCTATTTTTCTATATGACTTTTGAGCAAATTAGTTCTAAAAAGCATATATATATTCACAATGTATACTATCACTGATTTAAAATAAAACTGTTTACTTTTTTCTTGAGTGTTAAACAAGTATGAACTATTTATTGGAAAAAGTTAATAGAAAGAAGCACAAAGTTAATAATTAATAATCTCGCCTGCTATACAAACCGGACTAAAACCGAAGAATTCCGAATCGGGGATTGGACTCAAAAAAATTTAAATATTTAAAAATTAATTTTATGTTCTGTACGTACATTGTTACACAAACATACACAAGCATATGTACAATCTACAATGGCCATTCTTTATATCTGTATATAAATATAAGGATTATTTAGCTCGAGCACGTCATTATTAGTCGTGTCCCTAAGAAACAAGACACGCACCCAACTCCTGGTAAGTGTCCAAAACGTTTTTTCAAATCGATAAGACACAATTGTTTTAATTAATTTTATTTTGTTATAAAACGTTTTTGAGCTTAAATTGACTTACATAAAATATAAAAATAATTATAATATATACACATAGTACAGTAAATATAGTCATTCAGTCAAAGACAGGCATCAATGTGTCAACGTTATGCCGGCAGAGGGGACAACGGTTGCCACCTTCAAAGCGGCGAAGCTGTTGTGAACACTCCTTACACAGGCAAAAATGCCGGCAGGGGAGAACAACGATGTTTCTGTTTCGCTCCAGGCAGACCACACAATGTGTTCGGCTCCCCGACGCATTTCCAGATGGTTCAGCAACCTCCAATTTTTGCAACACCCAGGATAGATGTCGATTAGTCCAATTAGACGCCCACTCTAAGACCCAGCGCACTTTTGTCGAGATCTCATTACGCAGGCTTCTCAGCAGATAGACGGCAAGGAGATACACATATCTGCGAAACATATACAGTACCAGCAGAACAGCGATGCCAATTGACAGTCGGAAGACGTTGTTAAGCAGGTACGTGCCACGCTCTACAATATAACTAACTAGCTTATCGAGTAGCAATATTATATAGTCTACAATACAAATGATGGCACGCGGTAGCAGTAGTAGGATCCACAGTGTACAATTGCCAAGTCCAATGAGCACGTTGCCCAGAAATAAGACGACTTCCTCTGCCAAATAGCGTGCCAGACTAAGCCCATCTCCGGTGCCATAGTATATGTAGTCGGACACCTCGCCGAACATGTGACGAAGCTCGCAGTAGAAAAGAGTGCACTCCTTATATATAATAGTAGCTATTTGGTAACCATCGCATAGGACCTTCCAGATGTGCGCGCCGGCTTCAACGAGACAGTAGCCTACGAACCAGCTAGCAGCCAGGAAGTAGTATACGACCGCCACGAGAGTCTCAATTACGGCCGTAATAGG
Organism: Drosophila montana; assembly: GCF_035044405.1. NCBI lineage: Eukaryota > Metazoa > Arthropoda > Insecta > Diptera > Drosophilidae > Drosophila > Drosophila montana. The sequence goes on from NW_026996920.1 coordinate 1,321,978, forward strand.
CCGTATTAGCACCACATCGAAGATATGTCCGACTGTGCTCAGTAATGAAAGCATAGTGAGCACAAATACATTGTAAATAAATTATAACGAAAACCAAAACTAAAATGATAACAACAGCAATGCCACCCCTTACGAGCGCAGAGTTACTATCGATTGCACTATCGATAGAATTTTATTTTGTACTATCGGTAACTTGACAAAACAAATATCGAATTCGATTTATCTCAAAGATTACATTCGATTTTAATTTACGTTTGATTTTAAAAACTAGCAGCTGGGTATTATTTGCATTTAACTATGTTTGCTTTACACATGTTGCCGTGCACTATACATATTTATTTTATATGTATATAAAGGAGAGATATTAAAATGCGCACTGTTTTTATACAAAATATTTACTTAAGATATAGTACAAAAAATAATTCAATAATAATAATAAGTGTAGAATTAAATTTCTAATACATTTTGAGCCCCTATGGCAAGCTGGCCTTTACATTGCCGTTTGAAATTCCTAAATTATTTAGCAAAGCTATAAGCTCGTTATTTTTTCTCATTACGGCCATCACTTCTAATTGCTGCTGCTTCATAATGCGCAGACGATTGCGTTCCTCAATTTTGGCCAATTGGTTATTGCTGTTTATATTCTTGGTGTCTAGATCAAGCTTCTGCTCAGATTTGAAGTGGTAAAGCTCATCGCGAATACTATGCAATTTGCGCTCGCAATCGCGAACGTCCTTCTCCAAAATCTGAGTTTTCAGATACACCGTTTGTGCCAGTTTATACCAGTCTGCCAAGCATTCGGCCATTTGCGCTACTGCGGGATTTACGTTATCTAGCAACAGCTGCTTAATACGTTTCCCATTGTGGTCAACTTTGATTTTCTCTAGCGCGTGGAATTGTTCATCGTTGTATGTTAAAGTGCGTGTTGCACGATCACGCAGCAAATGCTGCCAAGAGTCGCGCAGACGCTCTACCAAGTACTTTGCCTGTGCGCTGGCCCGAGTGCGGCAGGGACATTTCTTTCCATGCATCAAGGACGACCACTGATCGCTGTTAATTAAGAATATCAGCAACATGGTTTACGTTTGAGCCAGTTGAGCTCGTTGAGTTTGGCTTACTTCAGTTCGTCGTCGGTAACAAAATGCTTGTGCATCTGCGTGATAACATCGGCTGCTCCATCAAACTCACTTTTTACATTATCCAGGGAAACGAGAAGAGACTTTAGCTCCTGGTCGCCTTTTGTCTGCGAAAAGAGAACATGCTGATCATATGAAACGATATGAAGGTGCTCGGCTTACCACATTTGCCATGATGTGCACCACATCTGCGTAGTCAACTACAGTCGACAGCAGCTTGTCAAAGCTTTCGGTTTTTCTATGTATGTGTTGAAATAAATATGGTTTCTAGACGTACAAACACTTCTTTCTCTGCTTCTTTACTCACTTCAACAACAATGTAATGGTGGTTATAAGCATCTCTATAAATTGCTCAACTCCCCTTTTGATAAGGATATCCATGGTGGTGAAGATATCCACGCGTCGTTTGCATTCATGGCCCACGCTGCAAGCAGCCTGTGAAAGGGAAATGTGTAAATCGAAAAGTTTTCTCGATTAAGATTCGTCATATATATATATAATTATATATATAGTAACCCAAAACTAAAAGAGAAGTTAATGGGTATATACCTTAGCCAGACTCGCATCATTTTCAACGGATACATTTGGCGGAAACACTGGGAACTTGGGCAATTCCAATTGATGTGGCAATTGGACATTGTTATCATCGTTGCTGTAAAGGAAAATGGGCTGCTCCGTAGTTGTCTTGGGAAACGCTTTAGCTGCAAAATAATCAACTATTAGAAATAAAAACTACGAAAAATGGGCATATATTTTACCGATGGTCCGTCGTGACACTTTCTTTTCAAGATGTTCGTTATTAAAGAGCAATATTTGCTTTTCCAGTGGCACCTCGGTCTGCAGGAATATGCGCTCGCGAAAGTTGTCAATCTGCTCATCTGGCTCCAGGAACACTTCTACAGAGCTGGTGCGATTCGTAAAAAAGACGTGGATAACACGCTTGCGCAATATTAGAGTTACTTCTTGGAAGAATCGATCAAAGGACCAGGTCTTCTCCCGATTCTCCTCCAACAAACCAGCCAGTAAAGGCGTGACGAGCGTCTTGAGACCTTGCGATAAATGTGCATGGGGTGGCAGAGTCGTTGACCACTCAATAGGTCCATTTTCGGCCAACTGTGTGCCGGATATGACGCCAGAGGCCTTTTTTGTGGTTATTTGGTGCATTGTCTCGCGGTTCTTACGACCCCCGAATGGCCTGAAAGGCAAATTCCCAGTAGCAACATGGTAGAGCGTCACCCCAATGGACCACAGATCGACATTGGCGGTAAATGATCTTTGTATGGACTTGCGCAGCACCGCGCGTTCATACAGATCGGGATGCAGATATTCCTCAGTACCATACAGCGAAGCAAATGGCTGATTGTCTTCGAGTTCACGGGCAGCACCAAAATCGGTCAGCTTATATATGGTTTGACCATCTTCAGATATGAATTTCATGATGTTGCCAGGCTTGAGGTCCCGATGCACCAACTTATTGTCTCGCAAATGTTTCATTCCAGCGCATAGATGCTCCAGCACCAGAAGGAATTCTTGTTCCGGAAGGCCGTACGAATTCTCCGGATCATCAAGTATATTAAATAGACTGCCGCCAGTACACAACTCCATAACTATAACCTTGCCGCGTCCCTCTTGATCCTCCTCAATGGCCAACAATTTGACAATGTTTTCATGGTTTACTTTTTTCAAAGCTTCGAACTCGCGCATTTGCACATCGGCGGGGCGCATATGACTGTACGGATTGAAAGTTTTAACGGCAACGGATTCGCCAGTTGTCTTATTCACTCCCTGCAAAATAGATTAAATATGTGCATATGCCACATAAATGCATAATGTTTCCCTACCTGAAACACAGATCCGGTGGCGCCTTTGCCCAGCACGCTGGTTGTACACCAAACATAGTTCAGAGAACCACGCAGGAATGACATTTTTGAAAGAATCTATTTTATTACGATATTCCAAGAGGCATTTATAAAATCAACTTTAGGTAGATAAAGAGAAAATGAATTTGTTTTTCATATTTTCATCGGTTTCGATAAGTTGATTACCATACTTTAACAATCGAATAGATCCAGAGCGACTATCGAACTACCAGTTCCATTACAATATAAATATAGATTGAATTGTTCAGTTCTATACCACATTTTAAGATAAAAACGGTGTTTTATTTGCAGAGAACATCTTTTTTGGGAATGTGTATTTGCATAAATTGCAAACGTACTTTATCTAAAGACAAATACCTTAATGAGCTAAATTGCTTCGTTTTGGTCAAATACGGCCAACTTAGGAAAACTATCGATTACGGCTATCGCGTAACACACATCTTTAGTTATAATTTGTTTTATTTTTTTAGGCTGCGACAAGTTAAGCAGCACTTTACTTATTATTATTTGTAAAGGCAACACAGTATGACAGTTTTGTGCATAGTTTAACAGATTGCACCATTTCGTTATTGAACGAATGGCAATAATGTATATAAAATAAAGTAGTTTAAGCATAAGTGGGCGAGACAATTGAAACATCCTCGCGCCGAGTAGCGGGTCGCCTTGTTATATCGTGATAATAAGCGGTGCGTGCGTGCGCGCTGGAAAACAAAAGAATGAAAATTAGATTGCATTTAGTGCGCTTTATGTACATTAATCTAATACTAAGGTAAGACAACAAGCTAGTCAGAAATCTTCAATGTGCAACTAACGATTTGTTCGTCGCGACTCTCGATTTTTCTTGCAGCTGCTGTTTCTGGCTATATGATAATGCTGCTGCAGCAGATGTTTCCTCAGCAAATGTTGCAACAGCGGAAAACGCGAACAGGGCCGTGCATCAGGCAGAGGCTCGAGTGCAGATTCCATTGGCCCCATTGGCGCCAGGCTCAGAAAATGAGGAGACTTTCGGCATACCGTTAAAAAATTTTAAAACAGTTACAAATGTGGCAAAAGAAGATGCGCCACCAACCGCGACCACACCAGTGTCGACGGCGACGACGACGACGACGTCACCACAGCAAGAGGAAGATAACATAGTGATGAAGTTGGGCAGCTCGCCAAGTACTAGTGCAGAAGCTATAAGCGACGCGGTAAAAGACACGTCAGTGAATATAAAAGTGCTGTCGTCTGATGTAAATATCAATAATAATAACCAATATTTTAGTGTAGTGCCTAAAAATGATAAAAGTAATAGTGCAGAGGAGAAAGCGACCGCTAAAGTGCCAAAAAATCAGTTAAACAAAATTAATAATATTAATATAAATAATAATATAGATGTAAATCAAGTAGACAAATTGCAGCAACCAAATCAAGGTGGCGATGCGGCCAAACCAATTCCAGCTCAAGAGCAACAGCAGAAACAAAGGTAAGTTGTTTTTTTGCACTTTCATTATAATTATAAGCAGAATTTCCATTGCACACGCACATATTTTTATACATATATAAGTGCAGGTTTGGGTAATGCCGGGACCAACTGACCCCCCATAGCGTAATTGCAATTATCAACATTAACTTATTTAACACAAAGCGTGCCGAGCTGCAAGTTGCCTTCATCTTGAACGTGAGAAACCGCTCGAAACGCAAGTTACTCGCAAATAAGAAGAGATATCAAGAGAGCACGAGCTATCGCTTTGCTCCTTGCCAGTGTTTCCAACTATCGCTTCAAAACAGAAGCTAAATGCAATGTTAAAAATAGCTACAAATAAATCTGTTGAAATTTCAACATCTGTAAACTAGCTAGACAACAGCTGAATTAGCATCACTGCTTCTTAGCTCAGGCGACGTAATCTTTGCTAATTCCCGGTAACCAATGGTTGAATTTTCTTAATGTTGTACATATTAAAACTATAATCTGCAAATAGTTTTCAAATTGCTTCTACATATTTTGTACTAGCTCGTACTCTTATCACCATTGTTTATTTGTTAGACTATAATTATAACGTGGGTAAACAAGAGTACCCTTCTCAAGAGTGCCCGACTCGAAGATACCCTCTAAGCCCATTTTTTACTCATTTGTAATGGGTTCAATAAACATATAATAACAATAACTGGCAATCATGTGTATGGAAAATCTTCACTGCCGTTTTTTTTACTCGTTCACAATGCGTTAAGTATCCTCAATTGGAATATATACTCGTGTATATCCGCGTCAGTAAGATTGAGCCATATTGAGCCACGTTCACTTTTTAAGCTAGTCATCGAATTGTGTAGTGGGATAACACGTCACCTCGTACCGTTAAATCGCGCAAATCTATAAACTATTATATAAGTCCAGTGGCAAATCGGAAAAATCAATACTTCATAGAGTTTCACGCTGTCGGCTCTAACCGCCTGCAATTTACTTAATTGTTTTTCAAAATCTCGAATGAAAAAAAATTTACTTTATGGATACCCCACTCTAATTGTTAAGAAAGTATGTTTTAATTAGAGTTTGGTGTACTTTTCAACCAAACACCGAATGAAAAAGAATGTTCGCATGTAAGTGTTTGAATTTTGAGTACAGGGTATTAACTAGTCGGGCACTGTTGACTAGAGCAGTCGTGTTGGGTTTTCCCCTGAAACTCTCGCATTGCCCGCAGCATACATTCTGATTCATGAATGCTGCGCGAAATGTACCTAATAAGAACTTATATAATAAATTTGCTGTCCTCAATATTGATAAAATAACTTGTTTGCAAATCGATTTTAAGGGGGAGGGCTCGAGTAAATAAAACTTGTTCTACATATGATTATATAAGAACGTATAATCCAAATTTGAAGTAGATAGGATCTAGGATATTGGAGCGTACCATTTTGACATAAATTTGTTGACCAAGAATAATGTTGTGTGAGTGTGTGTGTGGGCGTGTGTGTGTGTTAGTGTATGCATGCATTTATGAATATGTATGCATGCATGGTTGTTTTCTAATACCAAACGCAGACCAAGCTTATTTGCCTCTGTGCTGCTAATTTAAATATAACGAATTTCTACCAAGTGCTCTACTCCTCGATTCTCAAGAATTCAAGTAGGCTCTGCAGTTTTTCATGCTTAGCTAGTAGTGGTGTTTTCTTTTTGGTGTTTTTTTTTGTATGTTTGTATGAACAAACATATGTATATGTATATGTATGTATATATATATATATATGTATGTATGTATGTATGTACATATATATGTATGTATGTATTTACATTTATATGAATGTATGTATGCACGTATATGTATATGTATGTATGTACATATTTATGTATGTATATATGCACATATATATGTATGTATTCATGTACTTATGTACACATGTATGTATGTTCATACATATGTATGTATGTATGCTCATATATATGTATGTACATATGTATGTACATATGTGTATATATATGTGTGTACATAGTTGTGTATGAACGTATCTACATGTATGTATGTATGTACATATGTATGCATGCTTATATATATACAAACGAACATGCATACTTACATAACATGCATACTTATATATGCAGACATGCTCACAAACATATATGTATGTATGCTTGCATATATTTACATATGCTAGCAAAAATGCATGCATACATACATGCATGTATATATGTATGTGTATGTATATTTATATGTATATGGATATATATAAGCATATATGTGTATGTGTATGTATATATGCACAAAATATAAAAAATATTTAGATCGCATTTTCCACCGATCCTGCGAAAAGTGTAAAACACGTCTCAAATGTTTATTCGTCACCCACCAAATCTTTGACTCCCATTTCCACCAAGGAGGAATTCTTTTTCCAAATAGAACGAAACACCCATCAGGTGAATTTTGACAAAGATATTTGCAAATGTTTTTGAGGCCGATCGGATGGTAAACAAAAAAGTTTCATACAAACGTTTTTCGCGATTTTTCCACACGTGCGGGTGGAATTTTCCCGTCTTAACATGCACCTACATCACCTAAAGTCACTACAGTGAAAATTTCAGCTTCCTAGCTCGTTCAGGACAAACAGTTTTATATTTGGAGATTACGTCGGAAATGTTTTCTTTCATTTTATACATATTATTTCTTTATTTTTATATTAATATATTATTGATATAAATATATTCAACAGTTTCTTGGGTTCTTCGTTGCTTATCTACATTTTGAACACGTGTGACTAACGTTTAATAGGTCAAAGCAAATAAAATTTATAATGCTTCTTCATAATAGTCTAAAGCTCGTAATTCTCTGAATTCCCTTTAAGCTAGCTAATAATTTAAGAAAAGTGCACGGCATATGAGACGTTAAGTTACGCAAAATAAAAATATATTTAAAAGATGCGCAGAGACATAACACAATATTTATTTGATGGTAAATTAGTTGCGTGCTGGACGTACGGCAGGTGAAATTATGGGCAATATACATATATAAACTGAAGAGATCGCAATGGCGAATGGGCCGAATGCTGACAAAAAGCACCCACGCAAAGTCTTGTCACAATGCATTTTACTGGTAATTTGCTTTACAGTTTTCAATTTATTTTCCTTGGCTCTTAAACGGCGGCGTGTGAGCGGCGACTTTCTAAATGCCTCGGCTGTCGCCTGTTGGTCTATCCAGCTGTCTGGACTATCTATTGGTGGCCAATTCATTCAAAAAACCAAACTGCGTCGGGCCAGATATTACTCTTTTTTTTTTTCTTTTCTTATTTACGAGCCGGCGAGACGCTGTGGGAGTTAACGCCAACGCCAAAGCCGATCGATGCTCGTTCGATCCTTATACGGCCTTACACAACATAGTACCAAAACACTTTGTTGTTTTTGTTGTTGTTATTTGGTAAAAGTGTTAAATGGTATCATATTAAAATGTCCAGTTCGATTTGACTGGACCTCATAAACGGACGCTAGCATAAAACATAATTTTTTGTTGTGTTAAGCTTTTGCATTTGAAAAGTGAATCGAATACGCCTTCGAATGGCGTGCCAGAATGAAGCGACCAATTATCAAGCATCTGCAGTCTGGCAATCTCCTTCCAGACATTTCACACATGACAGGTGATCGCAGCTTCGATGATCGTAACTTTCACTTTCAGCGAATGTGTAAGGACTCTGTGAGTAAGTTTTGCAATTTAGGCTTTCGAAAATGCATCATGATCTTGTTACTCTGATCAAAGTTGCAACAACAACAACAAAAACAACAAAATAAAGCCATAATCACGTCCAACAACAACAACAACAGCAACAACAACATGATATCGCTATCAAACTAACGACAATCAAACCCATGCGCAACGCTATCAGACTTAATGGCTGCGATTGTTGCCCATGCAAATGATTAAGCTGCCTTGTTGTGGGAGATTGAGGCTCAGCACCAAAATGAAGCACAGATCACCTCACCTCAATGTCTCCAAATTTAATTGATTGTGAGCGTGCGCACATTGACTTGGTTAATCAATTTGATCACCGATCGCTGATCGCTGATCGCCGATCACTGATCTCGTGTAGCTGCATCGATTAGCCTGTTGCGCGGATCGGCATTGCAAATCATGGTCTTGTCGTACACCTTCACTTCGTTTTGTTTTCGCATTCCTACTGCATTTTCCGAGCACTTTTTATGTGACGTAGGAGCGCCTGTCCACATACAAATAAATCCGGTTTTCTCATTGTTTTCTTTGTTTTGCCGGCATTTTTCCACCATTTAATTGCAGTATCCATCAAGCTAAATGCAATCTGGCATCGTAGGCGTCGAATTTTACTTTGGCGTAGGGGCAATTGCATTGCCGTTTGTGTAGCCTGCACCCGTTCAAAATGTATAAAAACAAGCAGAAGGAGGTATTTAATAAATTTAAAAAATACGAGTAAGAATACTCCAGAGAGAAGTGCTCGACTAGAAGATACTCTGCGTCAAAATATGGAAATTCCTTTATATACACTGTGCCTTTTCTTACCACACTGTGGGCAATGCTTTCCGGAGTAACTCCGGTATTTATAGTCCCATCAAATTTTCAGGCCCAAGGCTACACCTCTAAAGTAGGGTTGTTATCCATGGGGTATTCTGGAATCTTTCTTGCTGCTTGGAGTTGGGTACTGGGTATATGTTAGTCGAGCACTCTCAACTAATTTGCTGCAATTTACAGCTCGTCTTTGGCTACTTATAGCCGCAAAACCAACTCTTTGGAGCCAGAAGAAGTCCCCTTCGTCCGTTTCTGTTCCAGCTGGCGGCTGGCGATTGCCTCGAGTCAACCACTTAGCAGCCCGTGTGTGTAGTAGTTAGCAATGTTTAGAGTTGTATTTGTTGTTTTGGCCGTTGTGTAAGCGCAGTGACACAAAAACACTTTCGCATTACAAGTGTTTACCTTGCAATGGGCTAAGCAGCAAAGACAACATCAGCGGGAAATTCAATTGTCACTTGCGGCCCGCGGTAACCTTTATCTGTTTGTGGAAAACCTCACGACGCACTAAAGGAGCTGTCGATGTCGATGTCGATGTGGATGTCGATTGTGTTTAAAAATAGCAAAAACAAAGACGCTCATCAAAGGCGCTCGGAGCTCCGCGGTGGCCACTAATATCTTTGACGGCACAGGCTGGAGGCAAATTGCCAAATGGTTTTATTTTTATTGCTTTTGCGCAAAGCCTATGGCCTATGCATGAAGGTTGCTTGGTGTGTGCAGATTTATGGGCAACAATTTCACTTTCTGTTGCATTTCCAATCATGCACTTTATTATTTGCTTAAATTGCTTATTAATACCCCCATCCCATAAAAATGTGAAAAAAAAAACATAAACCTAAGTTGTAAAAAAGATAGGCAAGTGGAGATATCTGAGTCGATATTGTGTACAGGTTCTTACCCAGCATCAAGATGCGAGTCCATCGAAACACGCCAATCTTGAACCCAGAATTCAATATCCTATTTACTATAAACCCAACATCCAACCTGGGTTAGTGGGATACAGAAGAGTCGAACCTAGACCTGAATAGAACCGTATTAAAAAAAAAAAACCTGAATATATAATTAACTAAATTTATGATCAACTAAAAAGTTATATTGAGAATTAAAGGAATTTTTAAAATTACTTGCCTAGCCCGAAACTGAGTAAAGTATATAGATCGAACGACCGAAAACGGGAAAACCTTGATAAGTTATATACAGGGAAACAGGATAAAGCCTCCATCCATCCCAAAAGACTATGCTGGTAACCGTGTTCTTCTCGAAATCTCAATTATCTAACCGAAAATCAACTCCAACTCGATTTTTAACTACGCATAAACTCGTAAGCTTCATTCATTTTACAAACTTGGAGTGGGTATTATAATTTTGTCGGGAAATGTATTACGCATGGAAGTGAACGTCTACGACCTCATAAAATATATATATATTCTTGATCAGTGTCAAATGCCAAGTCGGTATAGCTATGTCTGAACATTCGTCTGTCTGTTTCTATGCAAGCTAGTCTCTGATTTAAAGCTTAAATTTAGATAGGGTTCGACTTTTTATTGTGGTAGTCGGGGCGGTATTATAATGCTGGCAAAATTTGAGTTCTCGTTTAAAACACCTTTTTGAAATAGAATTTTTGTATAAAACTACGTTTAAGAATTGTTCTTCCCTACTTCTAGTATCCTTTAACCCTACACTATATATGTGCAGACTTTTGTGCTTAAATATGATATAGAATCATTAATGCTTAGACTGAAACCTAAAAAATATTTATCTGAAAATAATACAAGAGCCTGCATACCCGAATAGCGGGTGCTTTATTTTGATACCCTGTAAAAAGAAGGTAATATTGCAGTTGTGGAAATGTATGTAAGGGGGAAATCAATCCCATTATAATGGGCACACAACATTTGATCAGAAAGAGAAGCATTGTTTGAATCTGTCTTTTCGCCTGAATGAATTTGCGAACTAATGTTGTAGAGCTGGCTACAGGGTATCTGTCCGACGCGCCCTCTCCACTAGAGCGCCTGGCTTGTTATGTACAATAATGTTTGTGTTTGGGAGTACAGATGTCTTGTGGCTATTTCTATAAGCCGTGGTTGTATCCCTAGAGCTCGATTGCAACAGAAAAAGGCGTCGGAAACGAATTAGCCCCCGCAACAATTCAAAAGGGGGCAGACCTGAGATATCAGAGTTGCATTTTTATACAGAATCTATGTGCATAAATATGAATTAGTTATGGCTTTATAATTTTTGAACATATGAAATATGCATGTTTACTTAAAATTATTACTTATTTTAACTAGAGCTATGTCCGAGAGTTTTATGAGCGAGAAAATATAAAAAGAAATGATTGCCATAGGTTAACATAAGATTTTAGATCTATTGAAATCTTGAAGATATACCCTTCATTGGGGCCTGTAGAGTGTGAAAGTTTCATCTGTGCGGATTGTTTAACTTGTTATCAAAGTAGCGGCAAGTTTAGCAGCGGCTTCAACAGCAATAGTAATAACATTTCACACACACACACAGACAGGCACACATACACACATGCATACTTATGTGTGTGTGTGCACGCGAAGCTGTGCGACAAGTTTGCCGGCAAGCTGCAGTTGGCACGCGGCTAGCGATTCGCTCTGCAAGTGCACTGCAATGGCGTTATGAGTGCTCAGCTGAGCTGAGGGGCGAGAGGCAAGAGGCGAGGCATACTCTTTCCACCTGTGTGTGGTATGTGACGTGCTCTCCGCTCGCCTGCTTGTTGTGTGCGTGAGTCTGTGCCAGTGTTGCCAACTGCCGCTTCGAACAAGCAGCTAAATCTAATGTTAAGCTGCATTAAATTGGCAATTTGGTTCGTGTATTAGGATACAAAATGACAAAAAGCTGCGTCCTTTTGGGAGTGTACTTTGAAGCAGTCTATTTTTATAAACGTTTATTGTATTTAATCAAAAATAACATATTTATGAGAATACAGTTAGCTTAGATGATGTTTCGCCTTAGGCGGCGAACGGGGTTAAAAGCGGCTTATGTGAATAAGTCTGGATCAGTTTGAAGCAGTTAAAAATGTTAATTTGATTTTTTAGGCAAATTATCCAAATTGTCTTTTTGTGGCCAATTAACTTTGGATAGTATTAGACTTGCAGTAGGTGCAAAAAGGTGGATTATTCATCAAATCATTCCGAAGCTTCTGCTTATTATATTTTGACACTATTTTACTGGTTTCCTTTCGTTTTGGCTACAATTTTTCTTTTAAATAGCTAAAAAGCTAAAAATAACGAAACAGTCAAATTTCAACTGTTTCGACTTACCTCTGTGATTCGCCAAATTTGGCTAGCAAACAGCTAAATGTGGCAACACTGGCCTCTACCTGGTTGTGTGCGTCTCTCGCTCTTAACGACATATGGCGGAAATTTCTGCACACTTGGGCCGCAATTACTAGAGCTTGGTTGTAACACGTTCAGTTCTCATTTCGATTTCCAGTGGTGCGATCGTGCGCTCGCACGCTGGCTCGGTGAGTCCGCGAGGCGCGATATCTATCTATCCAAGATCAAGTCCACATCAGTGTTATCCTGTAAACTAAACCTAGTGTCCTGTTCGTACGTGTAAGACGTGGTGCCAGCAGTGCACTCGCTTTGTATCGTTCATTTGCAAAAGTAATTAAAACGATTGTCAAATCCTTCGTCCTTAAACGGCAGCAGCAACAACAACCACTCCAACAACAACAACAACAACCTAAGCTTTTAGCCATAAAATTCATTAATGGATAAAGACGCCAAAGTGGTTTCGCATGTTTGTTTCTTAACAAATATTTATGAGAGCGCTTAATTGCAATTATTCAGTGTCGCCAGCAGAAATATTGTTTGTCGAGCCAATATTTATTAGATCTTCAATGCTGAAGAGGCTGCTATTGATATTTGGTACAGGAAATCGTCTTATTGATCTTCGCACCCAACAACTGACCATTAAATCTATCCGAGTGTGCAAATGTAGCGACAACTAGAACTCTAGTCGGGAAACCTACCAATATATATATTAAACTGTTTATCCTGATTGACTTTTTGGTCATTAAAGCGAATGACAATTCCTAAGAGCAAGGAAGCTGACATTTTAAGTATGAAATATTGACAATAAGTGGTTATACGTTTTTAGTTTACAATCCGGTCTCAAATTCATTTTCGAAGATACTTTTTAACATTCACTTAAGAGATGCTTCACACTTTTCGCAAATTTAACCAACCAGTTCGTGAAAAATTGGAGTCGAAAATCGGGTTCCAATTTATTGCCAAGGATCTTCATAGACATTTATTCAAGACATGTTAAAATTTAATCAACATTTTTTTACACAATATTTGCAATATTCAAATGAAATTGGGTTCATAATTGTAATCAATCATCATTGTAATCAATTACTAAATTGTTTAAGATGTATGCAATCTTAATTTTTTACTTTTATTTCAATTTTTCGTTTTTATCCGATTGAGTTTGAACTCTATTGGAAATGTGGAAAAGGAAAAAATTATAGTAAATTTCTCGTGAAATGTGTATTAAAAGTAATGTCTATAATTTTAAGATATAACCTGTTCCGTGAAAAGCCGGGTAATATCCGCTATTCATTAATATTTTAATAAATATGTGCATCTTAATGGAAATACAAAAATACGCGCTGCAGGTTGCATATTTTTGACGGACAGTTCTCTGCTTCTCTCTACTCCGCATTATACACACTTATCACATTTAAAAAAAATGAATGTATAATAATTACGAAACATATAAGATATTTTGAAACTTGCAATATATACTTATATATCTGTCAGGCTGCTTAAATAAATATCTCCAACAGCCTGAGAGCTAGTCCTGACTACATGTATCCAAATTTGAAATAAGCTTGATCTGCGCGTAGCCGGCGAGGACCTTCACGCTAATCTGGAGGCCATCCAAAAGTAGGCTCTTTACCAATTAATGCACATACTTATATGCTGCATATGGACACACATGGAACAAAATTTTAGTTGCAAGCAGTAGTTATGACCGTCGGCATTTGCAACGCCCACATAAATAGCTTTCGCAATGCAACGACAGAATTAGATTAATGATCCCAACAACAAAAATATGCGTCATAAAAATTCTCACATAATATTTGCTCTTGAACATGCATAATTTGCGAATTTCGTGTCAACTGGTGGCGTTTTATACAATAATGTTTAGAAGAAAAAAAAAGAATTAAGTTTTGCTGTGGAGAATTATAAAATGGTTTTATAGCATTGATTTTATGTTGAGGGATTCAGGTCAAATTATTTTAAATTGGCTTAACTTAATACCATTGTGTATAATATTTTAATTTTGTCGCGGAATGTGTTAAGGATAAACTCCAACCTCATCAGTCCAGTCGATATGTTTTTGAGTTATCATATTCTTTCGAGTAAACGAGCGATATGTTTAAATAGAATCTCTATATCATAAAGCTGTCGTAGATAAGATCGCGTTATCAAAGTTATCTTGTCCAAAACCTCATTTACTACATTCACTATGCTTTCTAGTTATAACATAAATCTTATTAATATTGGAGTAACATTTCATATTTCTCTATAGAAATAATCAATCATAAATGAGTTTTTCAAGATATTTTTAAGAAATCTAAATCGAAGCACAATAGAAGTTTTTTTTTTTTATTTCGAAATCTGGTATCCTGTTCCTCTATGTTAGCAACTTTTATCAGAGTGACATAATTACGTAGCTTAGCGAAAATTGTGGATTTACAATTAGTTTAACAGATTAGACATATATACATATATACACAGAAGCATATTTAGAGGTATTTAATGCAGTTTGTGACCTATATATATCGATCGACTAGGTCAGTTGGGTAGGTCCTCTTCAGTCGCCGTATTAGAAGGGATTAAATATTTGGTATAAGAGTATTTATAAGCCATGCAAGGATATATGATATATGGATGCCAATGATAGCCTTTCTCGTGTGTTAATATAAAATTCAATGAACAGGAATGTTCCCGTGGGATTCGACCAACAGGACAATGCTCTCTTCTAAGTAAATAACAAATGACAAAAGTTGAAGTCACTTCAAAACTCACTTTAAGT
Organism: Drosophila montana; assembly: GCF_035044405.1. Taxonomy (NCBI): domain Eukaryota; kingdom Metazoa; phylum Arthropoda; class Insecta; order Diptera; family Drosophilidae; genus Drosophila; species Drosophila montana. Next base: position 1,337,068 of record NW_026996920.1, read on the forward strand.
CGCTTTAAAGCCGTGATTTAATTTACCTGTAATATCTAATGAATTTTGTTTAAAATTCTTGGATATAAAGACAGTCGTGAATTGTCAGTCTCCTTGGATAGAGAGCTTACGCAAATATGTATCCGAACATCGCTGCCTCTGGGAATTGCTTAAATTAGGTTCTTTGGGTATTTCTCTGGCGGCGCTCTTAAGTAACTTTCCATGTTACATATTTTCACTTTTTGAAAAAATTTAGAAAATAAACATATCATGTTAACGGCAGTTTCCACAGCGTCACAACAACAACAAATGCCAAAAGTATTTCACATGCGGCTAATCTATTCAAATGCAAAAGCCAGAAATTCCTGCCAAACTTGTAGTTCAGAGCCGAAACGAGCCGGCTGCTCAGCCCAGTCATAAGTATTACAATATTGCAAGACAGATTTCGGTTGAGGTTTTGATGCAGACTGCTGGCCAACAAGTCATAAATATGCCAGCCAGGAAACCTGGAGTTTCCCCACGCCAGACATCAAGGTGGGCGTTGTTGTTGATACCTTGTTACGAGCGACTGCAGCTCAGATTTATTATAGAATTCTTGCATTTAAACATGATTTTGGGCGGTCCTAAAAATGGGTTGCAAACTAACAGCAACAGGGAAGTAACAACTTTGGCCCCGCGCAAATTGGACACATTTAACACGTTTAGCCGTAGTCGGGGAGTCCATTTGATATACTTTCTAGTGGCGTTAAAATTAACATAGTCTGCAGGTGTCAGTTGCAAGCGCACTTTAATGCCGCCATAAACAAAATCCTAAAAACCCAAGATCAATTGTTTTTTTTTTTAATAGTCCAAAATGTAAAAGAAAATGTGTACGAAAATGGGGCGAAAAAATGTCGGTAACATGCAAAAGTAAACTTTAATTTTATTTTATTTTTTACTTTAAAGCAATGTTAATATTTTTATGAACCCATCGAAAATTGGTAAAGGTGTGTAATGCTTTAGTGTAAATTTGCGTAACACGCAGAAGGAAGCATTTTCGATCTCATATATCCGTATATATATAAAACTGACTGACTGATTGACTGACTGATCAACGCACAGCCCATACCGTAAGAGCTGGGCAGCTGTAATGTTCACTGTAGTTACCTTATGTGCTGTAGGTGCACGTTAAGACGGGGTTTCGGAAAATTCCACCCGCATGTGTGGAAAAATCGCGAAAAACGTTTGATTGAAAATTTTTTGATTACCATCCGATCGGCCTCAAAAACATTTTCAAAGATATTTGTCAAAATTCACCTGATGGGTGTTTCGTTCGTTTTGGAAAATGCATTCCCCCTTGCTGGGAATGGGAGTCAAAGATTTGGTGGGTGACGTATACCCGTTAGTAGAGTATATATGTACTTGATCAAGACGATGAGCTGAATAGTTTAATAAGGCTATGAACACTGCAGTTAATCAAGAGTGCATTTCCCATGTTGGGCAAATGTGGGAAGAAAGTCTAATCAAAACTTTAAATATGAGAGAATGGCTGATTAGGTGGGGAGCCGAGAACATATGATATTATTAGAACTAGAGACAATAAATTCCATAGTAAACACCTATTAAGAATATCTTGACTGTCTCATATATATGAACTCAGTTGAGTTCTTTATTTAAGTCTTGAATGTTTCACAGGTTATTTAAAAATTAATTTTTTAATATATCGAGCCTAGGCTGGAAGTTAACGACGCGTGGGTTATTTCATATGTATATATTTTTATATATTTATATAACTAACTAACGGGTATTCCCCGGATTTGCACGGCCAAGGGTCTACGTGGTAAACATTTATTTCGATTTTCACTCAAACAATTGCATTTTTTGCTATCATTCATGACTCATTTAAAGTACTTAATTTTCGGTTATCCGCCCATTTTCAGACTCGTTTGTAGATTTGTCAATATCAGTTTAGCACGTTTTTATTCTTTATTAATTAGGCTAGAAAGTGTAAAGTCTATTGGACGAAGTGTGAAATATGTCTCCATTGAATTTTTACAAAGATCAGTCAATAAGTTAAAGGCAAATAACTACATTAAAACTTTCAGTTTGATTGATCACCAAAATAGTCAACCCTTCAATCAAGACAAACAGTTATATATATAGACTAGACTAGACTAGACTAGACTAGACAAGAACATATCCTCTAGCTATATATAAAGGCTAGATAGAGGATATCTTCTCGTCGGGCACTCGAGCGAATGCACTAGTATTTGCTTTTATAGATATGCGAGCAAATCTACGAGCGAGTATATAAACGGTCGCATTTTTTGTCATTTGTCATTTCAGTTTATTTTGAGATGTGCTATAGAATTACCTACAGCTGGTCTTTTGTATTTGTGGCGGGCTTTTGTTCTTCAGCCTCGTTTTGTTTTCGTTTCACAACTTAAACGCAATGCTATAGTTGTTGTTCCATTTCGATCTGAGAGTATTCGGCTAGCCAGTAGGTGTTGTTGGGCTGATAGGTGTGGGTGATGGTCAGATCAGTGCAAAAATATGGCGTTTCTTTAATCATTTATTAAACAACAAAATGCATATAGAACTATTTAAAGTGCTGGCAAAATGCTGCTACAATCCATTGTAAAATTTATAAGTTATGAGTTGAAGAAGCTGAGAACGAACATAACCATGTTTTTAATGTTCTTTTGGATCTTATGGTTTTCTCAAATCATTGCCATATCGACAGTGTTCATGAGGTGAGAGAATGATATACATATATAAAGACATTTATCATTTTATCGTATTATTGTGGCACATTCTTGACTCATTTATAAACAAATGCAATAACTGCTTCTCTCTTCAGCTTGCCCGAAATAATTACCGAGCTGCCCGCCGTAGCCGTGGCGGAGCTGCCTCTGGAGGTTGAGCACGTCAAAGATCGCTTGGAGTCAATCTTGCCGCACGAGGCGACGCACAGTTCAGGCAACAAAACCGAGGGTCAGCAGCCGCCAAGTCAGGCGTTTGAAATTGCCGAGGAAGCAGCTCAGAAAGGTGCGTAGCCATTGTGCATCATCGAAAACGTATTGCATTTCAATGAGTTCTTAATATTTGTAGCTGAACTGAACATCAACGATCCGGGCGGAGGATTGGAGTTCAATGCGTTCGCCAGCTCCGACTCGAATGCTACCGTGGATGGCAATGTGACCAGCGAAGGAGGCCAGATCGCAAATGCTGCGGCAGCCGCAGGCAGCAATGAGACTGTCGAGGAAGTGCCGATGCCCGTCTTCTCGGAGTGGGCGCAAAAGCAAATCGAGGCAGAGGCGAGTCGCGAGCAGGCCATGGAGCTGGAGCAGCAGGTTGTTAACAATTCGGCGCAGCGTCGAAATGCCACCGGCTCCGGCAGCGGCAAGCCGCCGTCGCTGAAGCTGCGCGCCAAGAATTATGCCTCGCCCGACTGCGGCGCCAAGATAATTGCCTCGAATGCAGATGCCACCAACACGGGCGCCGTACTGAGCCACTCGAGTGACGAATACATGCTCAGCACATGCGGCAGTCGTATCTGGTTTGTGGTGGAGCTGTGCGAGGCCGTGCAGGCGCAAAAAGTGGAGCTGGCCAACTTTGAGCTCTTCAGCTCGTCGCCAAAAAACTTTACAGTGGCCGTGTCCAAACGGTTTCCGACTCGCGACTGGAGCAATGTGGGCCGCTTTGCGGCAGAGGACAAGCGCACGGTGCAAACGTTCGAGCTACATCCGCATCTGTTTGGTAAATTTGTGCGCGTCGACATACATTCGCACTATTCCAAGGAACACTTTTGTCCCATTTCGCTTTTCCGTGTGTTCGGCACATCCGAGTTCGAGGCGTTCGAAACAGAGATCCGGCACAGCGATGAACTGGACGACTTTGACGATGACTTTGGCGGGCAGGAACAGTTGCACAAGACACTTTCCGGCACCGATGGCGGCGGTGCCAACATATTTCAAAGCGCCTCCGATGCGGTCATCCAGATGGTCAAAAAGGCTGCCCAGGTGCTGGTGAAACCATCCAAGCCGTTACGCTGGTCCACCGATTCCATGCTCTGTTTCACACCCACCGCTGGCCTTTACAGCTGCCAGAGCTGCAACAGCTCTGCCGTGGATCGCATTAACAACCTTCTGTCCTGTCAGTCGCAGCAGCTGCATCAGCTCCTCCTGCTGCCGCAGCTGCGCACACATTTGCTGCAGACTCGCATTTGTCAAGCCGACTATAACATCAGCATGGGCTCGTCCAGGGAGGAAGAGGAGCGCGCGACAAGCGGAATGGACAAGCGCCAAAGCTTCTACCTTAGCATGTTGCCTGCGGAGCATGTGGGTGCCATGTGCAAGCTTCTACAGGCGGAGTACAGCAGCGTCGTCGAGTATCCGGTTGAATTGCCTGAGGCTGAATGGCAGCGGAATCTCGATGCAGCACAGCATTTATTCGAAAATGTGACCATAGCTGACCCGTCCAAAGAGTCGGAACCAGAGGCTAAAGTTAACGCGCCGAATGATTCCCTGCCTGCCGTTACACCCACCTTGGAAGTAGTATCTGCCGAGATGTCCACGGCCACTGAAAAACCTGCAACCGATGCCCAGCTTGATCCACAGCCAACAGATAGCTCCACAATAGCGGCCCCACCATCTGATGTGAATATATTTAATGTACCAACTGCTGACACCCAGAAAAATCCCACACAAGGATCAGTACCCATTGTTCCCGACACGCCGACGGCTACGCCAGCATCGCAGGTTGACCCCAACGAAGTGGAGGCCTCCAAAACGCCTCCTAGCCCGACGACTAGCCACCCACCAACAAGCTCGGGCGAATCGGACAGCGCAGACCTTGTAGGGAGCGGCAACGGACTGGATGACAGCAATCTGTCCAACTGGGAGAGCATCGATAGCCTACTGACTACAACGGTTGCGTCAATAACGGCAGGTGGTGGTGCCGCTGCGGCTGCAGCGGCCGTGGTCAATGGCAATGCAAACATCGGAGGCACTGCCAATGCCGGAAATGCGGGTAGCCTAAATTTACAGCCAAAGTTAACGCACGGACCGCAATCGGAGAGCGTTTTCATAAGGCTATCAAATCGAATTAAGGTGAGTGGCAATTATCTTGGTATAGAAAGTTACGTGTTGTAAAATAAGTTGGAGCCCCGATTATTAATAATCGCTGTGACACGTCTTAAATTAACGTACGAAACAATCTGTTAAAATCAGATTGAGGCAAGTCTAACGTAAAACAAACCACAATTTAAAAAATAGTTTCCACATTCTCATCTCGACCACTTTAAGGAAATATTTTTTCGATCCGAACGAGCTGAGTCTATTTAACCATGTCCGACTGAGAGATCGCGTTGATCTAGGAGACTGCAAAAGCTCTAAATTTGAAATATATAACCTTCTTTACCATACGCAGAAAAAGTTTTTTTAATAATCGTTTTTTTTTTTCGTTTTTTCCGATCGATTTTGAGGCATTAGCATAAGTCAGAAATTATATGAGCTGCATTTAACAAACTTGCCATAAAGTTTCTTTGGTATTTGCACACATTATGCAGCCATATTCAGATTTTTTATTAAAAGCTTAAACAGATCGGACTATAAGCACCGAAGATATGCAAGAACAAATTTACTTATAGAGTGCCGCAGCGTAAACTGTGCATCAAGCTTTGTGCGTGCGATTGTGTGTGTAGAAGGAAGTTTTATTGATTGTAAGGGGAGCTTGGGTTAAGAATAACTCGCAATCGGGCCCGCGTCTTGGTGTTTCAAAGAAATCTACTCAGCGCGGATGTCAGTAAGGACATAGAAACTTCGTTAGTCTTCGCCCGCTTCCGTGGCGTGCTTGTGGCAGCCTCGCATGTTGTAGACGTATTACGGTTGGCTGCTATTACACCTGGCCACACCCCTATTACGTTATTCCAGTTAGAGCTTTGTTTCACCTATTTGCGAAGGTGGCCTTGTCATGGCCACTGTTTGGCTACATCAACAATGACGTCAAAGGCGCCAAGCAGCCGTGCGTTGTTAAATGTTATCCAATTCTGTCTTTTGCAGGCGCTCGAACGTAATATGTCGCTGTCGGGGCAGTATTTGGAGGAGCTGTCGCGTCGTTATAAAAAGCAGGTGGAGGAGTTGCAGCAGACCCTTACACAACAGTCGCTAACAGTGCGCACTCTGGAGGATCAGAGTCGACGATTTATTGACCAGGAACAACTCTACAAGCAGCAAAGCGCCGAACTGGCTGGCGAGGTGCGTGCCCTTACATACCAAGTGCAGGCCTGCATCCTCGTCATCATCATAGTGGGCACGTGCATCTTCCTTATGCTAGTGCTGGGAACTGTCTACTATCGCAAGTTGCGGCGCCAAACCCAGCAGTTGCTGACGCAGCCAACGACGGCTAATAGCCAGCAAAAGCTCAGCCGGCGCAAGTCATATGAGCAAATGATGCAGCAGTCGCCCGGCAAGCAGCGCAGGCCTAGCGAGGAAGCCATGCTCATACTGAATGGCTGTGGAGACTCGTCCCTGACGGAACAGTCCGATGCTGGCAACGGCAACGGCAGGCAGCGTAAAATATCAGTCTGCTATGGGAGCAACAACAACATTGCCAACCACATGGGTAGCACAAGAGCTTCGCTGCACAGGCGAAAAGGCGCAAAGCATTCCTGGCACGCTAGCTTAGATTCGGCGCAGGTTTCGTGCGGTGAGAATCCAGACAAGTTCTTCGATGTGGGTAAGTAAACTGATTGAATTCGCAACAATGGCAACTTATGCTAAACATATTTATTAATTTGTTGCAGACACTCTCAAGAGTAATAAAATGCAAAATAAGTCCGCCAAAAGGAAATCGCTGCAGCAGTTCCAACAGGAGCTGAAACGCCAGGAGTCGGCACCTGCCAGCTTTACGGAAAACAGTCTAACTGAGGAGCCTACGCAGAGCGACTTTGACGAGAGTCTTATCCTGGACGACGAAGATCTGTGCAATTTCATACCCAACACTGATTTGGCCTACAACGAATTTATGCCTGACGGCCCATCAGGCTACCAGATCCTAGACACAGTCGATGGAAAGGCTGACAAGGGTCAGGCAGTGAAAAAGTGTCGACGCGTTTCGTCCCCGGCGTTCTTTAAGTCGCCGTTTAGCAAAAATAAAAACAAAGGAGGCAATCTGAACGGCATGGGTGGCGTAAAGGGCAGCCAGTCGGCGCATGAGGCGACTTCTTGGGAGTGGTATCGCCTGAGGCGCAGCGAGAAGCAGTCGAAGCAGTTGTCAGTGCCAAGTGTATCTATCTCTTCGACACCCAATGCGAGCCTGGACAATTCATCTCTGTCGGAAATCAACTTTCCTTTCAACTCAACACAAAACTCCTTTCGCATACTAGGCGAGGCCATACTCTCCTCTGGCGAGAGTAGGGCCAGCGGCAAGGGCAGTGCTGTTGCCGCCGGCAGCAGCAGTAGTAGTGGCGCCAGTACCACATCCTCGACAACGAAAAAGAAGCAGCGTGCTTTCAATAATATATTTCGAAAAGTCTTTTGAACACGAAGACGTTTGCCGACTATTTAAATGTTTTACTTATTAAATTGTTCCCTGAATTGTGTTCAGTTAGGTTGTTCTACCAACGGCATCAATTGGACTGATGTTATCTACGTGGATAATTAAAAATTTTCGTGTGAATGAAACACTCCAGTTTTGTAAAATACCGGTCAAAAGATTCATTTTGTTTCTCTCAAGAGTTCCTTAGTGTTGCAGTAATATGCAAATGACTGTCAAATCAAATTAGTTATACCTTCATTTGATTTTTAATTGTAATTATATGCTCGCTGCTTGTATATACATTTAAACAATGGAAATCTACAATATTTGCTTTCACGAAAGGCAAGCTTCTTAACTTAATATTCCAAGCCTTTTTTGCTCTTGCCCAGCGCTAATTAAAGTATTTAGTTTATAAGCATTGCAAATTGTCGCTGTATTAGTTTGTTATTAGCCTTATTACAGCCATTACTTATTGAAATAATTATAAATTGTACGTTTATTTAAAGTAAAAGCAGATAACATTTATTTATAAAATCAATACAATCTGATTTTTATATTTTCAAATCACTCAAAAATTCCGCAACATCGAGCGCATCTTTGTTAGCCAATTTACGATCCCTGATAGCACTGTTCAGGTGACGTCCGGCTGTACCCAAGTGCTTCTTCCATTGCTCGACCGTTTTGTACTTTTCATCGTTGGCACAGAAAACAACTTCATTGATATCTTCGTCCAGTTTATAGCTACAAACAGATGCAAACTCTCGCTGCAGATCGCCTATCGCCTCCTCGCGCAACGATTCATCTCGACACACCAGATTTAACATGAAGAGGCCATTCGGCCCAATGATCTCCTTTATGTACATAAGTATCTTGTGGGCAAGAAAACTTTTGGGCGGACAGCTCATGCCGAGGGACAGATCCTTACTATCTACATCGAAAAGCACAGCTGCAAAATGTATGCCTGCAAAATTAAATGTAGTAAAGTAGTTCCAAACAATAATCAATGACTTTTGTACCTTCATTACAACAGCGCTCTACAAAGGCGAGGCCATCATCTATGACTACATGTAGGCGGTCGTCTTGCTTAAGCTCAAAATATTGCTCAGCTACTTCCAGCATTATGGGATCTATTTCTACAGCCGTAATACGTGTTTGACTGCAACGAAAATTGAATTAGTTAGGGAGAAAACAAATAATAAATAAGAAGACTTACGGAAAGGCGGCATGTAGGAAACTGCACAACCCACCGCCGCCCAGCCCAATGACCAGCACGTCGTTCTGTATATCTTTCTTCGGGCATTGCATAGTCGCGGCCAGCTGCACGCCCACGGACATGAAGAGATGATGATGGCATGCCAAGTAGCCAAAGTCTATTTTTTTACGATCCTTTTTCCCTTTGATTTTCACTAAAAAAAAAGTTCATAAGTATACATATGTACATAGATCGCCGAAAATCTGGATTCTTACCTGTTTTCACTAAAGCTTCTGATTGCACCACAAACTGATTTTTGAGGAATATCAGACGGCGAAGTGTTTTACCATCGACTTCCACTTCTTCAATGCGAAAGTCGCCAGATAATTTAGAGAATCCAGAAATCAGCGTCTCCCGCTTTCCTACTTCGGAGCCCAAAGATAAGTAGGGAATCTGTTCCTTCAGACCTGCAGGCGCGAGATTCGTAATGCTATAAGCCAGTTCACTCTTCACCTCCTCCAGTGTGCTATAAACCTGATCGCGATGCAATGTCACTACAGCCAGTCGCTGAAACTTGGCGGATGCCTGCAGTTTTTTTCGACCTGCGGTTGTTGCAAAAAGCCACTCGGTTTCTCGCCCTTGAGGCACAATAAATGCGGCATATTTGCCAAGACCTCGCGATGGCATTTGATCCATGACATGAACCGTATATCGAGGCGTTGGCTCTGCAGCCCGATGCAGGTCCATGGTGACTTCATTATGGCCAACAATACTAGAGCGCGCCAATCCATTGCAGACCAGCGCTGCTTTTTGCACAGAGGCCACAGCATTAGTGAGATCCGCCGGACAACTAAAACGTTGCATTTTGTCGCTACCGAGTCCAAACTCAAGGATCTATAAGCGGTTTTGTTATGCAAAAGTATTGTGGTAAACTGAGGCAGTTACTCACCGGCATAGGCAAGCTCTTAAACTTAGTGGCAATTATAACAAAAACAGGTAGCGTTAGGGATTCCTCGGCATTTCTTTCCTGGTTGGCACGCTCCACATCCAGACAGTGCACAATGCGCAACATGCAGTTGTTACGCGGCAGAAACTCCAGCAGATAGTCAAGGATGTGCTCCTGCAACATGGATATACCAACATATCGACCTCCATTTCTGAAATTTAGGAAGATTATAATACACCACAATTAATGATGCGGCCAGATGGACTTACCGCATTGTGCGCAATATTTCTCCAAAATAACGATCTACAATATGTTTGGTGTCCTCGGCATCATTCACAAATATGGCATCTAGTGTGCCCTTATCCAAGGCCACTGAGAAGCTCTCGTCTGAAAATGACATATCCGTTGCGTCCATCTGAATGAACTTCATGTCCGGCCGTGTTTTCGCGTTTATCTCTATCATTTTTTTCACAGCAACAGGAGAGATGTCAATGTTAGTTATATCCCGAAATCCCGTGTCGTACATGTCCATGCTGAGTTTTGAATTGCCGCAACCAAGCATCAGAATTTTGTCGGCGGGCTTTATATACTTGTGTATCTGATCGCATAGTTCCAAATACTCGCCATACCTGAAATACTTAATATTTGCAATTAAAATATTTATCACTGAGCCTTTCCCTCCTCATGTTCTAAACACGCAAAGACCGGCATACGGTGCATGTGTTTATTACATGCGAGCAATTACCATTCAAACGCCTTTTCACCGCGTTTTTTGAAGAATTCATTCCAGTAGTCCGTTTGGGCAAACTCCTCTCGCGTTCTTGGCAACAAATTCATTGTTAGTTCTTAGCAAATAAATTGTAGTCAGCTATAAGCACGTTTGTTGTTTATCGCGCAGTTGATGCTACTTCAATGTTATTCAAAAATATGCTAAATTTGGACACATAATTGTGACGTCACATATCAGCGCGCAAAGTTTGTTTGAGTAATTGGTTTGTTTATGTCTCCCATAAATAACTTCGGAATAAATTGAATTTCTGCTAGACCTATATTTTCTGTGTCAGAAAAAAGGTTTCTTGTGTAAATTAAATAAGTAACAAATAAAGCTTCTCGATCTAGCAATGCCAAGCGTGCGAGTATCGATAACAATTACAATTGAATATCGTAGTTCGATAGTAGACAGGAGCAATAAAAATAAATTCAAGTTCTTTTGTCGTTTTTATATTCTTCAAAATGCATAATTCAAATAGCAGTTGAATTAAAAATTGAACATTATTAATGAATATAAGCCAGTTTTTGTACGATGCCTAAATGTGCGTTTAAGTGAGATTATTGCTGCCCTGTCGCAACTAATCCAAGCCAGTGAATATATGGTAAACCAAGTTTTCACACTTTTAACCCTTAAAAATTATCCTTGTGCACTCTTAGTGTCACAGAATATTATTCACATGTCAATAAGAAATTTTTTATTTAAATAATTGTAAATCATCATTAAAACTTAAAGTAGGGAGTAACGTTTATTTGTATTTTAATGTTAACAGGAGGAGGAGTTTTCTGTAAATGTAAGCAGTTTTACCCATTCGCAAGCATATGCAATTTTTGATTTTGCCATTCACTGCGAATAGCACACAGCTGAAAACTGATTTTTTTGCTTGTTAAAGTTAACTTGCGCTTTGTTTCTGTTGGATTCGTGGGCATTAACATAATTGATTTAACCCTTTTTGTGCAATCTCATGCTGCTGCGTGTACGTACACAACAAAGTGAAGGTCGCGGATTGTAGAAAGCATTACAGGGACAGAGTAAAAGTAACAGCATCATAAAAGGGGGAGGCGATCCGATGTTATCGCTTGCTACGAAGTTTTTCACATCTAAATACGACACAATGGAAATCAATTGAGGCACGTCAATGTCAACGTCAGTTGCACACAATATAAGCAGCAACACCTATCGGCTTGTACGAAGTGTTAGTGGAAATGTGAAGAGCAATTGCAATTCGTAGAACCTAGAACTGGAACGGGTGGAACAGTAAGAGTTGCAAATGCGTGCCACAGTTGGACTTGTGCAATCTCATGCTAGCGTGGAGCCAGTTATGTCACGTCTTGATTACGAGCAGAATGCTCTCCACCATAGCTGCTTGCTGGTGCTGCTGCGCGGTGTGGGGCCTTCACGCGCCCGCATTTTGCAGCGGGCCTTTGAGAAGGTGCGACGTGTCAATAATATCAAAGTAACGGGTAACTTTACTGAAACTATAAATCGAAATAGAAGTGGGACATTTGATAATGGTTTAAATTCTCGTCTAGATTCTAGCGGCACTGTGCGTACCATTTATTTTCGCTTCATACATGATCATCCCGTGGAGCACAACGATTGGGGCGACTTTCAAACGCATCGTCGCCTGCTCGGCCTCATAACAATTGGAAAGTTTGAGAACCAAACGGAGCTAAACGAGCTGTGCCGGCACCATGAATCCCTTAAGGTGCGCTATGGCAGCACGCTATACGAGTCACGTGCCATATTCTTTGGACCCGATGCAGACACAAAGCACACCTCAAGCACAAGCGCTGTGGTCAATGGTCAGCCTGTGCTACAAACAATTGGTGAACACACCGCCAACGCAGATGTAGTAATTAAGGGAGAGCAGCCCCAGGTTCCTGGCCGCCTTCAGGATGAGTACACCACGCCGTCCAATTTCAAGTCGCAGGCATTTTTTTATCGGGAGCAGGATGCCGGTATGGATCTGGAAGCACGTATCGGTGATTTTTTAAGCGCACTGTTTTGGGTGCTGGAATCACGACGCCTTGAACGTTCGCGTGAAAAAGCCGACAAGGTTAGTCTGCTGCTGGCGCCCTTTGAGAAACGCGACTTTGTGGGCTTGGACATGGAGTCGCGCAACAACCGCAAGCGCTGTGTGGGCCGTGTGATGAAGAACTTGGCAGATCTGTCCTTGCAGGCTGGTCTCTTGGATGATGCGCTAAGCTTGTATCACAATGCCAACGAAACACTGCGCTCAGTTGGCGATTCTCTGTGGGTGGGGGCGAGCGAAGAAGGATTGTGCGCGGCATCGGCTGTTTTTCTGTATCCACAAATGCGGGAGATTGAAACGCTACACAGGAACGCATCTTTGCAAGAAACAGGCATGCTTATTTTTGATTTGTTTTATTTTGTTATTGTTGTATGCTAATTTCTAATCGAATTTCAGGTACTTCACCACTACGGAGCACGCCGGAGAAATGGCGTGCCAGCGATGCAACTAAGAAAATAAATACGGCCGTCGTTATGACGGGAACCACGACCGCGGCATCAGCAAACTGCGCAGACGCTCTTACCTCACACTCTTCTTCCTGCTCATCGGTGTCATCCCTTTTGACCAACAATTCCTCAGCATCGGGCACGCCCACAACATCAACATCCTCTTCCTCGACATCGACAATATCGGTAGCGCCGTTTGGCCAGCGGAATGGCGAGCTGCCCGGGAATATACTCAAGCCTGAGGAGATAACCAATTATTATCGGAAGGCGATAATTAACTATAGCAAGTACCGCCATGCTGCAACCATTGAGACAGAGGCTGCTCTGAAGGCTACGCGCATTTGTATTGAACAGAATCGACCGCTGGATGTGGCCATGTTTCTTCAAAACATTCTTTACATAAATCTCAGCATGAGCGAGTCGGAGCGCGTCAAGCGATTCGAAGTAATCACGGAGCTGTATCAGCAGATCGGATACCAGCGTAAGGCTGCATTTTTTCAGCGCCTGGCTGCGCTTAAGCATGTTCAACAGGGTACTCAGACACCAGACTGGACTCAGAGCTATCGTCTAATGCTGGGCAGCTTTACTGGCTATCTGCTATCGCTGGATCCTCTGGAAGTGCTAGAGAATGCAGCAGGTTGGCCGGCACTGCAAATAGATCTTGTACAGAGTCTTATATCTGCAGCGAGACGTCTGGGACACTCTGCATTGGCTACTCGCCACATGACGTTTCTGCTTCAAACACAATGGGACAATATGTCTCCTACGGAGCAAAGTGAAATGGCTGTACAGTTGCAGGTGTGGATTTTGAAATACATTTTGTTAAAGCTCGATTTTATAATGTTGCTCTGATGAAATTGATTCTTTCAATTTTAATTAATTTTGAGCAACATATTTTAACCGAAACTAATTTTTGTCCGCTAATAAATATTTTTAACATTTTCTCTTTAATGTAGAATCTGAGCGCACAATGTGAAGGCTCGCCTGTGCCACTTGTGCTAGAAAATGGGACTGTGATACCGCCCGCCAATCTCACGGATTTACCATACTGCATGCAGGTGGTAGCAAGAGATTTACCTGCCCACTTGCGCCCGCTGCGAATCAAGATCGCCAAAGCCGACAGTGGCCCATTTCTGTTCACACCTATACACTTTAATTCTGTTGATCGCCGGGATAAGAAAAAGGACAAAAACAAAATAGGCAAGCGTAATAATGGGACCTTAATATAAACAGACTTATTTATTATTTGCTTCTTTTACAGACTTTTTATGGGTGCAAAATGATCTTTGTGAGGTATGCGTTACCCTTCGCAATCCATTGCCCTTTGAGCTGGCCGTCACCGACATGCGTCTACTTACAAATGGAGTAGTCTTTGAATCGTTGCCCCAGACAATTGTTTTGCAACCGCATGTGCCCACGATTGTCTCTCTACACGGAACACCTATTGAAACTGGCCAGTTGGATCTGCAGGGATATAGTACTCATACGTTGGGTGTCAAGTCTAACTGTCGGCTGAAGCACATGCGAAGACGCAACTTTCCGCCTAATTATCTGCTGGATGTGATACCAGCCCTGCCAAGTATCACTATCAAAACATCGCTTCCACAGTCGGCCACATTTAGCAACATGAACAGTGCGGACCTTGTGGTTACATCTGCAAGTCTGACATTGTACAATGGAGAATCCTCAAGTTGCATCATAACCATCAGGAACGAAAGCAACACATTGCCGCTGGAGCACCTCGAAGTAAGCATTAATTCAAATGTGGAGCAAGATATGCATAAGAAAATGTTTCGAATTGATGAAGCGGCTCTGCAGGTAAACTAATACAACAAGTGTAAAATGGTCTGTGATAACAGCACTTACGTTCCAGGCACAGCTGCCCGTACCTCCGCTAAGCACTATTGAATTTATACTACACATTTATGCGGACGCTGATTTTGTTTGCCCCCTGCCAGCCGACTCAATACAACCTTGCGCAGCCGGTGCATCTTCTGAATATGGGGCTTCTTCGCTGTCACAGTACTCCAACATTTCCGGCCAGTCTGCTAGCCTACCCTTGCGTGTCAGTTCTCCGCAGCATCGTCGCCAAGATCCGCAGAATATAAGTATTCGTTCAACCTTTTCCGGCGCTCAACATTCGCTGACAACTTTAAGCCTGCAGCCGGGCGGAGTGGGGTCGAACTTGCGCGCAGCACAGAACAGCCAACATGTAGAGGCGCAACTTCGTCTGAAGTACTCCGGCGGAGAGGCCTTGGTTGCAGGATACTGTCGTCAATGTGCCGTCTCTTTTAACTTAGAGCTGCTTCCTAGTACCCAGATAACTAGCTGGGATGTGCTCCCCGCTGAGATGTACATAAGTAAACGGATCTTTCAATAACATATGATGTATTAATTTTTAAACTCATTGCAGACCTTCACAGTTCTACTTAGTCTTGGACATATCTAACCTAACCGCTCAAGAAATGTCGCTCAATTATACTGACAACAAAAATATACTCATCGAGGCCAAAGAAAGTTGTCGTGTACCTATTCCAGTGGACCGATGCTCATTGGAGCAAATTTGTGTAGCACGTGCAGCGGAAGTAGCTGAGAATCTAGAACGCGGTACTATATTCATGTATTTCCTATTGTGTCTGTCTTTGAATAACCTTTTCTTTGAAACGCAGAGCTGTGTTTTCGCACGCAACTTCTTACCTTCAGCGAGGCAATTAGCAAGCTTTGCTCAACTCACATAGCTGAGCGGGTAAAAATTAATTGGCTACTAACGGGCACTGATATTAAAGGCATTGCTTCGCTACGTGGAATTGTTCTCTCTCATAGTATGGTAGATTTGACCACAATCTCCCCTCTTCAGTGGGGTAAGTAATGACTGTCTTTCTATCAACGTTTTATTTATTATTTGGTTTCTTTTTAAAGCTATAAGCTTTCAGGATACGCCAGTGCAGCCACACAGCGAAATAATATGCACCGTTGGGCAGCGAGCACTACTTAGCATCAATCTCACCAATCAATCTTTACAGCCACTCAAGAATTTGGTGTTAACTATCAAATTCTATCAAGACTACTTAAATGGCATAGAAAACTACAATCTAGAGACACGGGTGGCAATTTCTGGACCTAACCGGTACGGGCAACATATTCTCTCACTACAAAATTAAAAAATTAATATTTATATACTGCAGAATAACAATCCCTGTTTTGGATAAGTACGAGCAATCGCAGCACAATTGCTCTGTGATATTTTTTACGCCTGGTCGTTTCAAGACCAGCATTGAGTGCGCCACCAAACCACAGCAGAGTAGCAGTATTTTGAGCCGTTCCTGTCCAGAAGCTACCAATTTAAGTCAATTAGAAACATTGTCATCTCCAGCAGCCAATTTAAATACTCTGTCGGCTTGTAGCCTTGACGAGCAACAGGCGCATATATGGAAATTTATACCACCTATTGAGGTGACTGTTGTAGAGCCGTGATTGAGTAAATTGTTAATGATTTCTAGTTTAATTTTGTTGTATCTGTAAATGTATTTGTTTCTGTATTACGTATACTAGTACTGTATATGTGTAATGCCTCCTGTAGTTCTATGCGATATATGATAGCGCTGTTAATCTGTGTAAACACAAATATCTTACCATTGTTGTAAAATGAAAAGCAATTGTTTTCAAATTAATAAGCATTACATGTATATATAACGAAAAATATATATATATATATTTAAGCTCAAACTACGCACTATGCTTCACAGCTGAAAATGCCATAATATATGTAAATACTATGCTCTATATATCTATATGTATACAGCTTCAAACCTGAAAGTGAAATATTGATAGGTAGATGTTTCGCTTATTAAACCCTCAAGTTGAGCGCGTCAACCACAACAAATTTGATAACATGTATGTATTTACAATATTTTTATACAATAAATAAATGCAGAGTTTTGACGGCAATTTTTTTAAAATAGTACATACATACGTAACATCAAGGTGAAATG
This sequence comes from Drosophila montana, assembly GCF_035044405.1. Taxonomy (NCBI): domain Eukaryota; kingdom Metazoa; phylum Arthropoda; class Insecta; order Diptera; family Drosophilidae; genus Drosophila; species Drosophila montana. The sequence goes on from NW_026996920.1 coordinate 1,353,945, forward strand.
CAATATACTGTACATTCGCAGAGTTTCCAGCGGCACCTTTAGCCCAATCGACGAATATCATCCATCGTGTAACCATTGCGATGCATTAAAATACACAAAAGGATGTAGAGGTAGTACCCGCCGGGAATAATCGTCAACGCGCCAATTATTGTAACTGCCCAGATGCGATCTGATCGGTCCTGACCTACGTCCGCAATCCAATCTAATGTCGCACAACAAATGCAAATCTAAATACAGATTGAAAAGACGAATGACCCCGATTTGTACTGACACTCAGCATACATATTATATACATACAGTTCCCCCGATAAACAATGTGAGTATGATGGCAATTGTCTTCCACGGTGTCGACTCATCCATATTCGGCGGTAGCCATTGCTCGTTTACAAAGCCATCCGTCTCGGAGGCACCTTCAGCAACCTTGCTGCTGTCACCAGTCGACGCCCCAGTGGCATTCAGGCGGCGTCGTGAGTCCGATTTGGTTGGCAACATATTTGGAAACTTGCTCCGATTCATTAGGTCAATCGTACAATCGTTGTGGGGGACGCGGCGCTCGATTTATAACAGTTGTTAGTATTGCTTGTTACCATTTCAACTGTGAATTCTGATCAAAGTTAATGTTGAAAACAGCTGTGCAAGAGTTGCACTTGTACAGCTGACAGCCATATGATTTTCGTTTTTTAATTAATGGGGCAAAAGTGATCCATTGATGTGCTGAATTTACCGAAATTTTGACTGTTGTTTAACTTCAAAACTTTTCTGCTTTTAGGATCGCGTTGGGTTCTTACAAACGAATTTTTTAAAATTATTAGACGTTCTTTTATTTTCTGGTATTTAAACGCTGAATTTTAAAACAAAACTGTAAACTTATATTTTTGGTATTTTTTTTTGTTTAGTCTGAATTTGAAAACTAACTATAAGCCGGCACGGGGAATTTTTGAAAAAAAGCCTGAAATTTTTATTTATTAACTGTGACACTTTCATTAGGTTTTGGTTAATACAACGTATGTAAAAATTCGTAGTTTTATACAATTTGTTTCGATAGTTCGAGATAGGGGTGGAATAAGTTGCGGTATTCGGATAGTGGCCTATATTTGACATCTGTAGCTTTCTTTCGGGATTTATCGTGCCTTTATTTGTGCTGCTTTTGGGCATATGCCTAGATCCACCACAAACCTTGCATGAAAATGAATTGCGAGTCACCAGGACCACGAAAAAGCATGGTTCAACCCCAGCCCTAGTCAAAAATACCAATCAATATTTATATTTTCAGTATTTTACTCAAAGAAAACACTATTATTTGCCAAAAATGCATCTAATAACATATATCATTTAAATATAGTGCACATCTTAATAATCAAACAATACTCCCAGAACATATCTATATCTATATGTTCCTTAAACATGTTCATTTTTTTCTCTGAGGTCAATTGGACAGACTTTTAGGTGTTCCACTGGATGTGTGCTCCTAACAAATAAAGAAAAAAAGTATTAGGCATTGCAATAACTTAGTTAATTATAATATTTGCTTATTGCTCGGTCAGTTATAGAAAAAAAGTGATAAATCAATCATAGACATCAGATGTCCCTATCAAAGTTATCATCATTCTCATGGGTTATGAATTATGTGTCGGAATGGTAACATATTCTTACATAGAGTTCAAGTCCATTCCAGGCACAACACGGTATTAGTAGACCGACAAGTAGATTCCTAAAAGAAATAAAATAATTTGTTAAGCATTGCAAAAACCAAGTACATCATAATATCTGCTTTGTTTTGTATCAGTTTTATAAAAAGCGATAAATCAATCATAGACATCAGATGTCCCTATCAAAGTTATCATCATTCTAATTGGTTATGTATTATGTGTGGGATCGGTAGCATATTCTTACATTGAGTTCAGATCCATTATGATTCTGGGAGTTGCTTCACTCTATTAGAAACAGCATATTTTCCAGACGCAACACGGTATTAGAAGCCCTACAAGTAAATGCTGAATTCCTAAAGAAATAAAATAATTTGTTCAATATTGCAAAAACCAAGTAAATCATATCTTCTCTGTTTTGTATCAGTTTTATAAAAAGTGATAAATCAATCATAGACATCAGATGTCCCTATCAAAAGTATCATCATTCTAATCGCGTTTAGACGTATCTGTCTTAATAATAAATATTCTTACACTGGGGTTCAGGTCTATTTGGCATCTTGGAGTTGTTTCTTTTTATCCGAGTGCAGCATCCTTCAGGTAGAAAAGAATAACCCGGTCCTACTTGGCCAACACGTAGGTACTCCATTGGACGTAATCTCCTAAAGAATAAACACAGAAAATGTTAAGAAAGGCAATAACTGAGTAAATTATAATATAAACATTGTGCTGAATCAGTTTTATAAAAAGTGATAAATCAATCATAGACATCAGATGTCCCTATCAAAGTTTTCATCATTATACTGGGGAAAAAGTCATATAAATGTGCACAAATGAGCGAAACTTACAAACTTGCCAGATGTGCAAAGTCTTAGCTTTTTAATTGCTTCATTAAAATGGAAGACATCACCTGAAAAAAATATTAAAGTGATAAGTAATGTGTATCAGGTACGTAAGGTATTGATGAATGTTGCATATAATAAAATGACAGCAATTTATCTTTCATGCTAGTTCTAATATATTTGTACTTACAATTCCCATGTGTCTTGTTGCAATGTAATTGCTACAGCCAATTATTGAAGGTTATAAAAGATATCCTTTTTACCCATTTTCAATAGGTTCAGGGTATAATAAAAAACTTTTATGAACATTTCTTTGCTGTTTCCAACCACGCTATGAGCCACATCCACGTGGTGTCGTTTTCACTTCTAAAATTGGTAAATTTTAGTGAGTTTTAAAAAAATACTTATCAAACGGGCGTGTTTCAGTAGTATTTCGGTCATTTTTAGTTTAAAAATTGGCATTTAATAAACAGCACTTTAGTTTTGTTGCTATCGACTAACATTTTATGTTTTATTATATAAATAGAAATTGCTCATTGGACACTGCAGTTGATATAACTTTTTTTTAAAAAATCCGCAGCTAATGTTCTTAACTGGCCAACAATTTGAATTGCTTTCAGATACATATTTGTGAACATATTCGTGTATGCCCAACATCTCATCAGATTAACTGTGAATATCTAACAAAACATACATACATTATCTTATTACTACTTTCCGCAAAAACTATTTTTATCGCTGTTCTGCATCATGATTCTCCTCTGCATGCGACGCTGTCAGTTCGTGCTCCTGCTCCTGTTCCTGCTGTTGCAGTTGCAATTTCAAACGCTTCTTGGCCTGTATGTCGGCCAGAGTCTGCTCAATGGACCGCATGTCCTTTTTATTCTTACTGGGCACAAAGCCGTAGCTTATATTTGTTTCTGTTTTGCGGGCCGCTTGCAGGGCCGCCGATTCGCCGATAAGGTGGGCATATTTTGTTTTATAATTGGTAGTTGGTTTCACTTCAGCGCTTGCGTCCGTGCTGGAGCTGTGAGCTGCGCTGGAGCCCGCTTCAGACGTGGATTGCTTATCGATCAGACTTTGCTCATGAGCTAGGCGCTCTTTCCGCCGCTCACAGTATTCTTTGGCTATGTCCTTGCTCCAGCCTTCGCCGTTACGACGGGCTGTTACCTCGTCCTCGCTGGGCGGGTGTTCTTTCTTGTAGACTACCGAGTGCCGGTCCTCGTCCTCGCGGCCAAAGCTCATTGCTATGAAACCACCATTTTCCGCTATTTCGTGTATAACTGAACGATGCACCTTGTCCAACGGCTGGAACTCAATGTATGTGCGATCATCCTTAGCAAATCGTCCCATCCTCTCCTCGACGTACTTTCGAAATCGCAACAGCTCCTCCTTTTGCTTGTTTTGCATCCGCTCCACCATTTCCCGCTGTTTTTTGATCAGCGTCTTTTGCTGTTCATTTGTGGTTGGCGGAGCATCCATTGAGTTAAGTATTGAGTCAAGCAGATCCATTTTGACGTTGCCGATATCCGTTGATTGTGCATTAACGCAGATGCCAATTATTGCTTATCGTATTTAACACACAAGGCTAGGCACAAGGCTATTACTAGTTGCTAATTTATTAAACTAATGACAACATTTGGATTATTTATATATTTCCTTTATGTATTGTATAAAATAAGATTACCGGTGCTTCTGCACCAGAATACTAAAATACTCAATTCTGAATACTGAATACCATTTGGTATTTTTGCCGGCCTGCAATCTAGAATACTGAATACCATTTGGTATTATTTGGAACCTGCAAGCTAGTTGGCAGCCCATAAAAACAGGCGGGTGGTGTTTCTTTTCTGTTTTCAAAAATAAAGCTTGGTACTAATAAAAATAGCTACGGAAAGGATTCAGATGACTACAAAACGTCGTACACTTGTCCACTGGTTCCGCAAGGGACTTCGTGTTCACGACAACCCTGCGCTGTACCAGATATTTAATGTAGCTCGAGAGTCGCCTGAAAAGTTCTGCGTTCGACCCATATTCATATTAGATCCTGGTATCTTGGATTGGATGCAAGTGGGCGCCAACCGTTGGCGTTTTCTTCAACAATCCCTCGCCGACTTGGATAAAAAGCTCAAGGAACTTAATTCGCGCCTATATATTGTTCGCGGCAAGCCCGTTGATATTTTTCCTGAGCTGTTCGAGCGTTGGAACGTCCAGCTACTGACATATGAATCAGATATTGAACCGTACGCCCTGCAGCGTGATACGACGGTACAAAAGATAGCTTCGGAGCATGGAGTGAAAGTGGATACCCATTGCTCGCACACTATTTATAATCCAGAGCTGGTTATAGCCAAAAATTTTGGTAAAGCGCCTGTTACCTACCAGAAGTTCTTGGGAATTGTCGACAAGCTGAAGTTGCCCAAAGTGCTGGGTGTTCCGGAGGGCCTGCCGGATGGAATGAAACCAATAGCAGATGAATTTGAAGCGATCGATTCAAGCGTCTATGACTGTCCAACGTTAGATCAGTTAGTCAAGCGGCCCCAGGAACTCGGCATCAACAAATTTCCGGGCGGTAAGTCAAAAATAAGATAACTTCAAGAGCAATGTGTACACAAAACTCTTCACTGATAGGTGAAACAGAGGCACTGCGTCGCATGGAAGCATCGCTCATTGACGAGAATTGGGTGGCAGCTTTTGAGAAGCCGAACACGGCACCAAACTCGCTTGAGCCAAGCACTACGGTGCTCAGTCCATATTTAAAATTCGGCTGCCTAAGTGCGCGGCTATTGCACAATCGGCTTAAAGAGATTCTCGTACGGAAGCCAAAGCATTCCAAGCCGCCCGTTTCACTTGTCGGTCAGCTGTTGTGGCGCGAATTTTATTATACGGTAGCCGCAGCTGATCCCAATTTCGACCGTATGCTGGGCAATGCTTACTGCCTGCAAATACCCTGGCAAAAGCAACCTGATCATCTGGAGGCCTGGACGCACGGACGTACTGGGTATCCCTTTATCGATGCCATCATGCGCCAGCTTCGGCAAGAGGGCTGGATACATCACTTGGCGCGTCATGCGGTTGCTTGTTTTTTGACGCGTGGCGATTTGTGGATCAGCTGGGAGGATGGGCAGCGGGTCTTTGAGCAGCTGCTTCTTGACCAGGACTGGGCATTAAATGCAGGAAACTGGATGTGGCTCTCAGCTTCCGCATTCTTTCACCAATATTTTCGTGTTTACAGTCCTGTAGCGTTTGGAAAGAAAACTGATCCCACTGGCGCCTATATAAGGAAATACGTCCCGGAACTGGCTAAATATCCAGCGGGATGTATCTACGAGCCATGGAAAGCAACACTTAGCGCACAGCGTGATTACGGATGTGTGCTTGGCGTTGATTATCCACATCGAATTGTCAATCACGATATCGTCCACAAGGAAAACATAAAACGCATGAGCGCCGCCTACAAGGTGAATCGTGAAGTGCGCACCGGCAAACAGGAGGATCAAAATGATCACGAGCCGTCGACGTCGCAATCCACTGGGAAGCGCAAAGCAAGTTCGGGAGCAAATAAATCGGCTGCAAAGCGCAGACGTTGACTATCATCGATATGATAACGATCACTAGCTAGCAAAGTCTACATATCCTTGATATTATATAGCAGATGTTAGGTGTACTTCAAATGGGTGTACTCTTAAATCAGATATGTGATCATGTGATATGATAAGGTTTCATAATGGTTTATAAACAAGACCTCAATTTACGAGTGATCGTTCGTATGGCAGCTATATGATATAGTGGCTCGATCCGATATACATACTGACAGAATAGTTTGAAAAGAAATAGTTAGGTGGTACTGATCAAAAATGTGTCTAGTATATGGGGTCGCAGATGTCTTATTTCGTGACAAAGAATACCCCCTTCAAGAGGATAACCGCGATAATTGAAAACCAGATCGCAATAGTTTCATAATCAATAGTATCAAGTAATCTTTATCATAATCTATTCGTAGATTTCAAAACCCTTCACAAGTTTCTCTTTACCACAGCTGAACTTTGATCGAATGGAGTGTACTATATTGTTAAATTTAAGGAAACGGAGACATCTTTTAAGAAAAGATTATAAATATGTAAGTATGTCTTTTATCTAGCTATATTCTTGAAAGGATAGTTAGTCTATAGCGCTGTTGTATATTTTTTTCATTAAATGTAACCTTCACATTTTTCATGGATATACATAACTATTTCATGTTTTTAAACTCAAAGTAGCCGGTGAAATTTACACCATTTTCTCTTGTTGGATGCTGGTTCTAAAGCATATTCTCACTTCAGTCATTACTTTCGGCATAACATGAGCTCGGGATCCTATTTCGAAGTAAAATTGTAATCTCATAATTTCTTGTTATTCAGTGGAAAAGACTTTATAAAAGAATATATTGAAAATGTTTCGGAATCTATGCATGTTGCGCAAAAATATCCTCCTGTCCAGAATTGTTTATTCAAGCTACACATTAAGGGCCAATGGAGTCATCAGCTCGAAGCTTCCATCTAAGACGATGACAACCGAGTCCCGGAGTAATGGCATTTCAGTTACCGACATTGATATATGCGATCTGGCAAAAGGTGACGTGGAGTTTACACGTAATTTTCTCACCACCTTTTCCACCATATCGCCCGTAAACATTGCGTTAAACCCGGAACCGGCGGTTCAAACAGATGCGATCTCTGAACCACCAAGTTCTGATTCCAGTGGCTGTGGCATTGGGGGACCTACCTCTAGCATCCTAGACAAGGATGGGATGCCGATTGTGCCCATAGAGATCGATGGTTGGAATCACCCTGGGGATGATGATGACGAGGGTCCAACCGTGCAGAATAGTTCACAGCATATTGAAATTGGAAATGACAATGAATACAAAGCGGAGAACTTACTTGTGGTGCCCGAGAAGCGAGAGGGGCAATTTGAATACAAGGGCATTAAAGTAAAGCTACCGGAATCGGCTAACAAGGATATTGGCACCTATCGTTTCCGACGGGACCGGGAGGACTTGGAAACGGTTGCAGATGATATGCGTGTGGTCAAATTTGACAAGAAATAATCATGTCCACCCTCTTCCCATACTGTCTGTGTACTTTGCGAGTTGCATTATAGTTGATCATGTTCTACCAAAATAAAAACAAATTTACTTTGAAGCAAAATGTATTTCGGATATTAAATCAAAGCTGGTTACAGGATATTTTCTTGTCAGGCATTCTCGACTGGATCACAGATGCTCGATTTCATTCCTGACAGGGAGTCCTCCTGGCGCACGCGTAGTCGGGGAATGTTTCAAATCATCGATACCTTTCCCCGTTTCAATAAACTCGATAAACTCGATCTATCTTGTTTTTAAGTATATTTCGTAGCTTAAAAGATATATGTACATATATTACACCATATTATCGAGAATATTTACTTTGGTGTTTTAAATTGTTAAGGCATAAATATGGCATCGAAATTTAAGCAAATAGCAAAGCCTAAGAAAATACCGTTAAAGTGAGTTTTTCAATTTAAAGTTGAATGAACTCCAAAAAGTTAAATATTCTTGCAGCACGAAACTAACAAAATGATGTTCTAGTACAATATTCCTTATAGCTTTTAATTTTGCAGCCTATTTAATTGATGGGAATTTAGAACCCCAGTAAATCTTAGACTGAGTTTACATAAAAGTTACGCTAAAGAAAAGTTAAGCTCCCCAAATCGAGGCAGTCATTGCAAACATAGAGCTCATTGTGAACTTTAACCAAAAAAAAAAACAACAACGAATTTGTAAACAAAAAACAAAGATGAGCCAATTTCGTTTATTTCTATGACAATTTGTATTTTGGAACAAACACAAGTTGTTGCCAACTAATTTGCTTAATTAAGCAATTTCAATTCAATAAGAAAGTGAATCCAAAGATACTTCTGAATCGAAATCCTTCTGGCTTTGGCTGAAGCCTTTTTTGTGCTCTGCAAATGCACAAACTAAAAGTGGTCGAACTGCGCCAACTGGGGGCTAAGTTTGTTAAATGGGGATAACTTGGAATTTCGCAGATGAATTGTATTAATTCGTAAATCATCTTAAATCAACTGAAAATCAAACCACTTCATTGCTATCCGAGGCGAAAATCGAAGTAAGAATATCAACCAAAAGTTTATTTAAACTATCAAATTAGCGACCTAAGTTAATTAAATATTTCTTCAAAATTAGAATGCTCTTTACTATAAGAAAAATCATAAATATTACAATAAATATAAAATAAAAATCATAAAAATTAAATAATACTATAAATGAAAGAAACATTAAGTATATCATTTTACTTCGGCTTTTCCAGAGAATTTATCGGCAATACTATTTCTTTTGTATCACATTTCCGCTATTGTGATGTCACAATAAAAAGAGAGCAGAATTCTTCTGTTCATTTGAAGTACATACATATGAAGGTGTAAAAGCGAATTGTTAACATTTAAAAAGATATCCTGATTCAAGCGCCTTACGATTGAGATGACCATAAGTTCATAACTTACATAGTTAAGTTACCATAAGTTATAAGATTAAGTTTTCTTATAAAAAATGTAATTCTATTTTTTTGGGGGGTTAAAGTTGGTATTTAGATAATTTTATATTTATGTGATATTCTTCTTACGTGATATAATTGTAAAGGCTTCAGGCTAGGAATCAAAAAAATTAAATGTTGCTAATATATGTATACTCCATGCGAATTTACATCGAAAATGTTGCGACTCTTACTTCCTTTAAAAAATATATTATATAATTTAATACTTGTTGACAATCCAAAATTCTGGTTTCTAGTTCATTTAATTCTCGGTGTCGCCGCGTTCATATAGTCAAACATGACTCGTTGTTTTCATCAAGAAAATATGAAAATACGTTTTTGGATTGGAGATGCTTCCTGCTGCCTGCTGCAGCCTGGAAAGGAATTAGCCCCATTAAACGTGATTGATTATTTGAGTACAGGAACAGTTTTTCGACAGGATATGTCCTCTCTCTCTCTGCTGCCCGTTCATTAAGAGTTTTCAATCAATACAATAATTGGATATCCTTTGACTCTTCCGTTGACAATTTCTATCAACAAGCCAAGACATGCTGCTGGAATAAACATCCTTTCGAGTATCTCAAGTCTACTTAGCTGAATTGATGACAACGCATTAGGTCAGGCGGCAAATTAAGCCAACATAATGCGTATGAAATGGCATTCGAATCAACAAAAAAGATACGATTCCCTATTAAGCCCAGCATCGAGGCGGTGGATCGGGAGCCGTGTCTAAACCGGCCATAAGAATTATGCATGCGTACCCGTGCCTTGTATATGCTGGCAGTCTGCCGGCTGGCGGCCTGATTCGGAAAACCATAAATTGTTGTAATGCGAGGGATGGCAATTTGGCAATTTTATAGCTAGTTTTGGCTATGTTCACAGGCAGTTGGAAACAGCTGAAATTGGCAGTTGCCAAAGGGATTGAAGGATATTCTGAAAACTATTCTGGTTTAATCTGTCAAATTATATCAAAAGAAAATAAGTGAAAGCTTCTGGATAATTGGTTGTATACACCAGACATCAAGTACTGTATTGAAATAAGTTATTATTGAACCCACAAAAGAACTTCTCTATAAGCGCAAAATTGTCAAAAGTTCACTTGGCTACAAAAAATCACAGGGCAAATGTTGCCTTTTCCAAGAAAACACCTTAGCTTTGAAATTAAGATGCTTCCCTTTGCCTTTTGTGCCAACATTTTACACTTTTGGCCAATTTGTGCTCAGTTAGCTAATTTAGCCATTTTCAGCTATGTTTGACATGAGATTCAGCTACTTTTTATTAAAGCCACAGTCAACAACACGGCACACTAAAGAAACGACACGTACAGCTCGCAGGCTTCAGCTTGCGAGAGAGAGAGAGAGAGAGAGTAAAGGAGGGGGAGAGAGTCGAAGAAATTATGTTGCAAATAAATACATGTATTAAATATTCGTTCGTGCCCAAAAATAAGTAAATGCATGCACTTTTCTACCATAATTGGCAATTTGCGTTTGTCGCTCGTGTCATGTTAGTTTCCCACTAGTCATTTTCGTATCTAGTTCCCCTTGCCTTACCTCTAATAAGACTCTTTTGTGACATCTTAGATTCATGGCTTGTACGGGTTTTGGCCTGTGACCGGTAATTACGACGACAGGCTTATTAGCAGATGCAAGTGTCATACGTAAGTATCTTCGAGGGCAGCCACTATGGCAGTACTACATATATAAAAGCCAAAGTTGATAGAGGACTTGACTGGGACACCACCTGAACCCAGCAGCAAGCTGTTGTCATTCTATCTTACTTTAGTACACAAAATCTCAAACATACATGCGGATGTGCTTCTTGTTTCCGCTACATTGGACTATGGAAAATGCAAGACTGAATGACTCAAATGCTTTTGGTCTGTGTCCTATATAATTTTCAAAGCTCAATTACGGCATTCCCAGGTGTGTATATGCAAATGCGCAACAATTTACTTTTAATTATTTATTTTTGGTTTACCTTTATTTATTTATTTTTATTTATTTTTTATTTATTTTTTGGTTTTTGCATCTTGCTGGAAAACGAGGAAGGAATCTAAAATAGGAAAAAACAGTTCAAGAGTGGTTGGTTAACGACGGAAGATTAGGAAGAAGAGGCCTCCTGGAGTACGATACATACTGAGTTTAACATATTGAGTTTAAGCCTAGTAAGTCAAAAAGTAAAAATTGCTTTCGATCCTGGCTATTTTCATACTGCGGAGAGCACACACACCTGAGCAGGGGATTAAAGGGATATAACCTTTAAGCGTGATGTACAGAAGTGTCTTTATGGAGGGGTCGTTTAATAAATGAATTCAAGTACACCTTTGACCTCATTAACCATGGCTGAAATATTAACTGATAGGATACGTTGAAATTGATTGTGGTAGATTAAATAATTCACAAGATAGGACCTAGTACGATTGAAGGACATATATGTTACATATGTTACGTGCTATAAAATTAACACTTAAAACTTTTTGGTTTGCCATTTAGCTCATTAGTAAACTAAGCTCATAACGGATATGAGATGCTAAAGATTTCCGCTTACAAATATTTTGTTTTGTGTGCTGACTCGGAAACAGGAGTAGCCACATTCGCCTCCAGGTCGCCGCCGCTTCCGTTTCCGGCGACAGTTGGAAAACTAGCAGATGGTGCGGCATTTATTCTTTAAAACCGTTTACTTGGCTAGCGCCAACACATTCATAAATTCACACAGGACCCACCTCTTTAGCTACCCAGCTCCCCTTCCCTTCCCTTGATAAACAGGTCGTATGCGTGTGAGGCCAGGTAAATTTGCAGGGCCAGGTATATTTGCATGCAGGGCTTTTGTTTTTGGCGCCTGGCAGCGAGCTCAGTGGGTAAATGGGAACAACATTCGCCGTTTTATAAATGCAAGTGCAAATTGTTAGGCGCGTTGGCGACCACAACAAATGTGGCCGCAAAGTAATCAGAAAACAAAGAAGAGCGTCGGGGCGTGCCCGACTAGGATATACCCCGCCGTTACAAATATTCAATAGCATGCAAGCACAAAAACACAAATACACTCGCAAAGCTCGAGCTTTAAATGTTAGTTTATAATTTCAATTTTCGAGGGAACGAAATATTATGTATCCTATACAATAAAATTTGATTAAAACACGTTTCAAAATGAATATTAGACGATATAATTAATATGAGAAACGAGCTACCGATGTTTTTTGTTTCTACCAAATTCTATTCAGATTTTCATATTCATATTCAGCAGCAGATGACCATCTATATCTAAAAATCTATCTCCACCTACTTAGTAGAAAAGGGATAAAAATGAAAAACAATAATACAAATTATATTTGGCACGCCGAAGTTAAAATACCCTCATGGCTTACGGACTTGCAGATATTTGAGGAGAACTGAGAGGCGCTGAGTTTGGTGAAGATATATTGAAGAACAACAAATCCGAATTTTCAACCCATTTTTTATATAGAGCTTTATGACACAGCATTCCGATGTTAAAAGGACTGTGCTCATATGTAGGATTTAGCGGGCCACCTTTAGGCCCGTTGTGATACCCTAGATTTTTTTTTTTAAACAACCTAAGGGGAGATGCTAGCATTAAAAGAGGTCACATTTTAACGCCTGGACGAATTTAGCTTAAATTGTTAATGTGAGAAATATATATATTCTGTCTCTCCTATCTCCTATTTTATATTCTAAACTATTTAGCAGAAGTTTGATGTCAAGCTGCAAAATGTTATATCTGAGATTTGAGGAACTGCGAAATTTACGTTGCCTGCTTTCAAAGTATTCTCACCAAGGTTTAGATGGCTTTTGAATATAATTCCAGTGCTGTGCACTGGTTTGTATAATAAAAGCAGCGTAACACAACACTGCTTGTCAAAGCTATTTGATTTGATCTGATGTCAAATAAAATGACAAAGCATGTTTCAGTCGCAAAATGGCTACGCTGGAATTAGGTAACAAATCTAAGAAAAAGGATGACAAACTGTGAGTAGAGCTGCTTAAATTAAATATTTAATATATAGATCTATAAATCAATATATATATTTGTTCCGCTTTATAGCAACAAGTTTATCTGTCCCATCACGTATACCAGTCAGTTGCCCGACCCAACTGTGGGCTGCAAATTTCTGCCGTGTGGAAAAACTTTGCTAGACTTTACCACAGAGCCGGTATCCTTTCCGCAGCTCGAAACGCAGTTTAGCTATCAGTTTAAGGGGCTGCAGTTGCTCTTTGATATCGATCTGGTCAACCCAGGTATTTACGCGCACAGCAACGGGGAGGCAATCGAAATGGATCCCAAGGATGCCGGCCTACTCGCGGACATTGAGGCGCTGCACATTAACAATCAAAAGCCAAAGGCGCTGCATAGCTTTCCGACCCGCGCCCAGGAGTGCCGCGAGCTATTTGCCAAAGAGCGAACCGCTGTGCCTCGGCCACGCGCAGGTCTTCAACGGCTGCAGCCGGAGCCAGAGCATCTGGAGCTCGAGTCCTTCAGCCTTGAGCAGCAGAAGCAGATCGTTCAACAAACATTCGTTGATATTGAGAAGCCTCTGGGATGCCATCCCACAAAGTCGGCAAGCACCGCACGACCCGTCGCCCAGCTGCCCATTTTTCCTGAGGCCAACTACTCGCAATATGAGCACGAACTCGTCCAGGTTCAGTTTGGTATTCCGCCCAGCGGCAATAGCAACGGGCTGCTCAAGGACTGCGGAAACTATTTGGTCAACTTTAAGGTAAAACCCGAGCCGCTATTCAAGCAGATTCAGCACACCTCTGGCCAAAGCCTAGTCACTTACCTCGCCGAGGAGCGCTACAAGGAGGAGCGCACCGCGGACAGCGCCGACCGTGGGGAACGCTTTATGCTGCGGGAGAAGGATGGCAGCATCTATTACCAGGCAGTCAGCAAGCACATCAAGTTGCGCAAGGAGCGACCGAGTCCACAAGCTACGGCCAACGTCTGTCTGCTGGTAAGCCAAAAGAATGTATATTCCCTATTTCGTATAATTATGTCTACTTTCCAGCAGATCAAGCGCACTAAGGATAATCCTCAACAGCTAAGCTCCGGAATCAAGAAGTAGTTTGAGAAATCAATCAATACATTTTTGATCTGTAGAATTGCAAAAACTTTCTTCGCAAATTGCAATCTTTTTTGGAAAGGAACGTCTATCATTGTATATGCTTCTTAATTAATTCCAATTTAGCATCCGACTATTTAATCGTATAGCTCTTATGGGCAGAATCCTTCAAATATGTTCGGAAGGGTGTTTATTTTTTGCTTTTCGAAGATAGCCGTTCTTCCTACTTAATAGTTAAGATATCGATCCTATAGGAGCTATACGATATGGTGCTTCTACCCGCCCTATTTTTTACTGCCTGAAACAGAAAGACGGAATTTAATGAATAAGATTATATAGCATACTTTATGGGGTCGGAGATGTTTCCTGTGCTTTACACATTTCATGACAAAATTGGAATGCCCTTCACGTGGTTATAAAACCACAACTCTATAAAATTTATATTTATTAGTCTTAATACCAAAGCTAAGGACTAAATTTTCCGATATATTTCGAATTCTATTCAATATTTTCGAGATTTTTAGACTGCTTTACGTCTGTCTGCTTCGGTGTAAAAAATTAAGGATAAAACTGCGCAGTAAATTAAAAATATAGAAAGTCGAAAGTTACAACAAAACTCGATTAAATTTAATTTAATAAGTACCAAGTTGTACCAAAGACAATATAAATGCTTTTTACATATATTATTGTCCTTGAACCTGTTAAGCTGAGGAATTTTTCCCCTTTATGAGTAACAGTCAGAATAAAGGGGGCAATTAACAGAGGAACTGCCAAATAACTTTAGTACAAATGGCATAACAGTTGTCAAACACAGCAGCAAAATTCCTTAGCAGCACTTGTAAGGTTGTGATCTTAGCTAAACCATACTGGTAATAACAGCTGCTGTGAACAACATTAGCAACAACAATGGATTTACATAGTGTTATGGCAGTGATGGCAGCGTTGACCACATCAACATCAACCGAGATAACTGTTGAAATAACATGCATAATAACTTGGATAAATGTAACGCTACATGCCAAATATTAACAGAAATACTAAGAAGGACAAGAACAAACAACTGCAGCAGAGGCCTCACTAACAGTTTCTGCTTAAAAAAAGTCACTGCAGCCACATATACTACAGATGTACCAAAACATGGTAACATAATATTTTGGTTTTCATACTACTTGGTTTATATACACTAAAAGCTTTTAACGGATCTCTTTCTTCATCTTACCTCATTTAATCGGTCAACCTTAATAGTTCTAAATTCTGTCCTACTGTTTTTTAGGGACTGCGCGACTGGAAGATACCCTGAACCTTCTGCTATGTAAAGCTTATTGTTTATTATTATTTATTTATTTATTATGAAATTCTCTACAGTATACCTTGATGTGCAATAGAATATTTGTATATTTGCAGCCTTACAACCCAATATCTTCAACAGCTTGGCTCAACTCTGCAAAAAACTGTTAAGTAACATACGGAGAAACTAACGGTCATGCCAAAATAAACATTTCCCTAGCATGTACAACTTGTGCGTTCACAGTGTCAACCCCTAATTTGCAACCCCTGCGCATTTTTCGGAGTGACGGCGAATTCAGAACGTTCTGCAAAAGCTCCCTTTGCTTGTTGCCGGCATCGGCTGCCGCTTGGCATAGAAATGCCCAGTTGCCGTTTCAATTGGCGGTGGGCGCCCTCGCAGGCAAGTGTACACTAGTACTAGTACCCTAATGGAATCCCGGCACTCCGGAAGTGCTCCACGTGTCCAACGGCTTATAGTGTGACAAGTATGTGGCGTCGCGAGTGTCTGAAAACACAAGTATTTGGCGCTGGCATTGAAAATAAAACAAAAGCAAGTAAAGTTACAAATAGCAATCCGAGCTGCAGCAAAGTGTTAATTCCCAACTAGCATAGTTTAAGGAAGTTTCTGAACTCATACTCCAGGCACAATTCCAAAGTAAGATACTTAAATCAAGGCTTCAATCCGGCTTTGAACCGGCTCTCAAATTGAACCAAACCAGATCTTCAAGACACAGATCAACTTGAGCCCGGATTTGGAGATTTGAAATTATGAATGTTGATCCTTCTAGTGGCTGAGCGGTACGAGTTTGTTTTTTAAATGATTAAGAAGTTTCCCCGTTTCCAAGCAATCTAATAAAATCAATATCGATATCCAATTTTTGAGCATAGCTTCTAGGTTTCAAGAGCTAAAGAAGATGGTGTTTTTCATATTATCCTCCTTTTTTTTTTGTCTAACATTAGCCAATTGGCATACCATAACTTTTTATTATAAATAAATTAAGATTAAGAGATTGAGGAAATTTTGTTGTCAAATAAGATCAGCTTTCGGATAAACCCCGACTATATTCTCTCCCTGGCGATGATCATTAAAAAATGGGAACAATTTACGAGGCTGTGCGTTCAAATCGAAACATTTGTTTGTGGATGTGGAAATCTAGCGACAACCGTTGACTCAAGACTGGGAATCGAGATAAGGGAAATATTTATGGCCTAAACCCATTGGAAATGGGTTAATATGGACAGAAGGAGTCAAATCCGATCCTACTAAATGTATATAATCAACGACAGGGTCTAGCTTTATGTAAGAATGCGTCGATTAGAGAGATCATTCTATATCGATTCAGCTCGTTGAGCTAATCACGAATTTATATATATTTATATATAAAGAGTCGAAATAAGCTTCTTCTTCCTGCTGATTACATATTTTAATGGGTATAAAAATTGTATGCATGATATTTGATTCGGACCTGTCGAAATTTGATAATATAGTTAAAATTTTTACACGTGTTGATGCTCACATAACATTTGGTATTAGTGCTGCTTTAATGTTTAAGTATGTGGAACATGAATCGAATTGCAAATTGAGTTAAAAAGAGTTGAGAATGGGATTCTCAATGCAGTAAGTGAAAGACCCTTCAGAGATGCACATTCGACTAGTTCTTGTACTCACGCATTTTCAGTTAATTTTAATAGGCATATATGCCAATCCGTTTAAAGTGACTCTCTATGGGACTAAGACCCCCCATTACGTGATGCGCGGATCAATGGACGTGCCAGTCAAGCCCGTGGACTATTGTCAAAAAGGACTCTGCCCGAAAGGAGAACGTCACATTTGCTGTAAAAACGAGTTTGTAAGTTGTCTGTCGACTGGCCACAGTTGAGCCCGATCCGAATATACAAATTGCAATTACCATATTCCATGTAAGTGGGGTGACAACTGTCCGAAGCCACGCGACGGCGTCAACATGGAAAGGTACAGGACTAATATTTTGGACTATCATAATAATCTACGGAATCGCATGCACATGAAAATGAATCATCTGCCATCGGCCAAAACACTTCGGCTCCTCCGCTGGGACGAAGAACTCTCCGTTGTGGCAATGCGTGTTACAAATTTCTGCAACAATATCACGGGCAGCAATTGTGTGAACATTCCACGTTACTTGAACGTGGCTCAGAGCTCAGCCTCCAAGCAGTACGAGCATATAAACATACCGAAATTGCTCTATATGATATTAGTTAACCTTTGGTCAGAGAAGTATTATACATTTAACGCTTCCTATGTACACTCATTCCCGGAAAATGCTTCGGAAGATGATCAGCTATTTGCCAATATGATAAATCAGAGGGTCGATAGATTGGGTTGCGGCATGTTACTTCATGGCAGTGCAGGCACGTCCACATTCTATTTCACCTGTTTGTATAATGAAAAAATCAAGCCTGGACAACAATTGTATGAAATAGCGACATAAAATTTCTGCTTAAAATCTATTTCAAATTATCTAAATATTTAAATAAAACTTATTTCCGCATGCACGCTACTTGAGATCGGCTCGACCGATTTGCCGGAAAAGCTTCAACAGATCCCAGAAACCCCTCAACCACAGATTGCTTGTACATTCGCAACTCTGTTAATTAATCGCCTAGACCATGGGCAAGGACGTGGTCTGTATGAAAGAAAGTTTAGGGAAGATCCATTAGAAAATACGACGGAGAAATCTGTTTGTAATTTACCTAATTAAACGCAGCCTTGCATTATTTTGGCTGTAACAGAGCATAATTAAACTTTGGCTATGGGCAAAACAAGTTTGAGTCTTCCATTAGCCTTTTAATTCTTCTTCACCTTATTTTTGATCTGATCGCAGAAGTAAATGCTTAAGGGATTGTCCAACATCCAAACATCCCTTTTCAATTAGGAAAAATTAACCATTTGAAAGCGTTTGGAAATAAGTGAGTCTAAGACCCAAGACAAGAAAAATCTTAACCAAATATGTAAAGAAACGATACGGCAACTGTGAGAGAAGGATGTGCCCCAAACCTCCGAGGTTTTATTCAAGAAGAGCTTTCGCTGTAAGAGGAGGGTTTTGAAGCTGACGATAGCTCCATTGAAGAAATGAATATTTTTTTATTTTTTATTTTTATTTATTTATTACTGGTCGACAAAAACGAGTGTCTTCCTAATTATTCAATACATTGTACATGCATTATGAAAATTAAATATTAAAAACCTAGTTAGAATACACCAATTTTTCTAATAGCATAACCGACACGATTGAGGTGTTTTATTTCCCCGTCCGGCCAGCTATGCCCCTTTTCACAGCTAATTTTATCAGAGACGCTATTCGAGCCTACAACTAAGAAGAAGGGTGTAAGTAGAAAAAATAGTGTGCTTAAGTAAAATTAAAAATAATCTTAATTTACTATATTATTTAAGAAAATACAATAAGTAGGAAAAAAGAGAGAAAGTAGTTGTTAATAAAGTAAAGAAATGTATACTAGATATATAGAGTGTTAAGTGAATAGGATAAAGATATATATATGATGGGAAATACAGGGGAAAATTTATAGCTTATCCGGCAAGCTATGCCCTTTTGAACACTATGCGTTGAGTTCTTTTGCAGACTTCCGAGTCTCCGCCTTTCAGAGAAGTATCAAAGGCATTGGTGGGATCAATGATAAATCAATCCTGCGCGAAGGTTGCGTTCAGTCTTCCGATGAATATCTGAAGGATAAAGTGGCTCATTGGATAGTTGGCTTTGAAAAGCTAGGAATCACACAGTTTCGCGATTAGTGAGCCAAGTATATTTCTAATCAATGTACATATATCAATGTAATAAGTGTTGATTCGTTTGTCGCAGATGGGCGCCAAATTGAAGAGAAGCCGCCAGCTAAGCTTGCCGATAAGAAAAAGTTACGGCAATCTGCGATTCTTAGATCCAGCGTTCTTGTGGTATTTAAAGATATTTTAAAGTCGCCAAGAATTGGAGAACGGCAACAGAAATTTACGAAAAATCCACAATTTACGGCTGTATCAGTTCCGTAAGCTATTTTTGTGCCACATCTTGACTGCATAGTGTGTTCCCCAACTTGATTGATTGATGTGCAAAATAATGCAGCATTCGCTCTAGCTGCACTGCATCCAAATCGTAATAGAGGAACTTTCGACGACACAAAATTGCTGAGGCTATTGATTTTATTGCTTGAAGGTATCCAGTATAAGATGGAAATGTGGTACAATTCATGTTAGAAAAAAAATTAATGATTGATTTTGTTGGCTTTCACGGAGAGTGCGGACTTTATCCCAAATCCAAGCTGGCAATAGAAATTTTGCTTGCAATGCCAGGGGTTAGGACAAGGCTAAGAACTTAAATAAAATTTAAATGTAATCCATTTTAATGATAGCACCATAATAATTAGTCTATAATTTACTGAGTTATTTATACTAAGTGTATGCGAGTCAACGAGAAGTAGATATACATATGTATTTCGCTGAGAACATTTCCAATGAACAATAAAAAAGGGAATTTATTTCGGCTCCGCATCTCCGATTCTCTTGATGAAGAAATGTCCTTATGGCCTTTAAATATGATATTTTTTCATACCATATGTCAAAATCGATTAAATAAAAATGGGGCTCTATCTATTATTTTAAATAAACTTGATCTGAGTGGGCAATAAAAGAAAAACATATTAAAATTGAACAATTGATAAAAGTCTTTTATAAAGAAATAGTTTCTGTCCAACAGCAGCAGCAGTCGGCGCCGACGTAGACGTTAAATGCAGTACAAGCAACGCGGTCGATGCTGGCAGTGCAGAATGCAGATACATAGCGAAAGCAGCGTAAAATCGGCGCCGACGCGCCGTCAACGTCGCCAGCAGCAGTAATGACGCTGGTTTTTAGCATAATGCAACAACAACAACTGGCCATTTTGTAACGGTAAGTGCGCCCTTTATACTCTATTCTCTCTACCTCTCTCTCTCTCACTCTAAAACTGTTTGGCTTTTAGTCCACGGCTAATTTCCTTCATTTTTATTGGCGTAAAAAAATGTATTGCATACTTTTAGACGCTACAGCAAAATTGTATCTATGTTTACATACGCGTGCAATGCGGAAAAGTAAACAGAAAACAAAATGGTGGCGGGCGACACGAGCAAGAAGGCTTCTCTGACTCGATGAGATATATATATATATATAAAATTTCAATAAGTTTGAACAGCCTGTGCGATATAGTCGATGGTCGTTTGTCTGTCCGCGAATGAAGCTCTGTTTTAAATCTATCGTCATTAAACTTTGTATGGGTCCGTATTTTTATGTCAGACTCGGTCGTGTTCAAATTTTATTGATATAGATGATAATTATTATAAATTATAAATGATAATTATGATGATTTTGTGATTATACGAATACTCTATGGCGCAATAAGAGCTAATGCACAAAATTTAATCAGAAGTTAAACACATGCAATCATATGCGTGCGTTCCCTTTCGAATTCTATAAATATAATTGAATTGCTGTGCTTTTTTAATTAATTCCCGAAAAATGTACAAGTTAACACTTTGAACATATTAGATGGTTAATGAGCAGAGGAAATTTGTATGTTTAAACATTTTTTTATCGTTAAGCTTGAGCAAGCGAGGACGTCACGCGTGCAGCTTCTGGTTTTGGCAGAAGAAGGCTTAGGGTATCGCTTAGTCGGGAACGCTCGACTAGAGCACTTTTACTTATATATCTTGACCAAACCTTGCAAATACGAGCCATATATTTAAAAGGGTGTTTAATCTGTGGCGGGCCGAAGATAGCAGTTATTTATTGTATTTAAAAGCATATAAACCAGACTTTTGCTTTTTTATCAAGTTCCAAATTGTGGGTAGTTGTTTTAGATTGACTTTAGGGCCCTTTCATGAAGTCGGGTACTCAATTTCATCTGAGAAATGGGACAAGAGCTGCCGGGTAATGTTCAAGTACGTTGCAAGGGCTGCAGTTGACACCATCTTATAAAATAATTTTCCTTTCGACTTGACATTATTTGGTCGTTGCTGGGAAAGCGGCTGAAACTCTAGGCATCTGTCTTATCCACCTCTTTTTCCATTACTCCATTTAATTTTTTGTGCAGTGTAATGTGAATATTTTTTAGTGCCAGGCAGAGGTTGCATCATGGGACAAGGTAAGGGAAATTTAAGCGCAGTCATTCGACAACCAGCAACAAAAGCTAGCTCGACTTGAGTAACTCATAAATCTTACTTCCTGCCTGTCTGGCAGTAAGCAAAGCGTTTTTGCTCAAATCGCACTTGGCCAGAAAATAAACGGCCAGCTTTTATATACTTTATTCGGGTTGTTCTGGCATAGCTAAGAACTTTATAATTTGAGATATTGTCTAATCAATGTTTTCTTGATTGCAGATCTTAGCTCTTGTGGATTATCTGTAGTACGCTTTATTTGCTATGAGGTAAAAATATTTATACAAAATTGTAAATATACATTCTTTTGGCTTAAAAGCAGATAGACGTTGGAGTAACTTGGTCGTTGATCAGCACCATATTTAGGGCCTTTGAATAATAAGTATAAAGATCAGACAATAAGCTTGAACTTATTTGGGAACACATTTACCAAAGTATGAAGGAATGGGAGTGTTTTTGTGTATGTATAAAGGAGTGCTAGAATGTGTGTAGATGTAACACTACCGAGGAATACAGGGTATCTCCTAGTCAGGCACTCTCAACTAGAGCACTCGCAGGCTAATGCCAGAGTAGGCGCGATTAGCGATGCGATAATGTACACTAGACCCTAGACAGAAATTTTTGCCCTTTCAAAGGTAATCGTCTAAAAGATGGCAGAGTTAGAGCCAAGCGAGAGATAATTCCGGCTAATCGAATACATATTATACTAATTATATACATTCGACTTCCTATTTGTCACATCTAGCCTACTGATATGTTAACAAGGGGTTTTCGAACATTGCTTGATTAGCTAGAATTTCTATTTAAATTCAACACATCTAACTCAATTAAATAATAATAAGTTTTCAGTCATTTAAAGTGAATATGCCAGCAAATTTATGCTTCTTGTTTGGCGACCTTCTTTATTTTAAGTTGATAACCACCTCGAGAACTAGGTTTCGAATTGAAAACAAACAGGTTGTTCTTTTCAGTTTTTCTTTCTTTGATATAATTCGAAAGCTCTCCTGCAGTATGCATCAGGGCTTAAATTATTTTGTTAAATCTAAGTAAACCAACAGCTCAAGCAGATTTAGGTTATAGTTCTAGTTTGCGTGTGGAAAGTCCTCCTGTTTGGGCAAAAGCGTGTGTGAAATTGAACCATATCATTGCCGACTGATGTTGCCTTTACTCTTGGCTGTTGACGTGCATACCATATACTTCAAATAGAGGCTTCTGCTTGTTCCTGGTACCTTTATGGTGCCTTTATGCGACGTTTGTACATTTTCCATAATACGACGAGTGCTTATTTTACCTTCTGCAGCTGCTTCTGCTTACCCATTTTGGTTAAGGCCAACACTTTTATTGCATGTCTTATGGAGATTCTCAAACATTATACATACTCTGCACCTCAACAGGAGGAGGTGGGAAATGCCCCCCCCCCCCTCTACCCCCTGAGCAGGAGAAGAAGTGTAGCTGTGCGTCTGTCAGTCAGTCTTCAATCTCTTTTGTGCCTCGTCGCACGAAATACGCATTTCAGCTTTTCTGGCACACGAGCCGCAAACTGCTAATTTGGTTTGATGTATTGCCCCAGAGACATCCATCAGCAGTTGAAGCCAAAACTGACGCTGACTCTGACGCTCTTTCTCGGCGCTACACATTCAACAATGTTTTCGGGGGGCCAAAATGTGTCTCGACTGTTTGGGCCAACAATTGCTTATGCAATATTTTGAGTAGGTATTTTCTGGCTTGCTCTTTGAGCTCGCATTCAGAGAATGTTTGTTAGTACTTGTTAGTATTTGAGCATATGGCGCAGGCGGACCACTTTATATATATAAAATGAGCTATTTATTAAAATAAAGGCATAATAGTTTTGTGCAAATGCATTTAACAGACGAAAGGATAATGTTTCTAGATCTATATATTCTTGATATATTTATAGACTTAATATTCCGACGTTTATTAAAAATCACTGAAAACTTGGTGGGTTTACAAATTATAATTTTTCCATTTTTGTAAGCAGCTAATCACAAAATTGCAATTTTGGAGGCACAGCCTGGACCTTTGTATATCTATGCCCTGAACTTTTCAAAAGAAAGAGAAGGTATTTCAAAAGGCATTTCCCATATGCATATCGAAGGCAGCAGGCAGCTCGACGTCGCGCTTAGGGTATCTCTAATTCGGGCACTCCCGACTATTTTTATTTACAACAAAGTCGAGTTAAAACCTTGCGACATAGTTTTAAGTTTGTTTGAAAAGTGATTGAAGCCGCACTCTCAAATTACGACATGCTGCTGAATAGAAGATGAGTTGGATAAAGACCCGACCCTTTACTTTTTTGTGGTCTCTTTGCAGCGCAATGCTGGACAAGAATAACAACAGTGTTCCTCTAGTCTTCAGCTTTGAGGATGTGTCGCCATTGTCGTCGTCTGTGGCCGCGATGTCACCGCAAACGGAAACCATGAATCACACTTGAAGCTTAGCATTCCTCCGCTGCGGATGCCTTTGTGGTGTCTCCGCTGGCAACGGATGCGGACCCGGCGCATTCCTTGCCAATTTTTGACTGAATTTTTGACCGAGCAACGGGCATGGACACAATAATTAACTGTCGAGTGGATTGTGAAATACCTAGAACTACTTTACGTATACGGTTAAGTTCAGCTGATTATTGGATGGATCGAGCTATATTAAAAAAACTAGAGTATACTCTCACGGCGATAGGATCGGCGATGCACCACCAGGAGTGGAAAGACTGGATATTGGATCAAGTGTCAACATGAACATCTGTTAATTAAAGTAAGGAACTAGCTTCCTCATATAATCACTTTATTTATATATACATAAGTCTAATCGCTATTAAAATATCAGAGCACACAGATGGTATTGGAATCTTTACTAATTTTTAACTAATTTCTTTTTTTGAGATTTACAAAAGAGGCATAAAAACTAAAATGTTCTTCATCTGTGTACTACATGAAAAACGACTATTTGGATTGTTTTCTCGTGCAACGAGATGAATTATTTTGGGCATCGAATGAGTCGATCTTGAAATCAGTAAAAGTTAAAACTTAAAATTATAAACATAACTACTAACTACTAAAAACTTATCTTATGTTCGACGTGTTCTACCAATTGCATAATATCAATAAATATCTATTTCCAGAATCGTCTTGTTTTTAATCATACATCGAAGACTATCTGGTCTATGCTGGCCCAGTCCAGGCTGCTAGCAGGATTTTCCGAAAAGTGTGAAACACTTCCCAAATGAATTTGAGCAGAGATCTTTGAAAATAAGTTTGACTCAGATTGGGAGGTCGACAAAACAGTTACCGAACCCTCATCTTACCCTTCATCAATAAACAAATAAAACATTAGAATCTTATAGCTCTTTTGGTTCGGGCGTTGATCACCAATCAGTCAGCCAGACAGGAGAAAAGGTATGTATGCAGAAATTTATAGAAACTAGAGAGACAATTTAGTATGTAGGTCAGTATTTATTGCATTGCCCGGAAGGTGGGGATGGGGGAATAGGAAAGGGCTCACCTTGCGGCGCGTGTGCTGCTAAGTAAATGTTTGCGCCGTGTTTGCATAGAAGCAAATTTGATTATTTGTCACGGCAGCTGGTTGCTTGTTACACGGTATCTACACGACGACGCAGAAGTGCTCCAGCTTGTATTTACAAGGCGGCTTCCTTTTTGTAGCTCGTCTCAAATGAAATTTCGATTACACTTTCGTTGCCGCAGTATGCATTTTAATTAACGTTAATAAAAATGCAGCAGCTGCTGTTCGCTGGCAACAGCCACTGTCTCCTGTGCGCCGGGCAGTGACAACCTCCTTAATGACATTATCAGTATACGCGTTGCATGAGAGCCTCGTCCCGAGACGCTTCGCTCTTCTTAACTTCATCTGCTGCTGTGGTGCATTTAATTAATGTCATTATGCAAATTTAAGCGACCGACCACCGATTTTTTATTCCAAAAAATTTATACTTTATTTAAATTTGGCCTTGGCGTGTTGTATCCATAAACACGAGCTTGCAAGGTGCGGAAGAATGCCAAGTAACCCAAATCCTTATAAATACCCAGTCTAGTCCCATATTCCTTTTTCTAACTCTCTCTATCTACCCCGTCAATAATTTGCGTTAGATAAGAAACCTGCAAACGTGTAAGTACCTAAATGTATTAAATGTATGCAAATAGTTATTTTCTATATTTTCAAATTGGGCAACGTTCGTTGATTGTCCGGCTTTTAATCTTTTGGCTTCAACAGCCTTTTATCGAGTGTTGGCATTGATCTTTAGTACGTCTTAAATGGAGTTCTTGGCAGCAGTCAACAAAGAATTGATTCCTTAGTTTGTAGAATCCTGCATCTCTTCGAACGTCGAATGTTATCCTAGTTACAATTTCCATATGTAGTCCAACCTTGGGGTGGGTTCTAGGAGGCGACTTCACAAGGGGAATACACACGAGGACACATTTAAAGTTACAAGCCGCAAAAGAATGGAGCTCATACGAGCAGACAGAAAAAATCCATACACTCTTTTTTACATTGCGAACCGGATATAACAATGACAATAACTCGAAAAAGGAAATAAAGAAAAACGAAATGAATACATGACTCTGAATCCACATCCGTACATCAATCATAGGCCCCACAGGCTTACAGGAACGTATTTAGCAGTGTGATATATGAGCCGGTTGTGCTAAGTATCTGCAATGGATATATTATAGAGTGAAAGATTTTTGCATTTTAGCTGATAATCAGGCCTTACCGAGCTGAAGGCCGGCAGCGAAGGCGT
Organism: Drosophila montana; assembly: GCF_035044405.1. NCBI lineage: Eukaryota > Metazoa > Arthropoda > Insecta > Diptera > Drosophilidae > Drosophila > Drosophila montana. The sequence goes on from NW_026996920.1 coordinate 1,380,314, forward strand.
AAAAAACGGCACCGCAATAGTTTTTGCCCTCTGCGAGCGTCGCAATATCATTAAAATCATTTTCCTGGTCCTCGCATCGCATTTGTACCACGCAACGTCGTAGAGCGTGTCGGCCACAGCCAAGCTCTATGGGAATCAGATAAGTTAATGGGGCAGAGAGAGACGAGCAGGGGAGTGTAATTACAATTTAGGACAAGTGCAGCTTGTCCATGGATATAATTGTCTTGCTTAAGAATAGGCGGTTGGGCTTGGTGTGCCTACCATTAAATATCCTTGGCAACATGTGCCATATTTTTGATATACTTACCTGAAGTTTAAGACTCTGCTTTTACCGATCGTTCTAATGGCGATAAAGCGGCATTGTAATCCCTTCCAGCAGACCTCTTAAGACATAAGGATGCTTTGCGTGGAAGCAGACAGACAGGCGGACGGACAAAATGATTACGACTCAGCTGGTCGTCATAATTATCACACCCTCTAATCATAATATGCAAATTACTAACACTTTCGCTGACGTGATTGCCGCCGTAGCAGTAGAGGAAGAGCTGCGTCAGGGCGGCTATGATGTAGCAGATGTAGGTTAAGCCGCTAAACGAGGAGGTGTTCTGCCAACGGGCGAGTCCGGCGGGTCGGCGGGTCCGGCGAGTTGGTCGAGTTGTTCGTGAAAGGAAAATGTGAAAAAGCTGTCAGTAATAGCAAAATAAAGATAGTCGGGCGTGCCCGACTTCGAGATGCACTAGATCCAGTGCTGAACTATTGTTATAAGCATTATAGCTAAAACGGAACTGATTGTTTTTAAAGCGCATATTGGCACAATATTAACTGAAAAGCAAAGAAACTTTTAGTGGACACTGTAGGCTTACCAACATAATGTCCAAAATGGTCGAGCAGAGAACGAAGGCTGCGGACAGGAAGTGCATCAACACGATGACGGTGAACTGGCGCGTCAGGTCCGTGCTGAGATCGATAATCGTATTGTGGCGATCGATTATACTGACAAGCCGGGTCCGGATCGCAGCATTTGTTGCAGGCGTAAAAAACTCCTCTGCATGCATTTGTGTGTGAGAGCAGCTATTAAAAAGGTGCATTGGCATCGGATACACCTGCTGCCTACCTTTATCCAGATCAACGAAAATGGAGCGTATATCCTGCTGTATTACCCAAAACACGCCGCTTATGTACATGCAGCTACACACGAAGAACCCGTCAATAAAGCTGAAGGCGAAGACCGTGCAGGCACCAGATGCCGTCAGCAGCAAATAGCTGAGTGGAAACAAGGGAGGCTGTGTGGCCCAGCCGGGTAGTCTGTAAATGGAAACTATATATTAATGGGATATTATTTGCTCAGTAAATAAACATCACATATAATCAATTTTACTGGAAAATTGCTAACACCACAATATTAATACTTTACGAAGCAAACAAAATATATACAAGAATTATATAAAGCAAAAAATATGTTAAAGAAATATTTGGGTTAAAACATATATTATTAAAGGAATTAATCTATTTAAAAACAAGTACTGTATCCTTGGATCAATTTCAATTCCATTTCTATAATGATTCAACACACTGCATAGCGTTAATGTACCCAAATTAATTTGTAAGCCGTGAACCTTTTAAATGTGGGTACAAAGGTTTCCTGTAAATGTACGACCCCATAATGTATATATATTCTTGCTCAACAGGCGAATCGATCTGGCTATATCAGTCTGACTGTCCGCTTTGGAGACAATTAGAGCTTCAGACTTGAAATGTCGAATGTAGCTTCTTCTCTCGCAAAAATGAGGTTTAAAGCAAGTTATCGAAAACGTGTTCTGTTTTCATTAAATCAATTTCGAGCGCATAAGAGCTAAAGACACCAACTATATAGGGTACACAGATCTAGATTTTTTTTCAATTTAGATATCTCGCTCCCGATTGGAGCACTTTTATTGCCTAAAATTTTATTTCCATCAAAATGTTTTTAGGATCAAAATTTAATGCCCAGCTGTAAATGTTAAACTGAAAAAATCTCTTATTATTAAGTTCAAGTGGCTTTGTTACTTGTACTTAAGTACAAGTACAGGTGTTGGCCGAATTAGAATTATTATTGTTACCATGAGTTCATACATTTGTTAATAATTTTATTGATATTGTTATTGCAAAAAAAACGTATATGTCTGCGAAATATTTCATATAAGCTCTGACCACCCTTTTCCCTATTTGGGGGTTGAGGTTTCTCCTTAAAAAGCCTAAGTACAACCTCTTAGTTTGAGCTGTGCGTTGATTATAAGTCAATTAGTCAGTCAGAGCAAGCAAATTGATATATACAAATTTTATTTATATATACAAATTTTAACAACTATTTTGGTCTAATTTAAGTCAATATTTTGCCCACTTTTATTCTTAATTTCGCTCTTCTTCACTCAAAATCTTTTGTTTCCAATTTTGGAAAAGAAAAAGAACACCAAAGTGTTTTCAAATGTAAACTATATTTGTGAACTGTGTGCTCATTGCATATAGATTATCTCGTGGAACCAGGCAGATTTGATTTCAACTCACATTATATTAAAGGGCAGCTCCACTTGACCTGGCAACTCCCGAAGCCAGTGGTACAGGCCCATGATCAACGGTTGGACATTGAAGGCGGTGTTGGTTATCGAGCCTGAGCTTACCAAGAGTAGACTAAGGCGATTCGCGATTGTGGACAGGCCAACCAGCATTTGTTGAGCCTCGTCGCTTCTGGAGGCGCACAGTATTCCACGTAGACGCTCTACGAAGTCGAACCATTGCCGATGGTACATGAAGAATATGCTCAGCTTGAGGACACACACGGCCTTTGTGCTGCCGGGACAGAAGGCCTCCAGAGCGCTTACCAAGTTGTCAAGATTAGCAAAGCCGTAAAGATTCTCGCCACATGCACCAATCAAGATGACCAAGAAACTAAACGCGAAGAGCAGATTTTTATCCCAACTACGTTTGTGTTCTGGCCAAATACCCAGGATTAGCCCAGAGAAACGCGGAATCCGGTAGAAGCTCTGCATAATAGCTAGTTCGGGGCCGTCAATCATTTTTTAAATGTATCTATCTGGTGAATATCGATCACACTGAAACAACCTTTAGTAGTTGAGTTAGTTTCAAGCGAGTGTCAGGTTCACAGTCCAAAAATGTCAGCTTGCTTTTCCTTTTATACGCTTCGAGCTAATTGTCTGACGTCTGCTGTCGATGTCTTTGATTAGGCATTTGGCAAAGCTAGACAAGTTTCGCTTGGACTTTGGGAAAAAGTTTTAATTGTTTTCATTTCCCCTCTCCGCTTCTCGAGCTCCCTTTATTACCTGAAACAAGCCCCTTTTTACAGGGAACTGCCTTCTTATTTGTCTACCAGCCCGGATTTCATAACATCTGCCTCCCTGACTAATTATAAATATTTATTGTGTCAGTTACTGTGATTTAAAAACTTTATTGTTGCCCAACAAAGCACAAACACGATACATTTAATAAACGTTTCTGTCGCAAAGTTTTTCATTCATATTGTAATCTGTTTTTAATTGTGATACCACAAGGCTGATTATAGCTTATAATAAATAGTTATAAAATGTTTAACAGCTATTGTTAACCTGGCATGTTACGAGTCCTTTGTAAATCAGCACATCTACATATAAAGAACCCTTTGTCCTGAATAATTTCCTGCCTGAAGGCAGTCAGAAGAAGGAAGTATATCTAGCCCTGACTTATGCGTGTCCATCTGCATAAACTCGACGATCTCGAAGACTATAAGAGCTCGAGCAGGTCAAGCTTACTTTGAATAAATAAAAACTCGCATCGTTTTCAGATAAAGCCTTTTGTTAAGTTAACCTTTCGCATTGAATTGAAACAAGAGTGCTTTAGTGGGAAGTGCCCGATTAGAAGACACCCTGAATCACGCGTCGAGCTACTCTCACAAACATTCAAGGTTCCTTCACAAATGCACACTTGCATAGGAAAAGTATCCTTGAATAGCTAAGGTGTTTCTAGTCTGGGTTTAAACATAGCACCAAAATGTGTGTAAATACCAAAAGTCAAGACTCTGCTTTAAAAATGATTTTTTTTTATTTGGTTCTTAGGTCCTGGAACTATAAGGGAAGCCCAAACACAGCCTCGCCAGAAAATGCGTAATTGATCTACAGAGAAGATTCGAATGTACGTTACGCTGAGTGCAGAGCATCTTTTTGTTGAACTATCTGAAACTTCGACGGATGGAATAATTTAATACGGGTCATGCAAATAATTTCAGTCAATTTTCCAACAACGAATACACACATTAATTTACTACTTGCGTTATGTGGGGGCCTTATATAAAACCGCAATCTAACCTGCAACGGCAGTCCTGAAATGCTGCTAAATTTACCTGTCACTTAACGTGAAAGACATTAATGTCCGAACGGACCGTAACTAATCCCGCACAGACTCAGCAACAATTCAGTTTGTTAGTCAATGTGACACACAAATGCAAGGACACAGTCTGAGCCTGCAATATGTGGCACACAAAGCAGCGATATGCAGACATAACAACGAGAATGGAAAATTTGTGCCACATAAGCTGCCAAGTGTCTGCCAACATCTGACTGTCAGTACTCCCCTCTAGCTGCCTCTCCACCCCCTTGAGTCGCTCAATAAATTAATGCACATACTGTAAATATAAAGTGCCTTTTTAAAATTTCCATGATAATCATGTTGCGAACCTAAGAATACCTGTAATAACAACATTGGTTACAAATCAAGAAACAAACATAGTTTTTATTTAGTTTTTTAATTGTATTAAATTTTCAATTCATATTTATATAATTTAAGTCAAAGTCTTGATATCTATTTTAATTTGAATAATACTTAATTTAATACTATTTAATAAAACTTAAGCGCCTTGTAAGCCGGATAGGAGGCATTCCTCTACAAGACGAGCCTGTCAGTGGGATGCCAGTGCTGCCGGCGACGGATGGGCTGTTGCCAGAGCAGGTGGCCTGCCCTGATGGAATCGTTGCTTCAGGTGCGGTGCCTGTTAATTCGATCCCGGAGTCCCAGGTCCCTGTGTTGCGCACAAGTTTACACACGCCCTGAAGGAGCACCCCACACGTGCAGCTAGAAAGATAATATACTCGTATAATTAAAGCTCGGTTTCAGCGTGCCATCGGGCTTTGATGCGGCAAGTGCAACCACCGATGTTATGTTCCCTGGTAAAAAGTAAAAGAAGTCAAAACTGTTTTAAGTTATTTTAATTGAAACAGCGCCGAAGTGTATTTACCTGTATAAATATGTTATACTCAAATGAAGAATTCAACTATTTTATACTCAAATTTCAGCTTAAGTCGATGCATTTTTAACAGCTGCATTTCCGTTGCCGTTTATCGGCTCGAAAGCCATTGTCCCTAATGTAACTAGCAAACGCAGAGACCCTCTCGGCTGGCATCCTTATCCCTGCCATAAATTGTTACTTGGATGCAATATTTTGTTCAAGGATCCGGTGCCTTCATGCATCATCGTCGCAGCAGCGCATGCCACTGAATTATGCGCCAATAAATTTGTTATTTCCACTTGCAGCAACATTATTTCGTGAAACGCAGCTGGTCTCTCCTTTGCAGCCATGTGCTAATTTAGTCTAGTGTTTAAACAAATATTAGTTAGTCAAAACCGTGTGTGCACTCGCATTATGCACGACAAGGACAGTGACAATTGGGCGCAACAGGGCGTATGATTGACATCACAATTCGCAATGCTAGCCGCGAATGGACGCCGTTAAGCTAATTGCCTAATTACGAGCAGTTGACATAGAGCAGTTGACTGTGCAAGGGAGGTATAAGACGATGCCGACTTTTTCATTCAATTTAAGTCAGCGCCATATTTTGCCTAGTTGGCTAGTTTGTTGTTAAGTCCCAAAAGGAGTTATAGGTAAATACTCATATCATAGTTTGGACTTCGCTGCGGCAATTGCACTTGGACTGCTTTTTATGGATGGTGTGATTTAAATGCTGGGCAATGAGGTGGTTTCAAAAACTGTTAAAGCAACCCACGTGAAAGTTATCACTTGGTAGTAAATGTAGAAAGCGAAGCGTGGATCCGCATGTCCATGTATCCACATAAGCATAAACAGGCGAACACATGTGCGACAATAAAATGCAGTTAGCGATTCGTGCGGAGAAACTACAGACATTTGTCCTGTTTTCTGCTCCCTGCCCGCTGCCCCCTGCCCCCGAAACTGGTTGGTATATCCAGCCTCCTGCCCGAAAATAGGGGCGCATAAGCTAACAACGCAAGAACCAGACCAACAATAAACGTGGCAATGGGTTTCCCATTTGAAAGCAACATTTGCCCAAACAAGCGAAGGCAACAAACTGCAGCAGCAGGTTCTGCAGCAGCAGGTCCTGCAGCAGGAGTGAAAACGCAATTGAAAAATGCCACAGTTTGCATAAATCAGCGGAAAAGCGCCAAAGCGGCACACAAACCAACCGAACGAACAACCACAACTGCTTCCTAGCCAACCGCGCAAACATGGCCAAGCGTGCTGTAAACATGGTCAACACGCCAGCCACCAGCTCAGGGCAAATATAATTTACTGATAATACGATTGGCAATCAAAAGGCCCATGTGAGCACCTCGAATAGTTGCTCCTTTTTTTTGTGCAATGCCAAGGGGTAAAATGCCAGAGACAAGTAAAAACGGACCAGTTTGTTTGTCTGTCTGTCAGTTGGGTTGATAATTGTGAGGTGGTCTAGCTGAAGGAACTACAAAAGTTTAATCAACTTAACCTATACGAATCAGTACTATCGACTGGCATCAAAAAATAAAAATCTAAATTTTTACCCATATCGACCAAAAAGCAAGCGGTTTCATCGCGTTTTTTTTCAAATTCGGGGTCGGCTCGAAAATGAAAACTTTTTTGATGATTTTTATTGAATATCTCGGGTGAATACTGTCAGATTTTGAAATGTTATACCTTTTTGAATTCGTACTGATCCCTACTATCAATCTGCATTCAAACATTTTAAAAATCGATGGGTTAAGAAAAGTGGTTGACCAAAAACCGATTCGTTTGTAAAGTCAACCTTTTTTGATGATTTTTTGTATTATCTCAGCCAAATAATGTCCGATTTGGGAATTTTCTACCTATTTGGACTCGTAAGGATCAGTACTATCGATTGGCATCAAAAAACTGAAAATCTAAATTTTTACCCAAATCAACAAAATGGCAAGGGGTTACATCACGTTTTTTCTCATATTCGTGGTCGGTTCGAAAATCAAAACTTTTTTGATGATTTTTATTGAATATCTCGGGTAAATACTGTCAGATTTTGAAATGTTATACCTTTTTGGAATCGTAGGGATCCCTACTATCAATCTGCATTCAAACATTTTAAAAATCGATGGGTTAAAAAAAAGTGGTTGACGAAAACCGATTCGTTTGTAAAGTCAACCTTTTTTGATGATTTTTTGTAATATCTCAGCCAAATAATGTCAGATTTGGGAATTTTATACCATTTTGGACTCGTAAGGATCAGTACTATCGATTGGCATCAAAAAACTGAAAATCTAAATTTTTACCCAAATCAACAAAATGGCAAGGGGTTACATCACGTTTTTTCTCATATTCGTGGTCGGTTCGAAAATCAAAACTTTTTTGATGATTTTTATTGAATACCTCGGGTAAATACTGTCAGATTTTGAAATGTTTTACCTTTTTGAATTCGTAGGGATCCCTACTATCAATCTGCATTCAAACATTTTAAAAATCGATGGGTTAAGAAAAGTGGTTGACCAAAAACCGATTCGTTTGTAAAGTCAACCTTTTTTGATGATTTTTTGTATTATCACAGCCAAATAATGTCAGATTTGGGAATTTTCTACCTATTTGGACTCGTAAGGATCAGTACTATCGATTGGCATCAAAAAACTGAAAATCTAAATTTTTACCCAAATCAACAAAATGGCAAGGGGTTACATCACGTTTTTTCTCATATTCGTGGTCGGTTCGAAAATCAAAACTTTTTTGATGATTTTTATTGAATACCTCGGGTAAATACTGTCAGATTTTGAAATGTTTACCTTTTTGAATTCGTAGGGATCCCTACTATCAATCTGCATTCAAACATTTTAAAAATCGATGGGTTAAAAAAAGTGGTTGACCAAAAACCGATTCGTTTGTAAAGTCAACCTTTTTTGATGATTTTTTGTATATCTCAGCCAAATAATGTCGATTTGGGAATTTTACCATTTGGACTCGTAAGGATCAGTACTATCGATTGGCATCAAAAAACTGAAAATCGAAATTTTTACCCAAATCAACAAAATGGCAAGGGGTTACATACGTTTTTTCTCATATTCGTGGTCGGTTCGAAAATCAAAACTTTTTTGATGATTTTTATTGAATATCTCGGGTAAATACTGTCAGATTTTGAAATGTTTTACCTTTTTGAATTCGTACTGATCCCTACTATCAATCTGCATTCAAACATTTTAAAAATCGATGGGTTAAGAAAAGTGGTTGACCAAAAACCGATTCGTTTGTAAAGTCAACCTTTTTTGATGATTTTTTGTATTATCTCAGCCAAATAATGTCAGATTTGGGATTTTTATACCATTTTGGACTCGTAAGGATCAGTACTATCGATTGGCATCAAAAAACTGAAAATCTAAATTTTTACCCAAATCAACAAAATGGCAAGGGTTACATCACGTTTTTTCTAAATCGTGGCGGCTCGAAAATCAAACTTTTTTGATGATTTTTATTGAATACTCGGGTAAAACTGCAGATTAAATGTTTACCTTGAATACTGTCTGGTTAAGAAAAAGTGGTTGACCAAAAACCGATTCGTATTGTAAAGTCAACCTTTTTTGATGATTTTTTGTAATATCTCAGCCAAATAATGTCAGATTTGGGAATTTTATACCATTTTGGACTCGTAAGGATCAGTACTATCGATTGGCATCAAAAAACTGAAAATCTAAATTTTTACCCAAATCAACAAAATGGCAAGGGGTTACATCACGTTTTTTCTCATATTCGTGGTCGGCTCGAAAATCAAAACTTTTTTGATGATTTTTATTGAATATCTCGGGTAAATACTGTCAGATTTTGAAATGTTATACCTTTTTGAATTCGTAGGATCCCTACTATCAATCTGCATTCAAACATTTTAAAAATCGATGGGTTAAAAAAAGTGGTTGACCAAAAACCGATTCGTTTGTCAAGTCAACCTTTTTTGATGATTTTTTGTAATATCTAGCCAAATAATGTCAGATTTGGGAATTTTCTACTCTCAATCTGCATACAAACATTTTAAAAATCTGGGTAAAAAAAGTGGTTGACCAAAAACCATTCGTTTGTAAAGTCAACCTTTTTTGATGATTTTTTGTATATTCAGCCAAATAATGTCGATTTGGGAATTTTATACCATTTTGGACTCGTAAGGATCAGTACTATCGATTGGCATCAAAAAACTGAAAATCTAAATTTTTACCCAAATCAACAAAATGGCAAGGGGTTACATCACGTTTTTTCTCATATTCGTGGTCGGCTCGAAAATCAAAACTTTTTTGATGATTTTTATTGAATATCTCGGGTAAATACTGTCAGATTTTGAAATGTTATACCTTTTTGAATTCGTAGGGATCCCTACTATCAATCTGCATTCAAACATTTTAAAAATCGATGGGTTAAGAAAAAGTGGTTGACCAAAAACCGATTCGTTTGTAAAGTCAACCTTTTTTGATGATTTTTTGTAATATCTCAGCCAAATAATGTCCGATTTGGGAATTTTATACCATTTTGGACTCGTAAGGATCAGTACTATCGATTGGCATCAAAAAACTGAAAATCTAAATTTTTACCCAAATCAACAAAATGGCAAGGGGTTACATCACGTTTTTTCTCATATTCGTGGTCGGCTCGAAAATCAAAACTTTTTTGATGATTTTTATTGAATATCTCGGGTAAATACTGTCAGATTTTGAAATGTTTTACCTTTTTGAATTCGTACTGATCCCTACTATCAATCTGCATTCAAACATTTTAAAAATCGATGGGTTAAGAAAAAGTGGTTGACCAAAAACCGATTCGTTTGTAAAGTCAATCTTTTTTGATGATTTTTTGTAATATCTCAGCCAAATAATGTCCGATTTGGGAATTTTATACCATTGTGGACTCGTAAGGATCAGTACTATCGATTGGCATCAAAAAACTGAAAATCTAAATTTTTACCCAAATCAACAAAATGGCAAGGGGTTACATCACGTTTTTTCTCATATTCGTGGTCGGCTCGAAAATCAAAACTTTTTTGATGATTTTTATTGAATATCTCGGGTAAATACTGTCAGATTTTGAAATGTTTTACCTTTTTGAATTCGTAGTGATCCCTACTATCAATCTGCATTCAAACATTTTAAAAATCGATGGGTTAAAAAAAAGTGGTTGACCAAAAACCGATTCGTTTGTAAAGTCAACCTTTTTTGATGATTTTTTGTATTATCTCAGCGCCAAATAATGTCAGATTTGGGAATTTTATACCATTTTGGACTCGTAAGGATCAGTACTATCGATTGGCATCAAAAAACTGAAAATCTAAATTTTTACCCAAATCAACAAAATGGCAAGGGGTTACATCACGTTTTTTCTCATATTCGTGGTCGGCTCGAAAATCAAAACTTTTTTGATGATTTTTATTGAATATCTCGGGTAAATACTGTCAGATTTTAAAATGTTTTACCTTTTTGAATTCGTACTGATCCCTACTATCAATCTGCATTCAAACATTTTAAAAATCGATGGGTTAAGAAAAAGTGGTTGACCAAAAACCGATTCGTTTGTAAAGTCAATCTTTTTTGATGTATTTTGTAATATCTCGGCCAAATAATGTCCGATTTGGGAATTTTATACCATTGTGGACTCGTAAGGATCAGTACTATCGATTGGCATCAAAAAACTGAAAATCTAAATTTTTACCCAAATCAACAAAATGGCAAGGGGTTACATCACGTTTTTTCTCATATTCGTGGTCGGCTCGAAAATCAAAACTTTTTTGATGATTTTTATTGAATATCTCGGGTAAATACTGTCAGATTTTGAAATGTTTTACCTTTTTGAATTCGTACTGATCCCTACTATCAATCTGCATTCAAACATTTTAAAAATCGATGGGTTAAGAAAAGTGGTTGACCAAAAACCGATTCGTTTGTAAAGTCAACCTTTTTTGATGATTTTTTGTAATATCTCAGCCAAATAATGTCAGATTTGGGAATTTTATACCATTTTGGACTCGTAAGGATCAGTACTATCGATTGGCATCAAAAAACTGAAAATCTAAATTTTTACCCAAATCAACAAAATGGCAAGGGGTTACATCACGTTTTTTCTCATATTCGTGGTCGGCTCGAAAATCAAAACTTTTTTGATGATTTTTATTGAATATCTCGGGTAAATACTGTCAGATTTTGAAATGTTTTACCTTTTTGAATTCGTACTGATCCCTACTATCAATCTGCATTCAAACATTTTAAAAATCGATGGGTTAAGAAAAAGTGGTTGACCAAAAACCGATTCGTTTGTAAAGTCAACCTTTTTTGATGATATTTTGTAATATCTCGGCCAAATAATGTCCGATTTGGGAATTTTATACCATTTTGGACTCGTAAGGATCAGTACTATCGATTGGCATCAAAAAACTGAAAATCTAAATTTTTACCCAAATCAACAAAATGGCAAGGGGTTACATCACGTTTTTTCTCATATTCGTGGTCGGCTCGAAAATCAAAACTTTTTTGATGATTTTTATTGAATATCTCGGGTAAATACTGTCAGATTTTAAAATGTTTTACCTTTTTGAATTCGTACTGATCCCTACTATCAATCTGCATTCAAACATTTTAAAAATCGATGGGTTAAGAAAAATGTTTGACCAAAAACCGATTCGTTTGTAAAGTCAATCTTTTTTGATGTATTTTGTAATATCTCGGCCAAATAATGTCCGATTTGGGAATTTTATACCATTTTGGATCAGTAAGAATCAGTACTATCGATTGGCATCAAAAAACTGAAAATCTAAATTTTTACCCAAATCAACAAAATGGCAAGGGGTTACATCACGTTTTTTCTCATATTCGTGGTCGGCTCGAAAATCAAAACTTTTTTGATGATTTTTATTGAATATCTCGGGTAAATACTGTCAGATTTGGAAATGTTTTACCTTTTTGAATTCGTAGGGATCCCAACTATCCATCTGTATTCAAACATTTTAAAAATCGATAGGTTAAAAAAAGAGGTTGACCAAAAGCCGGTTCGTTTGTAAAGTCCATTTTTTTGATGATTTTTTGTATTATCTCAGCCAAATAATGTCCGATTTGGGAATTTTATACCATTTTGGATCAGTAAGAATCAGTACTATCGATTGGCATCAAAAAACTGAAAATCTAAATTTTTACCCAAATCAACAAAATGGCAAGGGGTTACATCACGTTTTTTCTCATATTCGTGGTCGGCTCGAAAATCAAAACTTTTTTGATGATTTTTATTGAATATCTCGGGTAAATACTGTCAGATTTGGAAATGTTTTACCTTTTTGAATTCGTAGGGATCCCAACTATCCATCTGTATTCAAACATTTTAAAAATCGATAGGTTAAAAAAAGAGGTTGACCAAAAGCCGGTTCGTTTGTAAAGTCCATTTTTTTGATGATTTTTTGTATTATCTCAGCCAAATAATGTCCGATTTGGGAATTTTATACCATTTTGGATCAGTAAGAATCAGTACTATCGATTGGCATCAAAAAACTGAAAATCTAAATTTTTACCCAAATCAACAAAATGGCAAGGGGTTACATCACGTTTTTTCTCATATTCGTGGTCGGCTCGAAAATCAAAACTTTTTTGATGATTTTTATTGAATATCTCGGGTAAATACTGTGTGCATTCAAACATTTTAAAAGTCGATGGGTTTAAAATAGTGGTTGACCAAAAACCGATTCATTTGTGAAGTCAATCTCTTTTTATTGTTTTTTTGTAATATCTCGGCCAAATAATGTCCGATTTGTGAATTTTATACCATTTTGGACTCGTAAGGATCAGTACTATCGATTCGCATTACAAAATTAAATTCTCATTTGTTACCAAATTCAACCGTGGTCGATTTGAAAATCAAAACTTTTTTGAGAAGGAAGGTCCTCCTGGTGCCCACGCAGTTCGAGTTTGTTTCCGATAATCGATAACTTCCGGGTCCTCTGAGATGATAACAATAAGTATTGCAAGGTACTTTTTGCTATTTTTCCCGAATAAAATCTCCTATTTAAAACTATTAAGCAGGTCGATAGTCTCAGTCTGTAATCTTGATTTAAATTCTTTTTTATAATTCACGACTCATGTCGTAGTTCAGGCGGAGGTTAGGAAGGGGATGCATCGATATTCGTGCGAAAAATAATACACAGGTTGCACGATGTAATTTTAATGAAATTCGAACTTTTTTATACTTATTATTTCTTTTATTTAGTATATTTTTGTTTCGTTCTTAGAATTTAAAGCTTTAATAACTATAAAAATGTTTGTTCTTATATTTTAACTGTACCAAGCAGTGCAAACATAATTAAATTATAGTTAAATCTAATTTAAAAGTACATTTATGCAACAAAAATGCAATTTGGTCGACAACGTGGGTGAAATATGAGCTTCTGCATGCGCTTATATTATTTATTCATTGTTATTACGATTAGCTTCATTTTGTGTAGCGATAAGTAGATTAAGTTAATTTAAAACTCACATTTGGAGTGCCCACACGGGTTCTTAATTTTATAATTATTAATCAAAAATAATACAATTATAAATATTATAATTATTAAACAATAATATAAAAACGTACCAAGACATTACTTTGTTAATTGTATCAATTCGTTTGTATAACAGGATAATTTACTAACAATACACAGAGTACAAGAAACAAATGGTATAAAACTTGCAACACAGAAACGACCAAAATACACAAATCAAAAATACAAAAAAAAAACAACTTAAACCAGTTAACTCACCTAACAGCACACTTTGGATACAAGCACAATATACGAGCGTTCCGCATTCTGAGTGAGTAGAGAGTGAGTGTTGTGGTTAATAAACGCTGTGCCTTACAAAATAAAATAAAAAAAAAAATAGCGCACCTAAGGTGGCTGCTATACACAAAAACGCCGACACCCGGGTGGTAGACAGCTCAGAAGCTACAAACTGAGCTCGACTACCTGCAAAATGTCATTAAGCAGAGAAAGCCTTACACCGCTACTCACTCAGCGAATATTAAAATTATAACAAACAAAACCACTAATAAAGTTGAACCTATTGCCGGAGTCAGCCTGCCGAAGTCAAGAGAATGTGTCCACAGGATTGAAAGCCCCTTCTGCGAATATACGTGCAGACACTGCACAGCCAGCCAATAAAAAATAAAAATTTTAAAAGTAATAATTTTCACTGAGAGAACGAGTCCAAGGTTGAAAAATCTGCCGCTAGCGTTATTAATAACGTCAAAGTAATAGATCATAGGGAAAATTTAGAAGATATTGCCATTTTATTGCTAATTATAACCATTGTGTCCATTATTTCGTTAGCGTTAAAAATTTATGCTATGCATAATGAAGAATTAAGAAACGCTACTTGATTAGGGCTAATGAGTTAGATATAATATAAAATCTCGAAAATTTTAAAAATTTGAACAGAGAATAAAGCATAGTATATATATATATATACTACCAAAAGTTATGGAATGGACAGTTATAGCGCGACAAATAAATGATTTTAAAGAGAAGTTTGAAAAGTCTTATAAATGTGTCAACAAAGACACAACACTCAAAGTAGATACGTTAATATTCCATATTAATGCGTTAATAACCCAATACAACAATATTGTTGATATTGTTACCAAATATAACGATAAACTTACAACAGAACATGGGAAGCAGTGTCAAAAACTTTTACAATCGCTAAATACAAGATTGAAAAATAGTGGCATCAAAAGAAACATCGAGATAAACATTCACGATGATTTAAAACTTTATGCTGAGTTTAATGAAAGTCAACTTGACGAATTGAAGGAATCAAAGCCAATAATCGACACAGAATCTGACAGTGAACTTGAGACACTAAAGGAATCACAAAAATAGCACAACAAGCCCTAGACAGGGAATACGTAAGACAAATTTCGTCTACAATCCCTGAATTTGATGGTTCAAAACAGTTTTTTAACAGCCTTGCGCATAGTTGAACGAACAAAAGGTGATCAAGAAGACCTAGCCGTCGAAGTTATCAAATCAAAGATAACTGGTCCCATTTTGTACAAAGTACAAGATGTAACAACAATTTCTGCTATAATCCAGAAATTGAACGGTAACGTCAAAGGTGAATCCCCTGACGCACTAAAGGCGAAACTGTTTAATATCAAACAAAAAGGAAAAACAGCTTCACAATATACTGTTGAGATTGACAACTGCCCAAAAGCAACTCGAAGCAGCATATATTGATGATGGCCTAGACCCTGACAACGCAGAAAAATTATCAACCAAAGAATCAATTTCTGACATGACCAAAAATTGCTAACATGATAAGCTTCGTATTATCTTAGAAGCAGGAAACTTCGTCACTTTCAATGATGTCATGGGTATATATATCCATTGCAGCACTGAAATGTACCACAGAGGCAGAGGTAGAGGTAATAATTACCAAAATACCCAAAGAGGTAGACCAAAATATCGCGGTAAATTTTACCAAGTCAAAATCTTGATAAAGCTTCTAAGCCCAACGTATACGACGTCATTAAAAACGACGATATATTTTAAAACATGGTAAAAAGATTGTTGCAAGAATTGAGATTAGCGACCTTTATACTAATGAAACTTTCGACTTAGGTCAATTTTTCGAAAGGCTTGAAAAAGAAGCCGGTATAATAGGAATTAGCCAACTCAAAGTGGCACCGAGCGAAAAGATCTTTGAATTCATTTCAATTGATACTTTTAAACAAATGGGCAATAAAAATCTTAAAAAACGTAGAGTAGCGCTACTCAAGCCGGTGAGCCTAATAACGAAAAAGAAAAAGAAGCTATAATGTTTACATTTATATGTTTACAAGGAGGCCACAATGGCATAACAAAGACTTCAAATAAAATCAAAAGACACTACTATTGGAAAAAAATGACGCGTCACATAAAAGAGTGCATACGTAGATGTCAAAAATGCCAAGAGTCAAAAACAACGACTCACACAAAAACCTATGACCATTGCAGAAACGCCGATAAATGCGTTCGACAGAGTGATAGTGGATACTATCAAGGAAGAGGGATACGAAGCAAACAAAATAATCTTCGGGAATGTACAGGTTACGAACTATCACTTCCATTTCTAATATTTACATATTTTGCACTCTTACTAATAAACATTTTGATTTTGTTGCAATAAGGAAAATTCAAAACAAAATTCAAAAGGAAAGAAAAGAAAATATATAATTTTACATTATCTAATATAGACATATCATTAGCTAAATATCTAGTATGGACACATTATTACCTATTTATCCGAAATGAGTTCTCTTGTGTCCTGCGCTTTCAATTCCATTGTAGCTGTTTAAGTTTAAGTTGCCGCTCTTGTATTTCAGTTAGGGTCGGTGAAAGAGGCAGTTCCAACGAGCTCTGAATATCATCTCCCTGAAGATTAGGTAAGCACAAATCGCGCATGAGTACATTGAAAGCCTCTATATTATTTTTGAGACGCTTGCGGGTCCGCTCAGCATGCTCCTCAAGTTGAGTACAATGGTCTCGCAGTGAATTGTTGTAAACATCTAATATATGGGCGTAGGCTTGGTAGCCGCTTTTTTGTTGACACAAGCAGTTTTGCAGTTCTTTTTTGCAATTGTTTCTTCGCCATATTTCAATGCACATACAACCCATTCCCTGATCAAGCTGCGAAGACTGCTGACTCAGCGCATAAAGCTGTTGCTGGTGTAATTCAAGCTGCCTTTGCAGGCCGGCTTCTTCCTCGAACACGAGGCGTAGCTGATTCTCTATTGAATTAGTCAGTTGTACCTGTTCGGCCAATTCCATTTCCGTATTCTGTAGATCCTGCTGCAGAGTAGCAATGTCCTTGGCGCTGGATAATTCATCCTGAGTATCGCTTGTAATCTGTGTGTTCTTACGAAAATCAAAATCGCACATGAAAACTTCATTCCCCATCGGTGCAAAGTCCAATAGAAAATCCAATATCAGCATCAAATGGTGCGCAGAAGCGCTGGGCACCAGTAAAAAAGATTTGTTTATTTTGTGTGGATATTTTAGCAGCTGCATCGCATGAATCGTCTGCTCAATGTAATTTTCTTTATCCAATGGCTTCAGCCGAACGCCAGTAAATGCCAGCAAATGGCTGAGAATGCGCACAAGCTCGTTCACGTTCATTTTTTGAATGCCCCGCTGTGAGATCGAATTAAAAGCAGTTATTTGCTTGACATAGGCCAAAATGCGATCTTCTATTTTCTTCATGGCGTCTTTGTTAAAGTCTAACTTACGCCTAGGTAGGCGACCATTCTCCTTGTGAGGCATCACAAACTCTGTCGGTTTCGACACAGATGTCACGGGATATTTGGAGGCGGATGCCGAACGAACGTTCGTGTGTATTGGCGACTGCAATAATTCCTTTGTGCGTCGAGGCTCTGAATAAAGGGTGTTGGACATAGGGCCCATTAAATTAGCGCATTTTGTAACATTTATTGTTGGCGCAGGAAGAGGCCTCTTTAGTTGCCTTTTCTTGGATGTGGAACTCGGCAGTTGCTTCGTGTGCAACGGTGACTCCAAGAGTTGCTTAGTGGTGCGGGGTTCTGTGGGACACCTGTAACACGATATTGCAATACTGTTTAGCTTCACTCTTAAAACTTGAAAGTACATACCGTAAATAAATGTTGGGACTGGCGGCCTCCATCACTTATTAATAATTTTTTTCTGAATTCGTTCAAGTTGCTTAAATGTCAGCACTTTTATAATTTATATTGCATCAATCAGCGTTCTTCTGTGACGCTAAATAATTTTTGGACGCACCGGGCATGCAGCATGCAGCGTTGCCAGATATTCAAATATATATTCGATAATATACGATAATTATCGACTGCGCAATGTCAATAAATAATTCAAATAAAACCTATCGTATTTGATATCCAGGTAAAGCAATTGATTTAACTAATTCAAATTAATTGAATTGTTTTAGCTTATTTGCCTATTGTTTATTTTAATGGTCAACTCAAGAATGTGCACTGGACTCTCGTGGCTCCCAGGGCTGACACAATTGTCTCAGATACTGCAAATACTAGAGACTTTAAATCTTAAATACATATTCTCCTAACCCTGAAATACACAATTTTAATTTTGAAAACGCAGATTAAAATCGTTTTTTAAACTTTTTTTTAAACACCGACTCTGGTCATGAATACTTTGATCTATGGGCACTCCCGACTACAGTTCTTTAATCTGCTTTTTACCATTTTTAATGTTCAAGGTATACAAATTATAAAATGGTTTAAAAACATTGTTAAATTAACTACTTTCTAACAATATTTGAATAGCTGTGATACATTTTGATGCACATACACGAACTTACGCTTCCAAATTCATCTATTCAATGATTTGGCGTTGGTACAGAACAGTTTCCGGTAGTCAATTTCGCATATCACTAAATAATTTTGCATTTATTTTATATAATACAGTACATGTTGCATTAAACTAATTAAATATATGTTTATATATAATAATCATATAATTTATAAACTTTATACGCCTTCATTACATAACTTTCGCTTACACAACTACATTTATGTAGTTGTTCTCAAATTGCATTCAGTTTGCAAACATACCCAAGTTTACAGCTGGATTTTTGCTCTAAATTTGTTAACAACAATTATTGCTATTTTATGAATTTAAGTGTGCCGTTACAATTTTTGAAATATAACATGTTTAGTTTCTTGTAAGAGTTGTTCTCATGATATTTAACCTTCCTTACATCTTGTGTGTTGTGTGTTGCTATGTGCTAAATGATTGCTTTACAAGTTAAAAACCTTTATCTATGCATTCATAAAGATTGCACTTCACAATATTCAACTGATGGCCAAATAAATGTTTGTTTGAATTATGACAACAGCAATTTGAATTATTTACAACATTATATAAAACTATAAAAGAACATAAAACTTTACATTCCAAGTTTATTACTGAAGTATTTGCATTGTATATATTTATATATTGATTTATTTGTGGACCGTTTGAATGACTAACAAGTTAAAATTTAATTTCTTTCAAAAACCCTCTACAATGCTTTCTGTTCGGGCGTGTGTGTAAATCTCAGTTGTTTTATTATCAGTGAATAGAGCATAGGCCGAAACTTAACATGGAGTGCAAGGATTGAGCCAAATAAGCCTAAAAAATGTATGTATTTCTTTAAAAATAGCTATGCAAACGCAGGAATAGGATGCATTTCCGCAAGGGAAATGTGAACATACTGTCTACATTATATAGTTATACATACGTATATGCATGTAGGTATATGTATAATAATAACAGTAACTATCAACGTAACGGACGACAACGGGACGCTCTCAATTGGAATTAAACATTAATCAACAAACTGACCACAAATCGACTACCACTCATTCCTGGCAGAAGCCCTCAGTCTCCTCAATGGCAAAGGTCAATTTTTCCACCAGCTGATCGTAACTTTTATAAGGCGGCAAGTCTAGACGATTGAAGCACGTATGGGAGCGCGGCAGCCAGGTCTCCTTGCCTACCTTCTCGATGCAGAAACGCTGCGGCCCATTCGAGCCCATCAGCTCTGCAAAGCCACCGACCGGAACTCGACATGTACCCGTTACAAACTGCAATAGACGGGCTCGCTTCTCATTGTCCGTTTCGCGTACAAACTGAAATGAAGTTGGATGGATAATTAGAAAATTAATAGCGAAAATTGATAAGATGATCTCACCTGCCAAAACCAGACAACTTGTTTGGAATTGCGATTGTAATGTCTGTATATTGTGTTGCGCTGCCAGTCCTCAACATCTACGTCCTGCATACCGCACAGTATCAGCTCCAACTCGCGCTCGTCAAAGTACTTGAGCCACTCTAGGGGCACAACTTCGTTGAAGCCCTCAAGGAACGTCTTGGTCTGCTGCTCAATGCCACTATATAATATTGAAATGGAAAAAATAACATCAATACATGTACAAGGAAGCAAGGATTGAATTAACCAATTACCGGGTCATACGCCACTCGGTCATGAGCGTTATGTACTCCTCCTTATTCTCTTCTGTGAGGCGCTCCTTCTCGCCATTCTCTTTCAGCTCGTGGTGTATTATCTGGCCTAGAACTTCGAAGTCAACGCTGAACCACAGCTCTAGACCACACTCGTCAATGTTATTGTCTCGCACCCAGATAAGCGAGTTGTAGAACTCGGGATCAATGGTCTCAATGTCCTTGATGGTCAGCTTCTTATTCAGCATACGCTTGTAGAAGGGCATCGTAAAGCCGCTGTAGATAAAACGACCATGGTACAGGGCCATGGCAATGAACCGTCCAATGAACTTGAAATACTGCAAGTGGTCCGGGTTCACATAGGACGCGGGATTGATTTGTAGGCTATAGTTGTTCTTGTTTGCGTACTCGAACAGACAGTACATGGGATTGAGCACCTCGTGCGACAGCAGAAAGAACCACTCGCGAGACACGCCGCCATAGTCCAGACCCTCCTCCCCGCGAAAGATTATGTACAGACGGCGGCGCAGCTCATAGGCGGGTAGGCGCATAATCTGATGATATGAGTCCTCGAACAGCGTCTGCCGTGTGACGGTGATCTTGATATGCGAGGGCAACGCATTGCTCTGACACAGGTAGCGGAACTGGGACAGCTTCCAGCGGAAGCTGCGCTCGTAAGCGCGCGGCACGCCATAGACGCCTTTGGCGCCCTTCGGCGCACCAGGCCGGGGGTCTTCGAAGGTTGTGCGCCGCGTGTTATGATCAACAAAAAAGCGCTCGCCAGCAGCCGTGTAGCGGATTTCCCAGCCCGGTGGCAGTGGACCCTCGTTAATCAGGCTCACCTCTTGTCCCTGAGTACGTGGATCCTCCCATTGGGTGGTGCGGTTTTTGTGATTTACAAAGTAGACTCGGTTATCAGATTGCACCTTTTTCTCCCAGCCGTCGGGCAGCGGACCCAGCGCATCTTCGTCATCTTGCGTCACTGGCGCTGTCACAGCCGTTGGTTGTTGCTGCTGTTGTGAATAGAGGTACCGCTGATTGCCTTGCGCCACAACATGGGCGCGCTGGCCCTGCCAGTGCTGGAAGTGCATCAGGCGCTCGCTGTTCGGCCGTTGCCAGGTGGTCTTTCGCGTGTTGTGGTCCACATAGTAAACGCGACCGCGCACATCCTTTCGTATCTCCCAGCCGGGCGGTAACGGCGTCGGCTTTTCCCAGTACGTCGAACGCGTGTTGTGATCGACGTAATAGCGACGTCCGTACTGATCCAAACGTATTTCCCAACCGGCCGGCAACAGCTCATCTTCCGCTGGTTGTGTCTGTAGCTGCGTATCTGACCCATTGCTTACAGGTATACCAGCGCCACAAGCTGGTTGATCCGGCGTTCCGTTCAGCATGTAAGTTCCCTGTGCGCCATTCTCCATCGGCCCATTCGTATAGAGTGGCGCCTGGGTCAGTGGACGTTGCTGTGCCGGCACTGGTGCCGGTGGTTGCTGTGGGTAGGATGCTGTCTGCGGCACAGCCGCTGCGGTGCCATTAGCCAGGCGCAGCGGCTGCTGAGGCTGTGCAACCTGTTGCTGCTGCTGCTGTTGCTCCCAGACTGGTGGTGCAGCTGAGCGTCGTTGTTCCGAGGATATACCGTTAGACTGTGGTGAACGGGTAGCCGCCGGCGGCTCCGCATTGCTGGAGCGCAGACGCATTCGTGCACGCACGCCTCCATAGATCATACAGCTTCGTCCAGCGGCGGCAGCATCGCTCACCGCAGGGTTGACCGCCTGCACGGCAGTGCCATTTTGTTGCAGCTGGACTACCTTGCTCATGTCCAGCTTAAGACCATTGAGAATAGCCACCAGTTCGCCACTTTTGGTTTGTCGGTTGTCCGACTTGGAGGTCACAAACAGATCTATGGTCAGTTCGAGGTACTCGCAGCGCCCGTTGTAATGGTGCAATATATGTGCCAATTGAATGACGCGCTCCCCTAGCATTGCATCCTTGCGAAAGCTCGAATGGTCCAGCACCTTGAAGTGCAGCGTCGAATTGGGCGTAATCTGAGCATGTGTAAATTCAAATTAAATTTAGTTGCACTAGTTTTTGTCTAAAGAGTTTTCGCCTCTCACTCACCAGAACTGTGAACTCCTCGTTCCATTTTGGAAGATAGCTGTTCTTCACCAAATCTGTCTTACGCTTGCTCTTGCTGTCTATCAACAGCTCCACATAGGGATTCGGTTTTAGAAATCCATTATTGCGCAGCGAAGCCTCCTCAACTATAAAATGCAAGCAAAAATCAAATTGTATTTGCAACATACTGAGAGTTTTTCATATACTCACTTGTCACGCTTAACTGATAATATCCTTGATTGCTGTTCCCATTGCTGCTGCCACTTCCACTCGCAGTGCCACTCGCACTGATGCTGCTACTTCCCGCTGCTGCTGGGGCACCAGACGTGCCCGGTTGGTTTGGATTGCCAGCGATGTTGTTTACGGTTTGTGGAGCGTCGAGGGCGCCGTTGCCAGCGCGAGAAGCTGCTGCACCTGCTGCCTGAACATTACCATCGGCCATTTATTGGCTGCTCCTAGCTACTAGCTAAACTTCGAGCCTATTATTCCTGCCCAGCTGTTCGTCGCCGTTAGGGGCTGTGGGGAGAAAGCAGCGACAAATTGTTAATTTTCGCTCTAACGATTTGTAGCTCTACAAAAGGTATAAAAAAAAATAGATTGCGACAGCAAATTTGATAAGATTGCCAGGCCAATGATTCGCCAACAAGTAATATAAATACACACAAAGAGCTCGCGAGAGTCGGGAATGGTTTATAAAAACAAGCCACAAACCTATACAAATACATATGCTTTTAAATATACGCATGCCACATGTATGTATCCATATAATGAATGTATAGCGCTTTCCTAAACATGATGATAGCTTGTTAATATGTGCTGGAAAGCAACTGAGCCAAATACAACCTGATAACAAGTCAGAGTACTTGAGTCGGGATACCAGACTAGAGGACACCTCGTCCCACAGGATTGGAAGTGCATTCCTCAATAACTTCGGCATTCACGGTCGGATCTTTTTAAAAATAAGGCTTAAATATGATATCCAAATGCAAAAGATGCTATCTTCTGCCAGTCAAATACATCTGCAAGAGCAATATGTCAACTTTTTTAAGCCCATTTTCAAGGGTTTGGTTTGGTTATGGTTATCCGGGTTTAAATCAAATTTGTTGAGAGCCGAATTTTATATCTTAATGGAAAGTTTGATAATACAACTCATCCCTCAAGCGAGCGACAAACATTTAAATATATCTTTGTGTACAAACTTTGTTAAACATGAGATGTTTAAGCCAAGGCGTTATAGATTTCATAACAAATTAAAATCAAGATAAAAAAGCTGACTGCGGCATCTCAGAAGTGTCTTTTTTACCAAGACTTTAATTTCCGACAGATGGTTTTTATTCTCGCTATATGATATAATACGTCGAGCAGCTAGTAATTCCTGAGTCTGATTGGTATATTGAAATATTGAAAACGAAAAAGATTTTTCATACCAGAACCTAATTTTAATAAAGTGGGCCGATCCGGGCAAACGCGGATATTACGCCAGAGACTAGCTTGCATAGAAACAGACGTGACGGACGTGCCTCTATAATAATATAATAAGGGTATAAAAGTCGTGAAGTTGTGTTTTCCGCAAAGTGAACGCTCGACATACAAACAAACACAAATATGTATGGCTTATTAATTGTAGCTAGCTATCGTATATATTTTTCCCGGTCAGCAGTCTTCATCTAACTACAAATATACATACTGTACCGACATATCGCGCGTGGTTTTATACATATGGGTGTTTCAGAATAATTTTGATATCACGCAGCCTACCTGCCTCCACCTGCCAGAATGGGTTGTATAACCGTGGCAATGAGTCACATGAAAAAAGTACCCTGGTAATACAATTTATAGTATATGGACATGAACTACATGCATATAAGAAATATATTTAGATGAAATTAGTGGGGGTTTCTTAAATGCAGCCCCTATTAATGAAATAGCCATTATTACTATTATATGTATTCTATTTAATTGTTAACTAATTATGGGTCTTTTCTTATAAATCTATTGTTCAGTGTATTAACTGTAATTTATTTGATATGAACATATTCCTACATATGGAATGTGGGAAGATGGGGCACTTCTATTTATTAAATTGTAAAATCAGCAAAAATTTAAAGTGAAGTGCAAAATAATTAAATATTTATTGATATTCAGTAGAGACTGAAATAATACATATGTATGTATGTATTTTGTGCCTCTGTTGTTATCGAGTAGGTACGTATATGATTGTGTAAGTATGTGTGGTGTTTTCATACATACATACGTGTACTGATATGATGAGGGCAGGCCAAGATTATGGGCAAAAGGAAACTCAAATAGGTAATCAGCGGAGCGAGACAACAGCTGCGTCGTTGGACTTTTCAAACATATGTAAGTATGTACACTGATGTCTGTATGTATGCACTTATAGTTATCTATGCATATTTAGACATGAATAAGTACCTAAAAATGCATTGACCCACACTGACACACTGATCAGTTCGGGGGTGGAGTGGGGCGCGCATTAAGTCACCTGAAGCGTAAGTACTTACAAGCAAACATATCGGTTTATATATTATACACCCGCACACAGCACACTGACACTAATACACTCGCACTCATGTAACGCACACCACTCCTATGCAAACCGTTTATTGGTATGTGTTTACATACATATGTATGGGTATGTGTGCCACTGTTTGTTTGTAATTGAGGCAAAGGTCGCGGCAACGCTGACACTTCATTCTTGCTTAGCGACAGGCAGAAAACTAACAAATAAATACGACGCACATTTCATTGCACACAGGTGCTTTTGACTTTAAATGGGAGTTATTTCTACCATTACCTATACCGTCCAAATATTTCGCTTACCTCCTACTCTTGTTTTCCTAAAATTTATATGCGATCAGCGTCTGTTTAATTAATGTTTGAACGAACAAACAATAATCTCGCGATTTGTTTAAAATAATTTATAGCGGGCGCGTTGCACTTGATAGTCTTATAAAGCTTAGCATTTTGTTGTTTTTAGTTGGTATTGTTTAAAAGGCAGAATCAATGCATTGGCAAAAAAT
Source organism: Drosophila montana (assembly GCF_035044405.1). Classification (NCBI taxonomy): domain Eukaryota; kingdom Metazoa; phylum Arthropoda; class Insecta; order Diptera; family Drosophilidae; genus Drosophila; species Drosophila montana. The sequence goes on from NW_026996920.1 coordinate 1,405,719, forward strand.
TAGTTTTCGTTTCTACTTAGTGTTACCGGTCCGACAAATTATAAAATACCAAAAACTCTGTAAAATGTCTATAAAAATACCACAACAAAGAATAACATAAGAATATTTTATTTTGGCGGCTCAAAAACAAAAATAATTTTTTGTTTAATAAAGTTGACTAAAATTTTAACTTTTCTGCAGCTTCGTTTTGTTAATCTGTTTTATAACACAATTGCTTGAAAATAGACTGTAAAGATAAGCTTGATACATTTAGTTTTTCTCCGCAAGTAAATTAGATCATTTAAAAATGTGTCATCATTATAGGTGCTAATAAATGTAAAGCATATTCTTGAGATACAGCTGGAATAATGAAAAAAAATGTTAGAATAAGAGAATATTTTGCAATCTAATATTTATTAAAAGCTAAAAAACTGTCTTAAAAAACACCCGATACTTTTTAATACCAAAAAGACGCCTAAAAGAGTTTGAACGAGACTATCGATTGTCGAAATTATTGTTGCAATATAGCCGTTATTCGCAATCCCTTATTTAATTTTAAATTTCAATAGGTATTTTCGGCAGCCCTTTCAAATTTGCGTTATGGAAATTTAATGATATACTATAAATACATGTGTAAACCAAAAAAAATTATAAATAAATGTACAACAAACTTTGATATTAATACAATTTGATTACATTTATTATAGGAAAGGCATTTAAAGGTTATTTAAATTAAAAACAGACTAACGCAAACAATAAATTATACCAAATTACAAATTGGATAACTTAAGGGTTTTTTCTTGGCTACTTGTCAAATTATATACATATATTATAAAAATATGCAAGGTATCGATGTTCGCAGATTACCGACTCCTTTAGAAAAGGTCACCAAAAATCTATATCTATCTAGTGAGTCATAAAAATGTTTAACGTGTGTTATGGCAAATATACCTTTTATTATGTGTTAGATCATGTTTCTAACGTGAGCATATTAAAAACAATTCAACATAAAAGTGAATTTACTTTTACTTACCATCTTCTTGATATGTGTGTCGCCACAACCATCTTATTTTTATAAACAATTAATACCTTCCATTTCGCCTCCTGAGTGCTCGCTTATATATGTATGTTATATATACTCTGTTTGTTTGTTAGACGAGTTGTACTTAATGGGAGTGCCAACAAAAAGCGCCCAGCTCAGTGGGCATTTTTCACGCTTTGCTCCATATTCAAGTCTCAGTTTAGACCGCAGCTCACATTTCTCCGAGCTGCCGGTCTGAGCGCTAACTATGGCAGCGCAAAGTGAAAATTATTAAAATTTAACGTTGTACAAATCTTGGATGTGCAGCCATTCGTATCGCGCGCTTTGTCTAAAGCGGAAGTTTGCTTTCGAGTCGGATATTGTCAACTATAGAGAAGATCTAAAGAAATTAGCTAATTCGCCAAGTTAATCATCGATATGCATGGCTTTCTAATATATGTGTGCCTTCTAATCAGTCTATTTTACTTTTCGGAAGGTACGCTAAAGTTTTAAATCGGAAATGTGTTATGTGAATTACATGGAATATTAAAAGAAATTTCTAAATGAACTTTTGGCAATAAGATTGCATCATTTAAAGATGATCAGAGCTGTTTCAATTGAATTGGATATTTATTATGTACTTTCCGTTTTCTTTTTCCTTCTCTTCCTGCATGCGATTTGCTGTCCTCTAGGTAAGCCGTGCCCTGAAAAGTCGCGTCGCCACAAGACTCGCTGCGATGCCTATTATAAATGCCGCGATCTGCCCTCGAACTCGCACGTCTGGATTCCCACCAAGTGCACTGAGGGACTCGTATACGAGCACAATGTGGGCAGCTGTGTGCTGCCCGGCGAGGACTGGGAATGCATCACTCCAAGCGAACTAGCCAGCACATCCAACAGTCCGCCAAGCAAGGACGCCGACATAATCATCGTGAACACCGAAGATGAATCTGGACTTTTGCTCAAGGAGTCCTCACACTTGCAGGACGACGACAAAAGCGTGGACATTGTGCTGGACGCCACGATAAGCAGTGAGGAGAGTGAAGCTGAGAAGAAGAAAAGTCAAAATGTGCCCGCACAGCAGGCTAGTGAGTATGAGAGCTCCTCTTCCAGCCAATTCGATTCCAGCGGCGATGGAGAACTCGTCGACTTGGATGGCCAGCTGCAGGCGGCAAATCGTGAGGGTGAGGTGAAGATCGGCCATAACAGCAGTCACTCCGGTCCCATGACTATGTTCATGGACCCATCATCGACGAACAGTGGGGAGCATATGACATTTAATAACCAGCCGGGCTCACCCATCGACCCGACTCTCACCGCGCATCTGCAGCGTCTCTCCCAGCTTATTGATGGACTGCAGCAGAAGTACCAGAAGACGGATAAGCCTCAGTTGGAAATGCGGCCGGATCAGTTGAATGCCTTTCTGGCTCATTTCGATTTAAAAAACCATTTTGATATGATCAATCCTTTGGGGAGCCACACAGAGACAACTGCTCCAACTACGACAACGAAGCCGGCGACTGCATTTGCGAACCCCATTGCAGAGCAGCCTGTTCCCTTGCCTAGGCCAACGGTGAATAAGACGCTTTTACAGGAGCATTTGACCAAGCATCGCATGCAGCCGGAGACCAAGCTGATCCTGTCCAGCGCGCAGCCCTTTTCGTCGCATGGTCAGGGCTATGCAAACTCTCAAATCGTAGTCAACCGACCCGAGGGATCGGTCACGTTCACACTACCCCAGTATGGTCATGGCTCGGAGCAGGCTCAGCAAAGTAGTCAAGCGCAGAGCCACGAGTACAACGATCACGAGCCCAAGGTCTCGGAGGAAACGTTAAAAACGGTGCTGGAGCTATCGAAGCAGATGATTGCTGCCCAGAACCTGCCCAAAGTGCTTCCGAATACCGCCTACAATGGGGCCTACTACGCGCCGCCCATTCTACAGCCGGTTATACTGACACAGCACGGTAATCCCTTCCAGCAATACTATCCAATGCAGAACTACGAGTCGCAGCCACCGCCACCGCCACCGCGGACCCATTACGTGCATCACAAAAAAGCGAGCGGATACAACAAGAAGCAGCCGAGTACGACGATCATTCACAACAATGTGATCCCCGTCCATGTGTCCAGCACCAGCTCTGGGGAAAGAGAAGTACTCGATACCTACGGCAATAGTTTGGGCGTCTATCCCAGCCTTAACAACAATCACAAAAACAATCAAATGGACGACAACGGCAACAGCAACAATAACTACTACAACAAATTCATGACGACAATGACAACAGCGCGACCCAGCTCCGGGATGTCGGTCACGACGATGAGCAGCCAGTACACGGGCCAATATGCGGCTCCGTATGCGAGCGAGTTTGCACAGACGACGCCGCGTCCCTTCGAGGAGCAGCCCTCGGCGGCAACGGTGGCCTCCTACTACACGCCCAGTCCGCATCTCGATGAGAACAATGCGCATCGGGTCTTCCATGCGGAGAGCTACCCCACATCCATGGACATGGGCATGAATATGCCGCGCCCGATGGATGGGCATAGCCCATATCCCATGCACATTGATCCGGATCGAGTGAAAATCCGACCCAATTCGCATAAAATCGAAAGCATGGAAGTGGAAGCTGACGATGCGATGAACGCGAACTATGTCAACAGCAATGCGAATAACAACCAGAAAAACAACAATCGACATGTACTGACCTACAGCAGTGCTGGATCGACGGACACCGGGATGCTGGGCATGAGCCATCAATTAGCACCTGGCTCGTATGTGGAGCAGTACAATGCGATGCCCCAGAATTTGGCCAACGAGGCCTCCTACATGCCCAACCTAGCGCCCAGCATGAGCAACAGCGTCTACAGCGACGCCGTCGGAAACAACAACATGTACAGCTCGGGAATGGGAGCTGGCAATGGCATTCAGATGATGCCCGGTAAGACCAAGTACCCGTCTGGGCTGAGCCAGCTTGTGAATTTCAACGGCAACTTCATCAGCCTGGACGTGTTCCAGAAGTCGATAATGCCATTGATAACCCAATCGCCGTCAGCTCTGTCGGAGCTGGGCAATGTTGAGGTGATCACATGCCAGGCGGGCGTGCGGCAACCCAACCAGACGGACTGCACCCGCTACTTTGTGTGCAGCAAAAAAGATGGCAAGGTCTTGTCCTACTCCTGCCCCCCGTACACGGGATTCAACAAGCAAACGCGTATCTGTGATGCTACCACCTATGCCCAGTGCGGCAATGTGCCCATCTTCAATGGCTACACCATTGAGGAGAACCGGCGACTGCAGATGGAGACGCTAAAGATGCTGGCGGAAGCCAAGCGCCGGCAGGAAGCAACCCTCAAGAGCCAGAGCATTGCCAACATACTGAAGCAATACGGCAACATGCAGGAGCCGACAGCTCCAGTGATATCTTCAGGCATAGACCAAAGCGTGTTGGACTCGTTTATGGTCGGTCTGCCCGAGCCGAGCAGCACGCCACGTCCCACGCCAGTTAATCCCACCCTGCCGCCGATCAGCAACAGCAGCGGATCTGTGAAGAAGCGGAAGTACTACTGCCGGGAGGGTGATAAGATTCCCGACCAGACTTCCATCAGCAGCTACTTTGTCTGCTACAAGACGCCGCAGGGCCAGATGAAGGGCCACAAGATGACCTGCTCGAAGGGTCTGCTCTTCTGTCCCCGAACCCTAATGTGCACCCTGGCCAGTAAGTGCTCGGGCTAGTTGGTTGAGCCTTTTGTCTTTGACTAGTTTTGTAAGTTATTTATTCTAATTTAAGCGTGCGAGCGACTAATTCTCTTCATTAAACTTAATAATCACAATTCAAAAGTTCGTTTTTATTTAATATACTGTTGCTTATTAGGTTGCCGCTTAAGTTCAAGAGGTCATCGTGAAAGTAATGCCATATTCTACCTGTCGAGCATTTTAAATACCTTGTGTCACAATTTCTCTCATGACACTCGCTTTTAATACCAGTTCTTAATTGGCGCGGACGACCTTCCTATAAAACTTGACATACTCGCGACTATGAACTGACATGTATGCCCAAACTGGCATACCCTTGCCTTGGAAGGGAGTACCATTACTTTATCATCAACTGTGCAACATGCCGAAAGAGTCATCTTCGATTCCAGGCAAATACTCTCGATCCAGAGTCCCTTAATATGCAAGCTATACTCTCAGTTTATTATCATTGACACGTTGGCTAAATTGCCTGCAAGGGTATTTAAAATTCGGCAGCTCGAACTTAGCCAATTTTCTTGTTTAAATGTATGCCAGGGCACTTTATGCAGATGTTAGATTGTGGGTACTTGCTATGGTAGGAAGTTTCACTATTTAAATGTGCTCATAAGTTTTAATGTGCTGGCGGTTTTAGTAGGTTGTTATATGTACTATACAGTATATACCTTTTATTTATGGAATAAATGAAGCATATTTCATTTTCACTCAGTTAAATGCTGAGGTGAGAGTGTTTCAGTACGCGAAAGCCGATACCTACATAGGTTGGTTTTTTGCATTTTAATTATAATTTCAACTGAAAACAAAGCTGTGTTTAATTTCATATAAACTGAGCAGACTTCGTAGACAATCAGTTTTTCACTTTACCGCAATATTTCTTCATTTTCAATCCAGAATATTTCTCGAGATTTTTATACGCTGAACCCATGGAAAATGGGTGAAAAGGCTATATTAATTTGTAACAGGCTTCTCCGACCCCATGAAGTAAAAATAAAGTATATATAGAGTATATATAAAGTATATATAGAGTATATATATAGTATATATAGAGTATATATAAAGTATATATAGAAGAATTCCACCCACAATTGCGGAATATTGAGGGAAAAACGTTTGCATGCACATTTCTTGTTTACCATCCAATTCACTTCGGACTCATTTTCAAATAGTCTAGAGAAAAATGAATTGCAGAAGTATTTCACATATCCATTGAAAACTGGCTAGGATGAACAGGTACCCCACCTATGCAAAGCCGGGAAAGCCGTGAACTATTTCGAGTTCAAACTTGTACTTATAACTTGTTTTTCTTGATTAAAGATTACGTAAATTGGATGGGAGATTAAAGTATAAAATATATATCAAATTGGATGAAACAATAAACATCTAGACAAGTTTATGGACAGACGGAAGAATATCGACGAGCCTGTTAAGTTTGTAATATGATCGTATCTGTATGTAAACATTTTGTATGGAAATGATCCGTGGTACAGGCATAAGAGAAGTGAAAATTAATTAATTAAAGCTAAACAGTTTTTCGATTAACTTGTGTAGTTAAAACTAATCGTAATGCATACCACATTTGGCTCAACTGAGAACAAAGCAAATGAATTATCCAAAAGATTTAGAAAACAACTTTTCGAAGAGGCGGAGCTAAAAAGCAATGTATACGCAGATACACAAGCTATGTTATTTCTATTCTAGATTAAATATTATTCATATATATATTTGGAATTGAAGAAGTGCACAAATCTATCAACTTGCCGATAAAGAGAGAAAAGTCACTTTCACCTTTCATCTAAGACGAATTATCTTCATTTAATTGTCTTACTATAATTAGTATCTAATAATTGTTTAAATTAATACTCACACAATGCTGTGCACGCGTCGCCAGGCATATAAGAAATTTCTTTCTCGCAATTTAATATGTCACTCACGCATCAACTTCTCCCAACTAGAGAAATGATCGTCTAGTACGCCAACAACAAAAGGTGTCACTTTTCACTTGACAGCGACTGATGATATTGGCTGTAGTTAAGAGACTTTATTTGATAGCAGCTCCCCCATGCGTAACCATCTGCCATGGATTTGTTAACAATAGCAATTACAATTACAACAAATTTCCACATGTGACCTTTGGCAATACTTTTCACGAAAGCCTGCTACAATTACAGATGAAAGTGGTTTCGCACTTAATGCACCGGTTTCTGGAGGTCTCTTAATCTCAATTAGGGTTTAAATTTGTTTACAGTGGCACAAACCGGTCCCGGCCCCAGTTGTCCGTAGACTGGGTAAAATTGGCGACAAACAGATTTCGTGGCCATAAAAAATAACTTAAAATGAAAATGGGATAAATATATATTGAGATAAAAGCCGTATAGCTTATTTTGAAATGAACTAAGGTGATGGAGAAATGAGTAATATTTATTTCTACTCTACTTGCATATAGTTTTACAGTTTATTATTATTTTCTTGAACTTGTTTTGCACATCACACACAAGAGATCGTTACATTCGATTATGATTTCCCACTTCAACAACTAGATATCGGTTAGAGTACTATTTCTAATGATCTATAATTTATTGATTTGATCTTCGATTTAGTACACTGCTTTCAATATTTAACAACTACTTAAGGTTCTACATTTTAAATATGAATATTGCTTTCACATGAAGCTTGAGAACTCATTTAATTTGCGACATTTTGTTTACATTTTTATAGTAGTATAAACATTGCTTTTTGGTATTTCACAACAAGTTTTCTATTTGATTTGAAATACACGACCTTTTGCCCTTGCTTGGGTTGTCGGAAAATATTTCAATAAGACAAATAAGTTATTGACTTCAATGTTTTAAGCAATTGGCTTGCTTAATATTTTATAGTCTAAAAAGTATTTACGATTAACTTGCGTTAGTTTATAATTCAATTATCACATTCTCTTTGATGATGATATATATTCATTTTCATTTGGACTCGTTTCACAACGAGCTTTGCTTTTAGAGCGAATTCTAAATAAATATTGCTGTATGATTACATTTTTTTCTTCCATTAGTTTGCACAAGTGCAATTATTGAACAGGGAAATCATTGAAAGCGCTTAGAGAATTTCAAATTTGTAGAAATTTTACCCAGCCCTCGTATGGCACACAAGGCATAGGAACATAGTGTAAAAACAATTCCAGGGCTGACTCAGCTCAGCTCAGACCATGCCGAAACCCTCGCTGCCCTCGCTGATGGCCAGGAGCAGCGATTTCTCGAATTGCTCATAGCTCTCGTAGTCGGGCAGGCAGAGCTGATTGAAGCTAGAAGAAGACAACAGAACAGAAGTTAAAAGGCAAGTGATGGGGCATATATACGCACCAAGTGTGTGCCGTGGGCAGGTTTCCAAATGTGGGCGCCGCAGTTATTTGGAATTGGGGATTAAGCTCCTGAAAGCCGCCGGGCGGCAGCTGGGAGCAGCCTGTGGTGAACTGCAGCAGACGCGCCATTTCCGTCTGGCTAAAGTTACTCACGCCCGCCCAGAACCAGGCGAGCACGCGCCGGAACTCGGCCGAGTTTCCATTGGCAATGTGATGCGACTTGAAGTCGCTTACGGAATACTCCCCAGTGCCACACATCAGTAGCTAACCGAGAATGGAGAGAGCTTTGGGTTATATACCACTCATATATGTTGCAAGAAATAAAGTTTTCGTTACCTCCAGTTCGTTTTCGTCGAAAATGCTTAACAAGTTGTCCGGGATAATGGCATTGAGGCCCTTTAGAAAACTGTCAACTTCATCCTTGACGCTATTGCACAGACGCTGCTGGGCCAAAGCGTCTAGATATTGATTTTTGGTGGCGTTCGTCACGCGAGTCTTGGCACCATTTGGAATTAGTTCTATGGTCTTGTTCAGCTGGCCGCTGGCATCGTAGAGGTCTTCCACGAAGTACAGCTCCAGGGTGTCCGTGTCATCCAGATCTGTGTCGAGTATGTACTTGATCTTTGACAGATACAAATCCGGATCGTCCTGCTCAAAGTACTAGAGGACAAAATACAACTCTCAGAAATAAAATATATATGGAAAAATGATGCTACTCACCTTGTAGTGCACCCTTAGCCCAATGAGCTGAGCCAGAAACGAGCGACTGAACCGCGCGCGGACCAGTTGGCGGTAACTGCCGCCTAGGGCACTCTCGAAGAGACATTTACCGACCATTTTGCCGGCGAACTCAAAGTACTTGAGCTTCAGATGCGAGGGCCGCGTGGGATTGGGATGCACCAGCGCCTGGTGCTTGTCGTGGAATGTACAAAAGAGGCCGCTGCGCGAGTCAAACAGAGCGCTGCAAACCAGCTCAAACCACTCGCGGCGCAGGCCGCCCCAGTCGATGCCCTGCTCTCCCTGGAAGGTGACCTCGAAGTTGCCGCACCAGTCCGACACTGAGAAGCCCTTGGTGGCCTTCATGCTGCTCTCCAGAATCTTTTCGCGATGCACCTTGAGTGCCATCTTCTCGTGATAGTAGCTGGCATGGAATTTGCGCACCTCGTGATAGAAGAAATCCTGTTTGTCCTTAAAAGTCTCGGAGCCGCCAATGTTCTTCAGCAGAAAGTGCGTAAAGGTGGCTGCAATTATGTTGCGATCCTTTGAGGCCAGCTCAATGCGCGGCTGCGCGCCATCGTCAATGATAAAGACCGGCCCATGCAGCTGACTGACCAGCTGGGGTAGAAAGTGGAACTTGGTCGACGGACACAGTCGAAAGGTCGCAATACGTTTGGGAATGAACTTCAGTATCATTTCCTTGATCGTCACCTGAAAGATCAACGAGTTCTGAGCCTGAACATTTCGCACAATCAGTTTCATCTGCAACAATGAGACTCACCTGTTTCGGTCCCACATAGCACATCACCTTGCGCGGCTTGCTCCTCGTCGTTCCGTAGACGCTAAGCAGCTTCGCCTCATAGCAAATGTTGTGCTTCCGCGAGGCTATATTCTTGTGGACGAGCGTTGTGTCGCTACCTTCAATCGGTTAAGAAGGTTAGTTGATTAATTAACAACAATTATCAGATATTTTCGAGGTGCTGACGGCTAAATATATAAAATATACAGCAGATGTTTCATTTTTAAGAGATTGGGGGGATGTATCCAGTAGGGATATAACATATATTATTATAAGAACCTACAAGCGATCGGATGAATACCAAAATAGTGCAATCAAGCTCTTTTCGCCCATTTTACTTGACCCGCATTTTCTATCCAAGCGTGGATATTACAACTCTCACATGAATATACACAAAGACCTTTGAAAGCAAGCTGGAAACCGATTGGATGAAACTTGAAAGTAGGCCTATAAATGCTTTGACCCGCATTTAACCGCCAAGAGGGCAGGACTTTGCGATAAGTGTGATTCCTAACCCGCACGGGTTTAGACTGTGCGTTGATCCTCAATTACTCAGTCACTCAGAGACAAGTATGGTTGTAATCTATTGAGACGTTCAATACTTACTGCTCAGCACGATTATATCAAAGTCCCCGTTGGGCAGCTGCTGATCGCGATAGCTGATGATGGCGCGCAGGCACGTGGGCTCCGGGAAGAGAGCCGTCACCGAGACACGCGAGTTGACGCGGTCGTAGCTGAAGGCAATGGCGTGCTGGAGCTTCTCGACGGATACGCCGTGCAGATCATAGATGGCCACTCGGTAACCCTGCAAGACGGGGGAGTAGTTAGATTAGAAATTTGATTTACGGGGCTGGTAACCAGAAGGTACCTGGACCGCCTCGTCGGTCTGCTCGAACAGGCAGGCATTGCCGAACTCGTCCCTGGGTTCGATATGCATCAGGGTCGGAGAACTTGCGCAGCAGATGAGCGTGCTGGCCGGCCGGATAAACCGAGATCTGCGCGGATCGATGGCGCCGGGCAGAAAGTTGCGTACGAAGGGCGAGCCGGCGATGTGGCTGGCGCCGATAAGTACTGAGATCTTGTACTGACCCGCGGTGCGGACCGTAAACTTGACTTTGGCAATGTTGGCATTGTTGGGATCTGTGGATGAGCCCAGCTCACTGATTGTGACCACTTTGCGTGTACCCTCGGTGACCTCCACAAAGAACTGGTCGGTATCACAGATGGGATAGGGCTGGCCGTTGCGCTGGAAGAAGCGCACTATGAAGCACATGGTGCCGCCCACTCGGGCCGGATCCTTCCAGTCCCACTGCAGCCTACAGTTGGCAGGCAGCAGATACTTTCCGGTTACATACTGGAGCAGCGAGTGGCGCGCCTCGGGCGCCAGCGAGGGCTGTGTCATGGCGGCAAGTGTGACCAGACCGGCTACGGAAACAGACACCACCAGCATGCCGCCCCATGTCCAGGCGTCCTGATGCTGACTGGACTTGACCACCGTTGACCACAGCTGCGCCTTCAGAGCGTCCAGCTGTGCCTTCGATGTGGGCAGACCTTGACGCGCCGTCGACCACAGTTGCCAGTCCTTGCCGAGTATTTTGCTGGCACGCGAATCCTCCAGCCAGTACACGTCCTCCAGCGAGGCCACCTCAACGGCCAACAGACGCTGGTAATGATGCTGCATGCGATACTCCCGCAGCCATTCGCGCAGAATTAGCTTCTGCTGCAAATGGAGGGCAGCTCGTTGCAGGCGCTGCTCGTCACCCGGCGGCAGCTCCGGCAGACGTTCTGGATCACCAGAGCTTGACAACGATGAGATCCCTACAAGAAAAGACAGACGGAAATATGAATATTAAGTTACACAAGCATAAATGAAATATAAACAACTTTAGGCGTTGGAGCTAATTGAGTTAAATAGTCAAAGTTTGTGCAGAGCTCGAAACTTTAACGATATCATCGGCATCAAGGAGCACGCTCATCCACTGTGTGCTCCAATACAAAAATAAAACCAACTTAATTGTGTCTTAAATTACAAGCCAACTTATTTAGTCAGGCGACTGCGTCATTCGCGGCAGGAACTACTTCGACAACCATGCCAATCAATTATATTTCAATTTTTACGACTACCAAAATGAGTTGACTGGATTCGAGACCGTATCCAAATTTGTACGACCACCCGACCAGCCCACAAGCGCTTATCGCTGACTTCCATCGCACGAAATATTGTTGTTCTTTGTCCCCTCCCCAACCTACAAATCCAACCAACCTTTTGCAAATAGTCGACTCTTTGTCCCTAACTTTGCCCCACCGCAACTTTGGCTTGATGACCTTTCGACTTTTTCGCATTCTTCTTTTATACAAACCAACATATTCCCAAAATGTTCTAGCTAAATCTATTATTAGGTACGATGTTATCTTTCACTATTCCTTAACAATTTTATTGGAGTAACAGGGGATAACCCGTCGTTGTACGGACAATTTAACAATATTGCAAATGAAAGTGAAACTTATCTAATTCAGTCGAACTCAGACAGATATGTATGCTGAAAGACTTTCTATGTATATTGAGCTTTGAAAATTAGTTTGAAGTCGATCGATGAAATCAGAAACAACCTTTGACCCAATATCCAAAAGGCACATACATTTTTTAAAAAGATTAAGCGTCACAAAAATAATGCTTCTTGTAACTGTTTTAACCCATTTGTCACAGTTTCATATGGAACTTTTCCAAAATCCCTACTATCCACAATAAACATTTAATCTTCATACTAGGTTCGGCTTGGGATAAGAGTTGATCAGCAATCAGTTAATCAAAGATTATCTCCAGTATTGGAATGTTAAAAACGTAAATTTATAAATGTTCTAGCAAATTAATTTACAAGCATTGCCTTGAAATACAAATGACAATCGTTTGTCAGGAATTGATTATGATAGATAAATCAAAGCTATTTTTGCAAGAGCAATTTCAGAAATAATCCCAAATATAACGAAAAAATATCTTTTATATTTTCATTTCGGGTTCTTATAGTTTTCTTTTCCCCAAACTAGCTCAGTATTAAGAAACTAACAAAACAGATTAAAAATTATAAAAATTGGTCCATTATAGAGAGAGAGAAAGACAGAGAAAGACAAAGAAAAACCGAGAGAGAAAGTAGAGGGAGGGAAAGATAGAGACAGAACAAGAGATTGGAGGAAAAGGATCTAGATGGAGAGGGAGAGAGAGAGGGTGAGAGAGGGAAAGAGAGGTGAAAAGATGAGGAAGGGCGGAAAAAGAGAGGGAGGAGAGGGAGGAGGAGATGGAGAAATTGAGTGAAACAAGAGAGAGCCTCCGCGAGAGAAAGGGAAAGAGAGAGAAAAAGGCGAAAAAGGTAACAATGAAAGCTTGATAATTGAATGAGTCCAAGGTATCTCGTAGTCGAGCACTCTTGACTGGATTACTCGTCAAATGTTCTCTGTCTCTCTCTAACCACTGGCAACAAGGGCTGCAGGCCACAACCCACCTCAAGGCGCCAACAAGTAAGGCTGGAACTTAATCCGCGCGCTTGATCTAGAGTCAGCCGGAGAAGTATAAAAATAATGCGGTACGAGTAAATATTCGTATTGGCTTATTACATACACAACTAGTTAGTTTCGTTTGCGTGCCTGACATTTGAATACTATTTTATTTCTTAAACAATTGCTTTCATTCTCGAAGTAGCCCTCATAACATTATATTTATTTGCATAGTTCGTGCGGAACTTACGACTTCCGGTTGATTTCGTTAATTCAAAACGGCGAGAAATGTAAGAGGCAAACAATGATAGGCAACTTTCAATATTGAGCAACTTTTCTTCGATAAGCTCGAATGTGTCATTCGAATTTATTTCTATGCGCATTCTTGATTAACTTCGGTGTTTATAGTCCGATTTTTATTAACTTTTCAGGACTTTCAACTGTATTTCTATACGATTGCAGCATATGAGTTGAATAATTAATAATGTTTCGCCTGAAAACCCATGCACTGATCAGACTAACCAAAACACAACTAAGGAGTACCCAGTGCTGAGGTGGTGACACAAACATTTTAACTTCTCTCTTAACATAGCCACACATGAGGCACACATTCAATTGCATCTTCCCACAATATGTATGGAGAATATGCATTCTCGATTAACTTCGTCCTTTACAGTCTGACCTTTATGTACTTTTCGGTGAATATAAAAGTTTTTATAGATCGAAGCTTAAGGTCATTGTTGTTATTGTTTTCAATTTAAGGGAGCGTGGGCGGAGTTATTCAAAAGTTCAAAATTCTGACTTTGTGCATGCTCAAAGGGTACTTTTATAATCCCCGACATATATATGGTGAATACCCCAAATCTGGATTTCTAGTTTAATTGAGCTATCAACGATTTGAAATCAACTTTATCTGAAGGTTTAATAGAAGCTTCTACCTTTCAAATGACAAATTTAAAGTATATAATTTTCGAGATTCAGTGGACCTCATTTAGTGGACCTGATCAAACAATTGTAGCTTACACATTATCGTCAAGAGAAGAAAATGCGATCACACAGGCACACGGAAAGGAATATTGACATTGCACAAAGCCAACATTTTTCAATAAGTAAACAGAATATAAACAGTTTTAAATCTTAGAAGGGGACCTTTAGGGGAACCTTAATGATAATACAAAACTTGGTCGAGTTTGAAGCGAACTTGGCAGAGCGGAGACATTTGTTATTTAAGAGAGAGAGAGAGAGAGAGAGTAATGGATACATCGTAAATCTAGCTTAACTCACCAATCGCATGCCTTAAACACAATTTGAGACTTACGCAAGGCAATATCTTTTTTGTGGCTCTATTTGAGGGCCAACGCACTTGCATGTTATAAATCAAAAGTGACATGTCTAAATTTTCGCTAAATTGATGCGAAAATCCTTTAAGCTTAGCGCAAGCTTGGAGCAATATCAGTTCCTGGCTAATCGCTGCATCCTCAGGCATCAATTGGATCTGAGCCATATGAGAAAATGATATTGTGTGAAGTTCAATTATAACTTTGTTAATTTTGTCATAAAAGTAGAAGCTTACTGCGAAACATTTAATATTAGTCTTAATGTTCCATGTTCTTGAATATGAGTAAAAAGTAGAGTTTAGATAATTTTGTAACAAGCTTCAATTCCAGATTCAATTCCAGAATGAAAGTTAATTATGGACAAAGATATACAATCCAATAATCTTGATTATTATTTGAAAATAAATTAATTCGTGTCGTGCAGAATGAACGTGAAACTTAGGGTTCGAACCTTTGTGAACCCTCTTTTGTGCAATTGATGCGGGACAATATACACATATACGACGAAAAAATAATGTGAGCAAAAAGAGCCGTGTTGAGTTGGGCGAAATTGAGGTACAATTTCAGCGGAGAGTTTTTGATGTTTTTTCTTAAAAGATTTTCCGATGCTCCTTTTAACTTGAAGATTATAAGAGCTAGACGCTCCACATTTGATTTAGTTCAAAAATATTTCACTTTTGTGATGCCTTCCCTCGCACATCCCATAACTAAATAACATTTAGTTTAGGCAAAGCCTTGCCCTTAGCTTATACACAGATTTGGATGTCACATGTAGGCAGGAAGAGATTTTTGTTTATGCCAGTATTAAGCATGGATACCTACTCTCTATATGCTCTTCTTGTCTACTTCGTCTACTCTTAGAGTGTCCTTTTATAAGTTCAGCTACTTTTGTATCGATACCTTGCTGTTTCCCCGCCCGCAGATAGGTATATCTATCAAGCTTGAACATAGATGAGAATTACATATAAAAGAGTCCACACTTGGTTTGCTTACACTTTTTATGTGACGCAACACCAACACAATTATCTGAACATTCAATTTTAATTGAAAAGCACGTTTTACTCTGCTGGCTTTACTCATAAATTCAAATGCCACTTTGGCAGCAGCCTCTGCAAATAACGTATACGCAAGGTTGGCTGACAAACGAATTTTTCGCTCAGCGCTCTCATTAGCGATATATGTATAAGGTGTACAAGGTGCCAAGTGCTCGCTATATGTCGCTTGACAGAGAGCAGAATACATAAACTTATATTCACAGACTGATGGCTAAAACCAGGCTTAAGGCTCTAATGGTCGTGGTGACTTTGGTCTTAAAGGAGCGCAAATGAAATAAAAGCCTCTAAAGCATGCACAGTTGCTGAAAACATGTTTAAGGTTAACTCAGCGCAAGAAACTGATTCAAACCCGGAATTCCAGTTCCTTTTTACGATTAGCAGAAGAACTGAAAATTACTTTTTGGGATAGTTGAAAAATTATTGATTGAAAGTAATTTAATATATATTTTTTATTTATTTATGTTTGGGATAGTTGAGTTAAAACTATGCCTTGGGCTATGTCCTGTGATCATAGTGTAATTTGTGTGTGTATCAATTTACAATTCACGATTCACGAACCGAATCTTAAGTTCAATCGACCTCCCAAACATTTTTGTTGCATTCACAGCCTTTATATGTTTTAAATCTAAAGCCCTTATAGAATGGACTGGCAGTCGAACAAACATATGCTCATAACTCATATGCTGACTATTTCAGATTTCTTCTGATTTTTAACTAACTAAAACGGAAATTACACTTCATATAGAGTATTGCGCTGTCGGTTACACCTGCCCGCAAAGTTCTCATTTGTGTTTTAGTTAAACCTTATTGTTTCTAGGTAAGTAAAATGGCCTTGCCTTAGCCAGCTTAAACATTATGATTAATTCAAACTTTAACTAGCATTTATTTATGTTTTAAATTCTTACCTTTGCTGAACACTTTGCTCGTTCACTTGTCGAACGAGACTTAAAGTATAAATATTTATGTTTAAATATGCTCTTTTGTGGTAATTTTTTTTCGAACTTCTATTCTATGGACAACTAGTTGACGTTTAAGACCTCAGTTGCTAAGCAAAGTTGAATTCATCGAAAGATTTTGAATACTTTGTGATTATCAAAAGCACGCTTTAGATGAAAATACCCGACTAGGGGATAACTATTACTCAACCCAGAGTTCTCGGAACAAACTTCTACCGTACTCAACATATAATTCGGATTAGTGGATTTTTGGGAAGATACTACAAAAATCATATATCCGGTATTTCTGAGCTGGTTTCGGACCTCTTTGGTATTATTCTAAGCTTGTAATGCCAATGACTATCGAAATACCAATTTTTCGGGCTTTCAACCTAACCAAAGCATTTGATAATTTGTAATCTTGGAACCTTGATAATTTGGAATCTTAATCGATCTTACGAAGATGGCAATAAAATTTTGTCATGTCATGTGTATCACAAGGAAGGAGAAAAACACTGTTTTTATGGCGAAATTGTTTTGTTTTTCAATATGATTTCAGCAGTTACGCAATACACTACTCTCCCCAGGTAAGAATCTACCTAAGCGGAAGCCGTAAACAATTCTAAAGGGGCAAGGGAATGCCTGGCCTTTCATCTGGCTTTTCGCTCTTCTGTTTATATTTTTTTTGGTATGGGTGTATATATAAGTTTTATAGTGTGTAGAAGCCTTATCGAGACTCGTCACTTTTTGTATAACTCCAACAATGGACCTAAGCTACTCCTAATGGGGCTGTTTGCGCAACACAAACACAATAATAATCAACAAACAGTTTCGCAAACGCACTAATTTATTAACTGCCCGTCAACATTTTCTTTATTTATTTAAGCATAGCATTGAAGTATTTGCCGCAGAAAATAAATCCCAACAGTTTTATTATATATACCCTGGTGTACCAGAAAACTGTTGCGACTCTTTGCTAATTCTTTTAGATTTTTAAAGCCTTCCACACAAAAACCAATATATCCTTTTTTAGCCATCGCGTACAAATACATGACCTACAATAGGTAAACATAAGTTATGCCAGGACTGTATTTAATGAGGTCTTTTCACTCACACATCGCAAATATTCACCTCACACAAACACAGGTGAGCATGTGGCACACTGCGAATTCGCATAAATAAATTTACACTTGGGCACCTGAATTGAAACGTGTGTGCGAATTCGTGTGGCATATGTGACATATGTATGCATCCATGTTTGAGTGTGTGCAAACGAATATGCAGCCGATTGTGGCTGAAATGAAGGACATTTAGCAATAGTATATGCATATATTTTACTACTCGCTGACAGAACCGGCGTTGCCCAGGCCAAATCCATTTTTACATCATTCAAAATGATTCGAGACGTAAGTAAGTCGTTATATAGGTTTTGTATGGATAACGAGTTAATTATATCTATGGAGTTAATTATAAATGGAGTTACGAGAAGCATAGCTCGAAAATTATAAAAACTAGACCTATACCGACCTATAAAGGCTATTTTATAATAGTTCACACAGATAAATAATAATGTAACTTATTCGATACCTTCCTCCATTACACACATTTGTAATAAAAAAGCAATATAAATCTTAGTGTTAGATTCAGTTAAATACGAACAGTTGGATGCCTAAAACTTTCAAAGGCCCCGGACCATAAACATTCAAGGTAATCAGGAATGCATTTCCTTAAGTTTCCAGAAGGAAAGGCAACTCAAAGCAGGGTTTAGGGTGTCTCCTAGTCGGGCACTCCCGACTTACTTGTTGTCTCTTGCCTTAAATAAATTATATTGCCAATATATTTTTCTTGGTTTTTGCTTTTTTTGTTATTATAATTAAAAAATTGAAGTATTTAAATAAAATAATGCATTAGCATAACTCACATTTTTTTTACTAAGAACCTGCGAGTGTTACCCGGCATTGCACGCGCCAAGTTTTAGTTTTAAATGATTCTTGCACTTGGGAAATTCCAATCTATCCTTAGTAGACCGAACTCTACATCTCAAGTTATATTATATAAAATTATAAATAAACTTTCACTCAGCCAACCTTTAATGATATTGAGTAAAATACATCCTGTGACCTTAATTTATCACTCGGAAAAGTTGGAATTCTCAAAAATTGTGAAGAAACTTCTCAAATAAATTGCATAAAGATCTTTGAAAATAAGACTGAGAACGACCGGAAGACAAAGTTCCGGCAGTATTCAATAGTTGCAGGTGGATTTAGCAAAATTGCTTGAACACATTTTCATTAAGCTCTTTGGGTTTATTAGTTCGTAGGGCTTTGAATATAAGCTTGAACCATCAAAGGGTTAGATTAAAATTAAATATTCATAAACATCCTTGGAAATGAGTTTGAACCAAAAACGTCACCCGACACGCCCACTTTCAGGGAGAAGCGGTGAATTTTGCGAAAAGTGTGAGAAACCTCTTAAATTAATTTAAGCAAAGAACTTTTAAAATGAGCTTGGGATCCGACCAAGATGAAAAATTTCTCAAAACCTCGTCTCAGCGTTAGTTAAAAACTTCAGAGTCCCGCTCTTACCAGTCAACTAAGCAGGAGAAACAGTTTTATGTATATAGACGTTTCTTTTTTGATCGACTTTGTTACATTATCGAGTCGTATTCGGTTTGTAAAATGTTTGTGAACCGGATAAAATATCGTTGGTTGACACTGCCGTATTGGACACTGGTATATATTAATTTTCAAGAGAAACGAATAAGCTCCATTATTTCGGGACCCACACGACTTTTACGTAAGAGTGAAAGAACGTAAATGTTCTTTTATAACGTGCAGAGCGGCACTTTGCGTTCCTTTGGGACTACCATTTGGAGCTTGGCACGCAAACAATTCATTTCTGTAAATCCCTCGACTTTTAAATGGATTTTATTCAAAACGATTTTGGGCAGCCAGCTTCATGTAGACATAAAGCCACGGCTATTGGCGTTTTCTGGCTCGGCGCGGTAAATGAATCGCGGGTCAGGGTCAAACGGAGAAAAACTTGCGAACGAGAACAATCATAAAATGCGCATTCGACCAACTCTTCCGAGTTAGCCACAAAAAAAAAACAAAGGCAAGGGAATGTTCATGCTTTAAGGTTGGTTTTTAATTGGCCTGGCCAATTGCGTGGAAACTATTTTTTTCCATTTGCCCGTGTGCACTCACCTGAGGACGAGGACTGCGAGTGTCGCATTGTGGCCATGGCAATGGAATTTATCTCCGATTCGGGCGACCACATTGTTATATATTGGGCTGATTTGCTTTGTAGTGTTATATAATCGATTTATTGACCGCGACGTTTTTTAAGTTGCGTAATTCAAATATTGTATGAAGACTTTATTTAACTCAGGAGATACTTCATGTTGCATTTTGGTTCATTTTGAAAGGGGATTGTTTTTCATTTTGTATTTGTTGCTGTAGTTATTTAAATTTATTTATAAATGTTTTAACATATTTCAAACCAATCTAGAGCTGCTGGACACGGGTCACGTTAATTAAACAAGAGTTGAAAATATAATGTTGCTGGCAATGTAAAAGAATCTGTTGCCAAATCGAAATCAAAATTGCGTCAGAAAAAAATTTAAGATGCCAAAAAAGAATTGCAAAGGATAAATAATATACTTAATGATGAATGTTCGAGATGCTGACACATAGATACATTCCCGCAAACTTATCTACAATCTTCTCTGCATAGTATAAAAAACACACAAGCAAGCTATTAATATTTTCTTGAACTTTTCTATTTGCTGTCAAGAAATAATTATTTTTCCTGAAAATCGATAACAAAGTTTACAATTAAATAATTTTATACCCTGTACCCATTGAAATGGGTAAATGGGGTGTAATAATTACGTGCAAGATTATGTAACAGTCTGAAGAAAGCATTTCCCACTTGACTGATTAACTGATTATAATAAGCTCTATCTTGTAGAGTTAGAAAGCTGAACACCTTAAACTCGATCTGCATAATGACTACGTGATTTAAAGATTTGAATTCAATTGACTTCTCGTATATCCTATGCAGGTTTTTGTATAATCTACAAAGTTTAGGAATCTATCACTTTGTAGATTTTGACTCCAACAATATTAAAAGGAGTTTTCGGTGAATACTTTCTGAAATTCTACCTAGCAAACAAAACGATTTTGAGATTTCTGAAAGTTGTCAACTCACATGAATACGGAATTAAATCGCTGACATGGGGAGAACCTCATGATTTTGACGATTAAAAATTTAAACGTGAAAAACACAAATTGAAAATAAATAAATAAGTAGGCAAAGACAAATGACTATTTAAGGATTCAACCATTACGCTCTTTTCAGATCTCGCAAGATATTTAAATTGTTTTAAAAATATTTTATCTTATATATATGTAAAACACATTATCTGCGAATTTTAATAGAAGCATCCACACACAAGCAAGCACACTTTCTGCGTCGCCAAGTGGACAAAAATTATACTGGCTGTGCCCCGCCGCCCGACAGCCGTAAGTGAGAGTGAGTCAGTCGAAAAAGAACCGCAACAGCAGCACCTTCTTCATCCTCCACATCCTGCTGCACATCATCATTGCCATTGATGGCGCCATTTTTGTTTTTGTTTGCCTAGCAAGCCAATCTGAGTGTGTGTGAGTATCCTGTTCCCGCCGGTGCTTGTAATCCGAGCTGACAAACTTTGTCTGCAGTTATAAGCACTTTCCCTGTGTGTGCGTGTGTGTGTATGTGTTGTGTGTGTGTGTGTGTGTGTGTGCGTGTGGCTGTGCTCTTCGTGTGAATCGATTTGTTTGTGTGTGTGTGTGCCTTCTGTCGGAATTCGTAAGGAAAGTGAGCTGTTCATTTGCTTTAGGGTCGCCAAGTGGCCGGCCGACGTCTATTTAAGTTTTCCCTCCCTGCTCTTTTATTTATACAGCCAAATACACAAATATATGTGTGTGTGTACGTACATACATGCATACATGTATGCATCTGTGGTGTGTATGAAAAGTCAAGTTAATGGTCTCCTGACATTTTTAAAGGGTAAACAATCGAAATACTCGTACGTCCCTCCGTCTTTCAAATTAGGCTCTACTAATTTAAAGTTTTTATTGTTGTTTAGTAGTAGTTGCTCGTCGAGACGTTTCGACCACATAATTCATTGCGATTATGCACCGCAGCTCTATTTTCGTCATTATACAAGTGGAAATTATTTTTCATTTAAGTGTGTAAATGTTTTTATGTGCTTTGTTTTTATTCAAGGATACCACAAAAGGCACAATATGATAATTCGTTGGAGCAGAGATGGCGGCAGCTTTAATGTGGAGCAAAAGAGATGGGACAGAACAGTGCGCTAGAAAGAGAACGCGAACTTGAGAGAGCAAAGAGCGAAAGCTGAATTACTGCTGCGATATTGTAATTGTGAGCAGACAAATGCGACAACAAAACGCAAAAGCAACAACGAAATGCTCACGAGGGCCACGGCAATAATGATAACTAACCGCAAGAGCGCCGCCAGCGACAGCAGCAGAGCTGTCAACAGCAATGCGGACCATATGCCAGAGCGAGATAGCAACACCATCAGCAGCAGCTTCCGTCCGGCGTCTGGCTGCTTGGCCTACATAACAAAAACAGTTGCAGCTCCACTGTTATACGGACATCTAATGGGGAGGGGGGAAGAGACGGGTGGCAGGCACTGGGTAGGCAGGCGTTGGGGGGTGAGTTGACCAAAGAGAACGACGCAATAAAGGGCCTCTTGTTATGTGCACATGTCTTTTAGACTCCTCTGTTGTCGTTCATGCTGCTTTTCATTGCCACTCGAGAAATTTTTAACGGTTTGCCAGCAGCCACGCGAATCTTTTTAATTTGTTTAGCACCACGCCTCAGCCTGCAGTGCAAGTGGCGCACTTCAACGTTGCCCGCATATGAAGAAGCAGGCGCAATTTCCTTTCAATTTCCTTCCAGGCAAGCAACAGCAAATTGCTATAACAGGCACTTAATGGAAATTTCTCTCTGGCCCTCTGCCGGCCGTTGGTCAGTGTTTGCCAAACAGTTATTTCCTCAGCAACTTCAACGACATTCATTGGCTACTTTCCCATTCACAGTCTGTTGTTTTTCTTGCCAGAACCAAGTACTTACGACTCGTAATGGCTTTTCGGACTCAATACCAAATTCTTGCAATACCTCCGACTGGTATTTGTGATATAATTCACAAATATCCGGCCTAACCTTATTGTGTGCATATATATGTTTATTAAATTATATAAATGGAAAAAGGTAAAATTTTTGTTAGCTTGTGGTCGTTTATCTAATAGGTTCCGTGGTGTAATGGTTAGCACTTAGGACTCTGAATCCTGCGATTCGAGTTCAAGTCTCGGTGGAACCTGAGTATCATACTTTTTTTATATTAACAGAAAAAATTATTGAATACTTATCGGGAAGAGCAAAGAAGAGAAGACAAGAGAGGAGAGAAGAGAAATATGCCGTATGATACACGATACAATTTAATAAAGTATTTAAGTCTCTCAGATGGAAAGAGAAGCGACCACGGCAGGAATGACTTGTGGTTCTGATCAGGAATATATAAATATATAAACGGCATCATTTATGCCTTCTTCCGCCTGTTAATTGTATTTACACATTATCAATAAACTCTTTTATCCATTTTAATTATGAACAGGAAATTCGAATTGTAACCTTTTTCGGCCCCATAGTTTGTAGGTATTAGAAGCAGGTCAACCTGAATGTCATTTTGGGACCACGCAAAAAGTTATGTGTCGAAACGAAATTTAGGAATACACAATACTAACGCAGCAGTATTAACGGTAGAAGTACGAACAACAATAGCACGGTAACTGTAAATGTAATAGTAACTGTTACTGCGACATTTGAAAGCAGCCATAGAGGATTATGGCCGCAACCAGGGCCCAGAGCAGAGGTTATAAAACATCTGAGTGTGCGAAAATGCATTAATAAAAAACAGCGGAACAAACAATAAAAATGTATTATGCAAAGGATTCTTGGCGCGAAGTTGTATAAGTTTATAATGGCTGCAGGTGGTGACCCTTTTGCCACGTGCACCGCAAAATAGGTTAGGCGAGTAATATGTCACTTGGCATTAAAAATAATTGTCTTTTGGCATTCAACACGAAACGGGCAAAGGATAAAAGTAATGCACGGCGTCTCTTTTCATTATGGCTCATTAATCTATGCATGCATGTGTATTATCGATATTTATGTTGTTAATGCTTTTCACTTTTTTTGCGACTACCGAAAAAAACGCAAAGCGCCGCGCACCGACAGGCAATCAACCAGCGGGCTCCGATGTTAAACGAAAACTGAGCATTTAAGGACATTTACGATTGATTTTATACCGAATATACACGACTGGCCAAATTCGCCGAGTCGTGTTATTGCCTTGTTGTTGTGTCACAGAAAACTTCGTTTTGTGAATAGCCGAAAGCGAAAAGAGAGCGCCCGAGCCGCAGTTCGGAGTGAAAGCTTTCGAGCCTTGGCCTGGCCACACATCCCAGAGCTTTCGTATTCCAGCAGGTTGTTTTTTGTTTCGCCAGCCTATTAAAATTACAATGTGACTTTTACCTAATAAGCCCTAGTACACACAACGACTTTGTTAGCCAATTTAATTATTTCTTTCTACTCTTGAATAACAAAACATTTCAAATTTGCCGCCATTCAAAAAGAGTCCGATTTTTACTTGAAAACAAAAGAAAAATATATATCTTTGGTTTGCGTGTCCTATTTGGCTTCTCCGCCTAAACATCCGATTAACCCACATTGATAAATATAACTAGTTTAGTCTAGGCAGCTGCTAAAACTTGTGCTCGATATGGAACACATGGCAGAGCTCGACTCTACACCTTTTGTCAAAGAATAATATTTATGTACCATAAATGCACTCCCCTACAAAAACAAGTAAGAGTGCGCACTTCATGCTGCGGCTGTCCTTTTTCTTTCCTATCCTCGGTATTTACAGTCCGACCGATACAAGTTAATAGTCCATAACAATTTTTGAGGAGAATCATTTAACTTAAAAGCAGAGTTTGATATATTAAAAACCAAAAACTTTTCTATGTTAAAACTCTTTTTTTTTAACAGTTCTTTTAAAAGACATATAAATGATATAGTTATCCGAAGAAATAATTAATGGATAGTTTGGTCAAGGTCTAAACAAAACAAAAATAGTTGTACTTCATTTACGATCTATCGCGTCATTGACAACTAAATAGTATAGAGGTTCGATCCCGCCGCTTTCGATATATAAACAGACTGCAACAAATATACGGATATAAGCAAAGTTTCACGATGTTAGCCATAAAATGAAGAGACTTGTTTATACAGAAATCAACAGACGAATAGACGTGCCTGGCTATGTCAACGGATTTTATACAACTTAAATTGATCAATTTTCAATGCATTTTACATATTTATCCGATTCATTATTTTCGAACAAAAATAGACATGTAGTTGGTTAGCTTAGTTTATACATCTGATCATTTCGATGAAGAATATACTTTTTTTTATATTTTTTTCTTTGCAAAACTATATAAACCATACACACCGCATGCTAAAAATGAGAAATAGAAATTAAATACTAAAGAGTTGGTTTTGAAGTGTCTGGTCAATAAAAGATAGATCTTTTGATGATCAATATACATTGCTGGTTGATACAAAACACATTTATGACAAAATTGACACAGCGGTTCCATGGTGTAATGGTTAGCACTCAGGACTCTGAATCCTGCGATCCGAGTTCAAATCTCGGTGGAACCTGATGAACAAAGTTTTTTTTCTATTTTTCTTTATTTTTTGAGGCAACACAAGAATTATATATCAATAAAATTGTTATATCAGATCAATTTTGTAATGTTTTTTCCCCTTAATTGACGTCTTCAAGTTTGTAGATTTTTATTATTAACTTTTTAGTTGAAGATCATATAGGTTCCATGGTGTAATGGTTAGCACTCAGGACTCTGAATCCTGCGATCCGAGTTCAAATCTCGGTGGAACCTGAGTTCGATTCTTTTTTAATTTTTTTTTCTTTTTATTTTCAGTTCGATTTTAAATACTACGCTTGGAAGAAGCTAACAAAATATTTGTTAGCACGTGTTACTGTTTGAAGAGCTTTCGAGCCACCTGTATACACACACTAGCTGAGGTCAACAATGCGCCAAAATGTGAAGTGCACACACGCAAACACAACAATTGCATGCATGCATGTATGTATATGTATGTAACACCTATCGGTAAATACACACTGAAATAAACTAGTGAATGGCAATATATTATTTGCACACCTTTTGACCCTAGGCTCAATAGGGAAATTATATACGATGCAGCATGAAGCAGGTCTTATTGACTTACCTTTATCACGGAATAGCCGCTTGTATGCGAGCCATTCGTCGGCTGTGAAGCTGGATGGGTGCTCGGGCCTCGTGTAATGATGCAGCCAGTCTGGATACGAGGACCAAATCAATAAAACAATCTTTACCAATGAGATGGTAAACATTAAACTCAACACAATTGCTATCAATACTTTCAGCGAGCCTTTCAACATAATAAATAAATGCACATGTACACAATTGTTTATAAGCCGCAGCGTATTCCCCTTTGGATTAAAGCACGCTAAACATTTTGTTTAACATTTCAGAATTATATGCACGTCGCGACTGCAGCGTTGTTTACAACGCGAGCAGCGCAGAACAAACCATTTTGCTTTTTTTGTGTATTTGTGACATACAGAAAGAAGCGTAGTTAATAGCTTGAAGATTTGATTTAAATGCAGCCGTACATATTTGTTTTTCTTTTTTTCTTAACACAAAAACATTAAACGATACAGAACAAAACAGAATTCTGTTTGACTTGGTGCATTTGCCTTTCTGCTGAACAGCTGACAGACAAGGTTACCGGAAAGTCATTGCCAACAGTCTGGCAGCACTGTTGTCAGCCGATACACAACCCATCCAGTTCACAGCAAATATTCATATTTATAAAAAATTAAAAGAAAATTAGTGCGAGCCACTTTACAAACAGACTCTTTTTTGGTATAAAAATAAAAGCCAATTAGGTTCCACCGAGATTTGAACTCGGATCGCAGGATTCAGAGTCCTGAGTGCTAACCATTACACCATGGAACCGCTTGTCCGATGAGTGGCAAATGTCATAAAAACTTTACGTTTTGTGCTGTAATTGAAAATTTAAAATTTCATTACAAAATACAAACAATTATTGAAGAATATCACTTTAACGAATGTATAACGCTGATAAAAAATTAAAAAAAAAAAATAATTCGTTTCATCAGGTTCCACCGAGATTTGAACTCGGATCGCAGGATTCAGAGTCCTGAGTGCTAACCATTACACCATGGAACCGCTTGAACACCGGGTGTCCAAGATTGTATATAATGTAGCTTGCCATTGAACAATATGTACGTGTGGAAGTTTATGGTGAAACTAGTTAACGCACAAAAGCTGAATTATTTGGCACCTAACAATTTTTCGTTCAAACCATTTTTGTGCTTTTAAGTTGTTCTTTATTTAACTTTTTTTGTTGTTTTCATAAGCATTTATCACTAAAACCTAACTAGAATTGCCAGCGTGCATATTTTCCATGTCCATTATTACAAGTCCAGGTTTAATTCGCCGTCATTTATCATTGGTTAATTGGACGAGAGCACTCTCAACCGTAATACGCGTACGGGGATGCATAGCCAGTGTAGGCATAGGGACTGGCGCCATAGTAGAACTGTGGAGACGGCTCTGGGCTGGCAATTGGAACCGGAGCAGGAGCAGCACGGGCAACGGGCGCCGGACCGGCTACTGCAACAGCGAAGAGCGCGGCGAAGAGAACAACGAGCTGCAAATGGAGAAGATTGGAGGAGGATTTATTATTGTCCATTTCTGTCACATCTTGAATAAGGCTTCCTTCCCACTTACAAGCTTGAACATTTTGGAATATTGGTTTGATTGTTTTGATGTTGTTGAAGGAATTGCAAGTTGGGTTTTGATGCTGTTTGCCAGAGCCGAGAGTCTTTTTATACCCGAATCTGATTCTCATGACTTATTTATGAAGAACAACCGAGTCATGTTCACTTTTTCTTTTTTTTTTCGGCACACATTCTTCAAAGTTGTTAATAGTTTTGTCAGCAATCAAAGCGGCTTTGCATTCTAATGCCTTCTTATTCGGGAACAATAAGTATAGTTATACAAATATATATATAGTATATATTTGACTGACCTTCAAAGCGATTGGTAATTTGTTTTGATTCTTGGGCCCGCCAAACAAATTTCGTAATGCATCTTGCATATTAATTGGAATTTCTTTGGGGCAGGCTTTTAGCGAAGCTCTGATCGCATTTGGCAGCAATTAAAGTGATAAATGATTGAGTATTTTGAATAAAAGTTGCAAATGACAACAGCAGCCCAGTCTGTGCGGAATATTAATTGCGAGTCCCCACGAAAGCGAATCGATGCAGGCGAAAAATCCGCAAGATATAAGTATTTATATCTATTTCAGATGCGAATTCCAATGGTCACATTCTATTTTCCAGACTGACAAAATACTTCCGTGTGGTTACGGTTACTTAACAATTTGTGTAAAAATTACAAGAATAAAAATAAATGAATTAGATCATCATTTTTAGCAACTACAAACTGTTCTGTCGGAACTTGGAAAACTTTAACATCTCAATCAGAATATAGATATAGAATATAGATTTACAAATCAGCAACTTTGGTTGTCTTTCATAATGTCAATCGATCTTAAATTAAGTTTATTTTATGAATTTGGTTTTTCAAGATATCTTAAGCAAACATCATTTCTATTGATGTTTCCTTTGAATTTCCTTAGCGACTTTTAGCTTATATTGAAATCCTGAAAAAGGAATCAAAATCTTGTCATTATATTTTGGTTCCCAAGTTCGACTTTTCACATAATTTGATTGTCTCAGTGTAAATTAGTTTAAATGAAATGTAAATCAATTCAAATAAATAATTTAGAGTAGGCTAAAAGTTAATTTGGTTGGGTTTGGCAGCCGTATTCCATTCAAATGAAGCAAAATCGTATCCAAGCAAAAACTCGATTGTATTCATAAATTGTAATAAGGATTCGATTCGATTCCATTTCTACTGTCTTCAGGCTATCTATGAAGATAGCTTCCACAGACGGATTGACTGGATCGGAACTGTCTTTGTTTTTTTTCAATGTGGCACACATTTTGTGACATAATAAACTTCGCAAATGTTGAAAATGTGAGTTGGCATTAAATGTGCAAAAAGTCGATTGTTATATTTAAGAGGATTAAAAAGTTATTTTTGATTTGCTTAAAGATTTTTTAATTGTTTCTAATGATACTCGCAAGCGTTTCGGCTGCCAGCTAATAGATGTATGTACATATAAATAAATTGAAAATAAATAGAAATAATTTGGTGCGCCGAAGATAACATACCCTTGCGATAATACTTAACGACTTCTTATGAAATATACTCTGATAAATTGGGATGATCATAAGACTTTTCTTTACAGTCGAAAGTTTAGTTAACTTCGCAATAGTTTAGTTTGTTTTGTTTGAAAGTCTAACAATTAATTCCTATAAAAACTAGGTCAACGTTTTTATCTATAAGAACTATATGAAATAGTAGTCTGACGTAAATAAGATATTCTCCGCTCTGTAATTATAAGCAATATAATCATTTTTCTGGTACTTAAATAACAATATTCTGTATGAAAAGATTGTTCCTTATGCTCTCTGATAGAATTCAAAATTTGGGAAAATTAGGCAAGTAAAGAGAAATTTCGTAGTGGATGAGATAAAATGAGAAATATATTTAGAAAAACACAGGCATATTTTGAAATACCTGATTAATATTTATGCTGAATATGGAACTCGAAAATAAGAAGAACTTACCATATCGAAAAAAAAAACGTTGGCTCTGTTACCAAAGAAATGTATTTTCCATATCAGGATTGGAATACTGCATTTATCTTCATACAAAATATTATATATTTAAAAAAAAACTGCAAACACAAATATGATTGAAAAATGTAAATATACATATCTTAAGGTAATGTATTTTGCTTGAAAATACGAAATTATGAATAAGGTTGAAAGTCTTGGGAAATTCGAAACAGGACACTTTCTACTTCGAGATACTATATGTATTAACAGAACTACATTAGATATAACAAAATAAGAATTTTATAAATAAGAAAGTAAATAGTTTCTTATAAGTAAAGAGTTTGGGCTAAAATGTTTTACTTGATATTGTGAAGGTCCAAATTAGTGTAACCAAATTTCTCAAAGCCAAAAATAAGTAAAAGCATAAATTTCTGAAATGCCAGATCACGGCCACGTCAACGATGTATTCTTGGATGCATTGCCCATTCGATGACAACATTATAATACCCTAATGACACTTACGGAGTCCGGGCTGGGATGACAAATACGATTATTGGCGCGTCGTGACGTCTCCCGGGACCCGGGATGATGACGCGAAGTGCATGCGAAATTTCTGTGGCCCAACCAGTCTTGAATATAAAAGCCAGAATTGAAACGAAAACGCGCAGTTGACTCTGTTTGCGTTCAAAGGCGATAGCTAAGATATTTTCTGATCATGTTGAAGCTGGTAAACGAAGGGGCAGGGAATGGAATGGGGCACATCTACAAGCATAGAGAACTCAGTTGGGTATTTTCTATCATTTTTTCAGTTGTTCCTGATACTCGCTGCACTACTCGCTCTGGTTGCGGCAGTGCCAGCTCCAGTCGCAGGACCGAAGCCCGATCCAAGCCCGCAATTCATTTATTCCGCAGGCTATCCGGCCGTGGCCTATGCATCTCCTTATGTTTACTATGGTTAAAATGACTTCTAAGTGATGACAATAAAGTTTCTTCAGCATTTAAGAAGATTTTCTTTTTGATTACGAGACGGCGGAACAACATTTTTATTTACATGCATCTTTTAAGAAATCAATTGTGGCCGAATTAAAAAAAAGTCAAAGATCCCAGCGCAAAGATCAGGATTCCAGAACAGAACAGATAGGGCTGCATATATGCTATAAGGAATTTCTTAGAGCGCCTGGGCAACAGGATAATAGTAAGAAATATATGCAAACAATATAACACATTTTGCTAGTTATGTGTTATATTGTGCAGAAATATATCATAAAAGGAGTAAATTTTCTAGTACACATACCATGAAATATACTAGTAAAATCTAGAAACAATCGACAGGAGACTCCTTGATTATTAAACACAAAAACTGCAAGGACTTTCTAGCTGTGACAAGAAAATGACGACGTTTTACTATTCATAAAGATGTTTCCGAAATATTTGTAGTTACAATCTTAAGAGCAGCTCATCAGCAGTTTTCCCGTCCAAATAAGCTTCAAAACTATAGAAATCGTGTTAGGCCAAGAAAATTACAATTATATGAGACGCGTGCTTTGATGAATATATATTTCAAATTTCAAGTCTGTCGCTTTCATTGCTTTCATACGTGCAGACTGATGGACGGCACGTAAACGTATGAACAGAGTATATCAATTTTGTATAACACTTGACAATGGAACCCGCTTAGAAAATCTATGTATTAATTGTTGTTGGCTATTAACAGCAGAGACACTAAATTTACAGTACCTATTAAAAATGTTAAAAGTGAAGTTGAAAGGGTATGCAAATTTCGTCATTTGTCTAACATCAATTAGCGACATATTTTTTTCTGTTTAGCGGCAGGCATTTTAACAGCCTGGATGACTCGAGGAGAGACACAGATTCTAAAAATAGCATCAGCGTGTCTATCCCCTTTGTGCCAGCCCCCTCTTAACATACTGAGTTCCAAATATGTAAATACTGAGCAGCCGAAAAGTATGCAATGGTAATTGTTGTAGCTTTATATGCGCCCAATGTTATCTCTTTTGACAGCGGAGAAACAGAACAGCAAATGATTCCATTGGAAGTAATGGAATTACACTGGAAGTCTTAAAAGGAAACAATGAAGTGGAAATAGGAAAATAAATAAATAGCTGTCTCTAAGAGTGCAGCTGTTATTGGAGGAGACACCTTCCACATCTTAAAGATATACTGAAAACTCACCGAACTGGCATTTAACAGACACTTTACTCAAACCACAGCTATTACACATCTTATTTTACCTGAGCGAACACCTGAGCCGTTGTCCGCCCAAGAGTGCTATCACTGTCCTTTATGGAGTCAAAGAAACCTTCATCTGCCTGTTGTCTGCACATTTAAATGCAATCTAAACAAAATAAACATAATTCTTTAAAAGAATTAAAAGAATTAAATAAAGCATCAATTCAAGTCGACTTCAAATTCTAACGCCATCTACCGGACATTGAAGGCGCCACCTAGTGAATGAAAGAAGCATCAGAAACTTATATATTCCTTTGATACTTTCCTGCCATCACTTTTATAGGAATTTAAGCTTGGGTGTTATACGACAACGTGTGGTGAAGTATAGCTCTGTGTATATTTGGATTTATGGATTTCTGTTATGGCTGTCCTGTATAACTGTATAACAAAAGCTCTTTGACTTTCCTACGCTCTCCTGCCGAAAGCTTCAACATGGCAATTCCCCTGTCAACAAATCGAGCTTTGGCATAATGTTTAGCAACATGTTGCGAATGCCGAAAAAAACTGCTTCAATACGAATA
Organism: Drosophila montana; assembly: GCF_035044405.1. Lineage (NCBI taxonomy): Eukaryota > Metazoa > Arthropoda > Insecta > Diptera > Drosophilidae > Drosophila > Drosophila montana. The sequence goes on from NW_026996920.1 coordinate 1,437,844, forward strand.
AAGTTGCGTGCTGCCTGCTGGAGGACGATAAGTTGTCCACGAAGTGACGAAAATAAAGGATTCCACAAGAGCCAAAATGTCGTCCAGTATATTTTGTGATTTTGCAGTGATTTGAACGCGCCAGCGAGCGAAATCAAGTGTAAGCAAATTACGGCTGAAGTCACTGTGAAGTCCGTGTGTTGTTGCCTCGTGCGCCCGAGGAGCATGTCCTGTCGTCAAGCTGTATGAGTTTCAGTCCATTTTTGGCGCTCGCTGGCAATGGATCACGAAACGCGAATGCCAAACCAAACGGAGCGCGAGCCTTGCACGTAAGGCGATAAAAAGGACGAAACTAAACACAAAAGCCGTAACAGTTAGCAAGGATATGTGCAGGTTATCCCATCTCTGCAGTGTCTAAAAAAAGAATAATAACAAAAATATCGCAAGCCATCCATCCTGCCACGCAAGAAATATGTAATAAGGATGCCTTCGCCTCAGTCGTTGTCCCCGGCGATGATGTCATCCGCGCGTGTGTGCTCCAAAGTGAAAGTGTTGCAGGTCCGACAATTGCGGCTCCTGACGACCCGTGAGTAATTATTTTGGCCAACCTGCGACCCCTTTGGCCCATTATCCGCCAAAAGTGAGCGTAAGTGCAAAGCGTAATTAATTAATTAACTAACGATTGTCCAAAGAAACAAGCTGCCAAGTTTAAGTTATCCGAAGGATTACGTCGCCTCACAAAAACAAAAAACGAATCACAGCGATTAAAAAAAAGGATCACAGCCGAATTATATATAAACTGTTTACATGTGTATCATGGATATTTTCATATTACTTTGCTGCCTGCTCCAGTTGGCCAGAAATGGTAAGAAATGCTTCCTTATATAATTTAAGCAAAATGTTCTCCAACATATATATCAATTTAATTTCGATAACTTGGAAAAACTTGCTAGAGTTATTAAAAGTTCATATATATAAAAGAGTTTGTCCCGAATTATTGGCAAGAAATTGTAAGAAATGTTACCCTTTATAATTTAAGCAAAATATTGTCTAAAAATATATTATTTTATAATTTAAATTCCATAATTGGAATAACTAGCGAGAGTTATTAAAAGTTCATATATATAAAAGAGTTTGATCTGAATTATTGGCGATCTACAGAAGTGTCCGTTTAGGTCGAAAGTGAGATACAAGATACAAAACATGAGATACAAAAACATCAAATAGAACGCAGCCATATAAGAGAAGTGTGCTTTGCGAACGTGACGTCAGCCTGTGGGGCATAGTTTGTGTCTGAGTGTCGAACTAACAAGCGAGTGGTCGCCGGTTCAAATCCAGCAGCAGTTTACAATTTTTTACCTGCGTGGATTTTATATGCTATTATTAACAAATTAAAAAATGAATAAAAACGTGGATATTTGATGTGATGTATATGATTTGATGAAGTATCGCTAAATGTGGGTGACATAATGATGATCATGTTTCGGACCTTAAACTAAGTCTAAATCCAGCCATGAGAGACTATAAGATCTGCAGACTCTCTTATCTCATTTTTTCATAAACTGCCGTTCCTCAAAATTAATATATGTATATACATTTTCAGCACCTGTTTTCAAACATCTAGAGTCACCAAATAATCTTAAAAAAATATAAATTAAAACAGATTTAATAGCTAATTGTTATATAAACAGTTTTGACTTACGACTGTAATCAAAGAAAGGTCCAAAAATTCTTTAACAATAAATTGTCCACATTTGAAAAATTGAAAATGAGTTGGAAGCCTGTCAAAATAAACAAAAAAAGATATGACGATTAGTAGTTTTCCGCCCCATTTTCGATCATTTGTTTGACTTTATAAAATCGTTGCAAAACTTATTTGTTCATTTATGATGTTGAGCTTTAAGCGAAATGTCTTTCAATTCAATTACGAAAAATGTTGTTTTTAAAAGAATTTCTAAAAACTGTAAAGGACGTTCAAAAAAAAAAGTTATGTTTTCTGATGGGCCAGTTGGAATATTTTTGAACCCATCTGTAAAGGAGCTCTTTCAAATTTTCTTCCTTTCAAACTGTCATAGATATATATATATATATTCGCCTGTAAAGTGGGTGGGGTTGGATGTGATTGGTTATTAAAGAAATGCAACGATGATTTTTCTGTAAATTTTCTACCTAATGGACGTGCCTCAATAATTAATGCACTTTCATGCGAATAGATTTACATATTTCAAATTTTAAGCCATACGAAATTGCGGCAGCAAGAGGAATATTTCACAAAAGCAAAAAACACTTTTTTAATTTCGTGAGCTGAGCATGAAAAGCAAGAGTGCCCTAATGGGGAGTGTCCGACTAGGCGATACCCCGTACCCGGGCTACCCAAAAGTAAATTAGCTAGGGCTAATTTATGCCAAAAGTAAAAAAGTCTTTTGTATCTGTTTGTATCATACGATACACCAAATTTGATATATCTAGGTCTTATGTTCTCCTGTTCTTGCTTTGAAATTCCTGTTTCAGAATCTCTTTTTTTTCGAAGGAGATCTCGGAAAGGATAAGCACATTTGAAGTATGATAAGCTTGCAAATCTCTAGACATACAGACGGGGCTGGGTCAACTCAGATATTCATCATGATCGAGAATATATATATATATATTCAAGCCTGTTGAATAGATTGAACACTTTTATACGCTTTTTAATGGGTACAGGCTGGAAAATATGAAATTTATTGAATAAATTTCGAGTATTTCTTTTAGAGAACTCGGCGCTGGGAATAGGGTATTTGCCAGTCGGGCACTCTTGACTAGAGCAAGAGGGGTAATCAAATCTAAGTAAAGACTAATAAAAATATTGTCCCACTTTTATTCCAATTTTTATGAGTTAAGTTCCCATCTTGTCGTGAAATTGTGCTTGGAATATCGTTTCTTTCTCTCTTGCCAAATGAGCCGTAGATATTGGCAGCTGCTCGTCAGCCGCGCCCTCTGTAGCTGCTGTCCCTGCCAAATTATAGAAGAAATGATTAATTCAATACATTTAACAATTTTTTTACAGCAGCTGCAGTCCTTGGAGTCGGCGAGCTTGAGAGCTCCTCCACCGGCGTGGGTGACACGCTGCCCCGGCAGCCGTCGGCGACCCTCACCCTGACGCCGTCGACGCCGTCGATAACCCATTTTGTAAATGACTCCTTCATCATCTTCTGCAAAACAGTACAAAAGGACATCGACACCAAGTGGCGTGATCCCAAAGGCCAGCCCCGTGAAAACACCAAGGGTCGCGTCCACATCGAAAAGAAGACGGGTAAGTTCTGAAGTGCAAGGGAAATCTCGGAAGAGACTCTGCCAGACCTAATGTCCATGCAGAGAGTTATCCTTAGAGCTAGCCAATATCCAAGTTGTCCTTCCTAGGCTTACTCGCCCTGGTCTTCGAGCACATTTCACTGGACGACAAGGGCAACTGGACCTGCGAAATGGATTCGTCTGCAGCACGGGAAGCAAGAAAGTCCTTTGAACTCCTCGTAAATCGTAAGTCGAAGACCGAGTCATCTAAGAGGGAATCTAAAAGAAATAGTTGTTTGTACTTACAAAATATGGGCAGAGATAAAGTTGTTTTCCCTGCATCCCAGCTCCAGCCCAATTTTTGGGTTTATTCTAAGATCCCAATTTCTTGTAAAGTATATAACACTTCAAGAACTATCTAGAAGCAGCAATTATCTTCGGAATAACAAGGACTATATTAGTCTGCAAAAAGAGGCTATTTTACTTTAAGCTGCTGCCAAAGTTAGCATAGATGAGACTATCATCTGGTATGAGATAAGTTTAGATTAGGTAGCCCAATTTGGCCTCGACTCACTAGGAGCATAACTGATCAATTGCGATAACTTCCAAATTTCCAAAGAAAAAAGGAACAATAAAGGCAGCACTAAGCTCCACCCCGAGGCACAGATAAAGTCTTAAATGTACATAAGTTTCAATAGAAAATAGGTGCAGAAAAGATGAGACACAGTTGCTTCATCTTTTTCAAATTGACAACTGTTGCAGAAGTGTTCATAGGGGTCGACGGGTCTAAAGACATGAGCTACATTAACATTTGACTAAATAGAAGTTTTTTTTTCGCAAAGTTTGATGCAATGATATGTTAGACATATACATAAAATACATTGCTTAAATATCGAAAAGGGATATATGTATATCTATGAGCCACAGGTAAAAGAAGAGTCTACATTATGGGTATTCCAGACAAGTAGGATCTAACGAAAACCTTTTAGCAGCTCGTTTACTGGGGATTGATTGAAGTATTTATGTGTCTAGAGTGAAATCTCTCTTGGGCGGACTGTGAGTGTGGGCTAGTTTTTGTCCGCTCAAGAGGAGTGTTCGCCTAATAGATGGGATAAAGGTGACGCTTGCCCAAGTGGAGGAGTTTACTTTAGGAGAGTTTTAACTATATTAACAGAAATTAAATCAAATTTATAATAAATTGAAATGATGTCACTGTCTATATATATAATCAATTAATTATGAGCCATGTCAAATTAGTAAAATATTGATTTACTCAATTGGCAAACAGAAAAGATTTCATTCGACAAGACGGATCAGGTGCAATCGGTGCGCGAGGGACGCGATGCCATGGTCAACTGCTTTGTTAAGGGCCAGCCCGTGCCGGAAGTCTCCTGGCTGCACAACGGCGAATATATTAACAGTTAGTTATCAACACAGCAAAAGGTGCGAATTCTGCTAAATCCAATCTCATCCGTCGTTTAGCTGTGAACTCAACGAAGCACAAACGCCTCTCCGACGGGCTGTTCATCAGGAACGTGAGCCAATCTGATGCCGGCGAGTACACATGTCGCGCCATGCGAATCACGCCAACATTTTCGGACTCTGATCAAATAACGATACTCTTAAGGATTCAACGTAAGTGAAGACACAGACTCCATTGAGAAACTGAGCACACTTCCAGCCTAAAACCAAGAATATCGTACTTAAAGCAAGTAAGCCCGGTCAAAAAAGGACGGCAATACTTGATTCAAGTGTGACATTCTTATTTCAAGTATAACTTTTAAAGTACGAAAATACTTGAATCAAGCTTTGTTTGTTACGTTTTTCTGACTTTAAGAAAGGAATAGTATTGAATCAAGTCTTAATGACTTAAAATAAGATTTAAGAAACCTCAATTATCCTTATTTCACCTTGAAATAAGACTCGTTTAGTCTTAAATTGAGCCCCATATGTCCTTAATACATTCCCAGCTTTGAGCTTGAATTAAGTTTGTATTCATCTTAATTCAAAAGCTCACAAACTTAAATTATGTTTATTCTGCTGAAGCATTTTTTTATATCCTTGTTGGATAGCTCTTTAAATAATTTTTGATGTATAAATAATGTGTGTTCCTATTGGAAATGGAAAAGGGTCTAATCGTTTTATGCAAATGTTTGTTACAAACAGAAGTAGGCATCTCTCTTCATTAAGTATATCTATCCATGATCAGCATCAGCCGAGTGGATATATCTATGCCCGTCTGTCTATCTGTCTATCCGTACATCTATCTCTGTAGATATGTCAAAGCTAAAGTCTTTCATTTTGAACAATGCACAAAAATATTAAATATTTATATCTTCCATAACTGGCGCCGTTTTCTCAAAACATTCTCAGATATAAAAAAGATATCGACAATCATAAGACTAGAGACTAACTAGAGACACCAAATTTGATAAATAGACTATCGAATTGCTATTTTTTTTTTATAAACGTTGTTTGGTATTGAATCAAAAATAATATACATTTTTATAAAAGCACTGATAGCTCAGGCGATGTTTCATCTGGTAGGTTCCTCAGGCTTTATTACTCGAATAGTATAATTCCCGAGAAACTGAAAAAAAAGTGTGATAACTTTTGTATAGATCCCAAATCCAAATACAAAAATCGAAACATTCAAATTAGATGTTTTATAAAAAGGTTATCAAAGAAGAAAAATAATTTGCAGTTTTCCAAAAAGGAAAGTATGCGAAGTTAAGTTATTTAGTAACTCGTATCTGTATTTGTAGAAAATGTCCTTTCTGACGGGCTCACTTTGTGTACAGCTGCTTCAGAGAATATATATGTCGAAGAAAAGGCCACTGTGTTCTCTATTAAATTCCATTAATTTTCTAATGTTGGTCAATATTGATAAAGAAACAATGCGAATGTCTCCATATACAATTAAGTCAAAGACTAATTCCGATTTTGTATGTGATTCGAAATGTTAGCTTCTTAAAAGGACTCCCGGCTGCGAGCAGCTGGCAGCTTAAACATTTTCGAATTAACATGGTTCGCCTAACATGGCCAATGGGCCAACGTCTGCTCTCTGGGCCAACTAACACGAGCCAAGGAATTGCCAACATTCATTTGCTTCTTCCGCCGCCCCCGCTCCAGGACGACCCCCGGCAATTGAGTTGCCATTACCATCAAAATTTCACTAATGACTACCGACCATTGCCGGAGTCCTGGCGGGAGAGTAAGCTGCCCCCCCCCCCCCCCCCTTCCCGTATTGACCCACTGCTGGGAAGGGCTAGCCCGAAAAGCAAACAGCAGCCAATGCAGGCCAGTTGGAATGCTGCAAATCTGCAATATATATGTTTGCATTTCCTGGGCAATAAACTTCAATGAGCGCCAGCGAGGACGTCGACAAGGACAACGACCAAATGGTGAAATGTGTCATCAGTTTGCGCCTGAATGAAGCCGCTTGTTGGGAGCTGGCTGGGAGCTGACTGGGATTCAGCTAAGGGTTAAATAGATGCAAGCCGCACAAAAGCAAAAAAGCGTAACTGATGGAGCATTTTGTTAAGACAACGACAAAGTGCATAGGTTTAGCTCCCAACCCTTCCTCTATCTATCCTCCTCTATCCAACTGTGATCAAACACAGCCGGTTGAACAGCTATGCGGGTCTCCCGCCCACACTCACCTCCTCCTCCTCCTCTAACATTCTTTGACCATTATTGCAGACAAGCCTCAATGGTTCTACAACGAAACGCTGCCGGTGCAGTACGCTTATGTGGGCGGCTCCGTCAACCTGAGCTGCGATGCGATGGGCGAGCCGCCGCCATCGTTTACGTGGCTGCACAATGGCAAAGGTATTTTGGGCTTCAATCATCGCATCTTCATGGCCGACTACGGCGCCACACTGCAGCTGGATGTACGCAATGCCAGCCAGTTCGGGGACTACAAATGCAAGGTGGCCAATCCGCTGGGCATGCTGGAGCGGGTCATCAAGCTGCGGCCCGGCGCCAAGCCAATCGGACCGACGCGCTTCCAGCTGAAGCGCCTCTTTCCGGACGGCTTCGAGCTGGACCTGCGTACGCCCCGTATGACCAACGTATCCGACGAGATGCAAATCTATGGCTATCGCGTTGCCTACATGAGCGAAAGCGATTTCAAATACAGCGCCGGCAATTGGAGTCATGCCAAGCAGCGGGATTTCTCCTTCCATCGTGGTAGGTCATACTCTTCGTTTACTCAGCTTTACTTTCACCTTTTTGCAATCGAACATTTCTTTTTATTTATATAATTATTTAATTTTATTTCATTTTCCCGATAGATAACATATATGTAAGTTTATATAGAGGTCCGACCTTCCAGAAAAATATAAAACTTCAGTATAAGATCATAAATTGAACTTTTCACTTGGCTGAACCGACGACGCAATACTCTATTATCCGTCTAATTAGTCTAATCAGTCTAATTATCTATTATTATATTATATTATATTAATTAGTCGAAAAGTGTCTTCTTGAAATTTTGGCTGTCTACTCTTAAACTGTAAGCAACGACCTTCAAACTGTGACTAGCAAATATTGATTTTTCATGCTATTCGCATTTTTAGCTTCATCGTTAGAGCAGCTCATAAATAACCTTCTGTCAAAGTTGGCTACTCTAGCTTTAAGACACGGGCAGACATCGCATTTCGCACTCGCCCGCCCCCAAGTGGGTGTGGCCAGGCAATTTGAACACTTTGTCTGGCGGGAATATACACGAATAGATCTTTGAAGGCTTAGGTCTCCAGCGTCAATGGGAATCATGGCTTTTACGGACACGCAAACAGCTTGGCGTTCATTTTAAATCAACTATCAACTCTTTTTCACATTTTGTACAGAGCATGATAACTGAGTTTTGATATTGAGCTTTGTAAAAAATGTGTTGCTGAATAAGAATCAGACTTTCATACTGTACAACAGGCAATTCCCGGCCGTGTAGCCTACTCTATATATTTAAGTACATTTGAGATACCAAAAAGTTACAAAAAAAACAAATACATATTATATTTCGGCATTGTGGACATTCAAAAACATTACCAGAAACACTTAAGTTACCTGCTCTATAACTTTAACTATAAAATCAAAACAATTTAACGTGTCAGACTTTGCAATTTGATCAGACCTGGTCGAACTGTTTCAACTTCGTTTTCGATACATATAGTTGAACCATGGAGATTATTGTTGTTCCTTTCTCGACTAATGCCACACCAATGTCAACATCTCTTGCTATCATAATACTTTTCTAGCCCCAACGTGCTTATCCCTAGTTCTGCATTCACAAAAACAAACAAATATTGTCCTTCTTAAACTCCTTCAGTCAGAACACAATCGAACTCTCTCATTCACAGATTTATTCCAGCTTAATTAGTCGAAAGAAATATTCTTGGTAATTGGGTTGGTGACTTTAAGACTTAAGGAAACAAATTTCGCAAAACCTGAATATTTTAAACTCGACCTCTAAAGAAGGCTATAATCCATAAGATTTTGTTGACTCGAGGTCCAAAACTGCGGAATCTCTGTAAATAAAACTGTTTGTCCAGCTGATTGATTGCTGATTAACGTAAAGACTGTACTCTTCGATCTAGGAAGCTGAAGTTTTTACTTTATTAAGAAACAAATTCCACCTGCAAGTGTGGAAAAAACTCGGAAAACTGTTGAAACTATGTTGTTTATTTACCATCCAATCGGCCTAAAACTAAAGACTGTACTCTGAGATCTAGGAGGCTGCAGTTTTTACTTTTGTAAGAAACAAATTCCACCCGCAAGTGTGGAAAAAACGCGGAACACTGTTGCATGAAACTTTGTTGTTTATTTACCATCCGATCGGCCTAGAACTAAAGACTGTACTCTTCGATCTAGGAAGCTGAAGTTTTTACTTTATTAAGAAACAAATTCCACCTGCAAGTGTGGAAAAAACGCGGAAAACTGTTGAAACTATGTTGTTTATTTACCATCCAATCGGCCTAAAACTAAAGACTGTACTCTGAGATCTAGGAGGCTGCAGTTTTTACTTTTGTAAGAAACAAATTCCACCCGCAAGTGTGGAAAAAACGCGGAACACTGTTGCATGAAACTTTGTTGTTTATTTACCATCCGATCGGCCTAGAACTAAAGACTGTACTCTTCGATCTAGGAAGCTGAAGTTTTTACTTTATTAAGAAAAGGAATTCCACCTGCAAGTGTGGAAAAAACGCGGAAAACTGTTAAAACTATGTTGTTTATTTACCATCCAATCGGCCTAAAACTAAAGACTGTACTCTGAAATCTAGGAGGCTGAAATTTTTACTTTTGTAAGAAACAAATTCCACCCGCAAGTGTGAAAAAAACGCGGAACACTGTTGTATGAAACTTTGTTGTTTATTTACCATCCGATCGGCCTAAAACTAAAGACTGTACTCTGAAATCTAGGAGGCTGCAGTTTTTACTTTTGTTAGAAATAAATTCCACCCGCAAGTGTGGAAAAAACGCGGAACACTGTTGTATGAAACTTTGTTGTTTATTTACCATCCGATCGGCCTAAAACAAATTTTTCAAGATCTTCGTGAAAATTCGTTTGACATGTGTTTCACACTTTTGTGCATTGCTGGTCAATATCTGTTAGTGATGGATAACAGGGAAATCCATTATTTATTATTGTTTGTTATTTGATATTTTATTTGTAAATTCATAGAGCCAAATATTTAAAAACAAACTACTCGTGCAGGTCATCGTTTCATCATTCCCCATCTGGAGGGGAATACGACCTATTTGGTGCGCGCCGCCTCACGCAACTTGGCCGGACTCAGCGATTGGAGCAACGTGAAGATATTTGCCACAGCAGCGGCTCCCAACTGGAATCCGCAAGGATGGGGCTGTCACGTGCTGCTGGTCTCGGTCTTGGGGCTGGCTTTATTTTGGCGTTAGAGCTGCGGATGGATGAATTGGCCTCTGAATGAAGTCTACTGTAGATTAAGTTAATGTTGTTATTGTTGCTAAATTTTGGTACCTTGTGTTTATGTGTATCTTCTGTGATAGACTTTTTGTGCAATCCACTTATCCGAACGGAGAATGCTTTATAATTACTATGTTCAACCATTGCCAACCATTTCGCTGCCAACATTCTGCTCTTTTATCAATGTAGTTTAGTTGCATTCTTTTTGGAATAATCGTTTCAAGGCAATCCAACGGTATACATATATACATAAATACATAGTACATATGCATTGTCAACTCTTCGATATACTCGTTCAATGTCAAAGCCTCACTCTACATCAATGTTGTTTATGCGAAACAAACCATTTATAGGATAAGCTAAGATCTTCCCAACAAAACAAAACCAACTCACTTTGATGAATTTTACAAAAGTCCAAAAGAGAAAACAAAAATAAAAATGATATGAAATAAAAATTTAAAGACATGAATGTTGTTGAAAGAAAAGAAAAAACAAATAAAGGCATAGCAAATCAATAATAAATGTGAATTCTTATAGGCCTAATTAAATGGAAAATAAAGTAAAAAATAAATACAAATAAAAATAAAATAAACTAAACTCAAATGCAAATAAACCATATAGATGATAAGTCGAGGATATGAATAATACGGAAATAAAAACAGTTAAATGTGTAAACCGATTTTGTATTATTTACCCAATTTAAATAAAGCCTACCATATTATTAAAAGTAAGTATTCATAGTATAAATATTCCGGAGAGTCATAAGAATTTTTTGATATTTTAACAATAATTAATTCTTAGTAAGTTGTGCAACTTTTATTATTAGCTTCCTTTCTTAAATTTGTTTTTGTTGTTATTAAAGGAACAACTTAAATTAAACTAATATGAATAAATACTAATACAACTTATTCTACAGTGAAGTCTCACATAATAAAAACCGATCTGAGATGTGGATTGGTTGAGACCTCCGCAATCTCCTCCGCATTCGGACTCCTCCAATTCGAAGTCTCTTATCTCTAGTCGATAGAGATGATTTCCAAACCGCGTGAAAGAATTCGCAGCCTTTATTTATATTACGTCCCCGACTTTGGGAACATTAAGGCCTCTTTTGAGAGAGTTTCTTCATATTTCAACAATAGTTAATTTTTATCAATAATTTTGCCAAATTTAGATGCCAAATTTATCTAGAGGCCAAGCCATGAACAAAAAGCCAAGCCTGGTGGAAATCGGATGACATTTGACCGAGTTATGTTTGTGGGAAATTTTTTACATTTTGACCGAGAATAATGTTGTGTGTGTGTGCTATTGTATGCATGCATGTATCTATGCATTCACGAATATATGTATGTATTTCATTCCAATGCCAAACGCAGGCCAAGCTTATTTGCCGCCGTGCTGCAAATTTAAATAAAACGAATTTCTACCAAGGGCTCTTCTCCTCGATTCTCAAGAATTCAAGTAGGCTCTGCAATTTTTCACGCTTAGCTAGTAGTAAAGTGATTTTTTTTGGTAATTTTTTATTAATTTATTTTTGCTTTGTTTTTTTTTATGTATGTATGTGGTATTATATTTATGTATGTATGTATGTATATATGTATGTATGTATGTATGTATGTATGTATGTATGTATGTATGTATGTATGTATGTATGTTTGTATGTTTGTATGTATGTATGTATGTATGTATGTTTGTATGTTTGTATGTTTGTATGTTTGTATGTTTGTATGTATGTATGTATGTATGTATGTATATATGTATGTATGTATGTATGTATGTATGTATGTATGTAAATATGTATGTAAGTATGTACACATGTATGTATATATGTATGTACATATGTATGTATATATGTATGTATGTATGTGTGTATGTACATATGTATGTAAGTATGTACATATGTATGTATGTATGTGTGTATGTATGTATGTACGCATGTATGTATGAATGTATGTATGTATGTATGTATGTATGTATGTTTGCATATATACAAAACCAACATGCATATTTGTATGTACAAACAGGCATGTACATACATATGTATGCAAACTTAAATTTCTACTGAAGAAGCTTGGATTTTGCGAAAAGTGTGAAAAACGTCTCCAATGATTTTTCATATAGATCCTTGGAATTTATTTGAGCGCAAAACGTCACCCAAATCTTTGAGACCATTTCCACCAAGGAGGATTGATTTTTCGAAAAGTGTGAAAAGCCCCTCAAGTGTATTTAAACAAAGATCTTTGATTTTTTCACTATTGGGCTACCTCCCCTAATCTCCTCAAAATCAAAAGAACACTTGTTTTAAATGGTATTATACACAAATGGAAAGACCCCGCAAATTTGATAGTGATCGGACTTTAAAGACCGAAGTTATTCAACAAGGCATTCTCTCCTCAGCGAATTTTATAATTTTGCAAGACATATCGTGGTAGTCCTGAAGGACATCGACTTTGTCATTTGATCAGTTTGCATTATATACGATTACCATGCCAACTCATGAGCGGAGTTTGTCTGGCAATTAATGGTTTTTATTGATAATGCTTGCAATTGCACACGAACCCATAATTGTTGGTACTTGTGACCACGTTTGCTGAACAGTCTGAGGCGAAAGGGGAAAATGGGAAAAATCAGTAAACCATATTACTGGCCATCAGTGGCAAATAGTGTGCATGGCCAGCATCGACTTCCTGCCGTAGTCGCAACGGTTCATTTTAATTAAAATTTACAATTAATATTTAATGAGTCGAAGAGCAGCGCCAGGAGCTGCAACCGCCAACCAATACGCTCAGGTTGATGTCCATCAAATTGAATTTCAATAAAGCCACTGCAGGAGCAGCTACCCAGAAGATGTGTGCTGCTGCATTAAATGATGATTTTCTGAAAAGCAATTTCTGTCATGCCGCAGATTAAATACAGTTTGTCGCCCCATCCGATTCACAATGGAAATAGATAGCATTTCTGGTTGCTTTTCGCATGCATTAGAAGGGTGAACATAGTTTAAGATAAAACTCATCAAACCTTTGCGAATGACAGAAAACTGATTATCTGACCTCGTTAAGTGCACTAGCGGCCATAACCCGGCGTTGCCCGGGCTAACTTTCATATACCCTGTTTAGAAAGAGGAGGTTGCATTAATTAATAATTGTTATTGTTATTTCTCCTTACCGAACTAGTATAATGTTAAATAAAGTACATTTAGGTCAATTAAAAAAGTTTAAAGATATTTTAAATTACATTTGAAGACTTCTTTAAATTTCTGTTTGTCTTTTGTCTTACTGCATCTGAGCTTGAAGAAATATTTTCAAAAGATATAAATTAGATATTTAAAAGAACTCTGTTTTAGTTTTTAGATGTACAGACAAGGAAGATTTCTTCTAAGGTCTGTTATTCTATCAGGTGTTCATCCAGTTTTTGAATGATCAAATATAACAAATGCTTTTCTTATATTCTTCTTATGCTATGCTGGAATCAGTTTTGAAGTTCTCGATAGCCTATCGTAATCCGTACCTTCCGATTTATATCTCTTTTGTCTTGCTGACATACGCGATTGCATTTCATCAACCGCATCGTATGAAAAAATTAACATGAAAAACTATTTGCAACTGATAGTTTTTAATTAATTACTTGTATATTCCAGCCCTGTCATAAGTCCAGGTGGTTGTAGTTGAAACATAAAAGAAACATGGCCCGGGCACAGGTGCATTGATAAAAGGAAAACCAAATGTAATTAATTTAAATTTAATTTCTTTTTAATCACAGATATTGCACACACGATGCTTTCAATAACATTTTGCCATCATTTAACATGCAAACAAATTAAACCGCATTAAAAATGTTCCCGGTAATAATCATGACAATAACACCAGCTGTTGGGACCAGAGTCCACGAATGTCGTACATATTGAGCTTTACCATATGATTAATTTCCATTAAGTGCAGATTACAGTAAGGTCAAACTATGGACATTTTCTCTAAGTCTGCAGACTGTTTTCTGTTGAACGCGTTTAAATTAAACCAAGACAAGAAGTTAGAAAGTAAAAAAAAGAGATACTTCCTCAACTTTAACATATTTCATCGCCAAAGGAATAATTAATAATAAACCGATGCTAACAGGAATCATAAAATCCACTTTCGAATTTTGCGATTAATAGGTGCGTTTGTTTTTATGTATTAGCATAAAAATAAAATACATTTTACAGAACAGGCTTATCTTAGGTGACTTTTCAAAAGTCCTGCTTGAGGAGAACGTCGGCCGACCGTTTATCAATCGCAATCTCCAGGCACTTGGCACATCTGCCAGGACGAAGGGAGGTGCCATTCTATCCAGACTGCAGGGGCCCTGCCACGTTTCAGTGTGAAATTGACTGCCTGGAAACTTTGAGGCATTTTGCTAAATATTCCACATGCGTGCCCAGCTGTCGAGCAGGTGCATGTATTCCTGGGCCATATCGATGGCCTTGTGGCCAAACGCAGTGGACGGAGTAGAAGATTGCCAATGCACCGGCAAATGTGGTCAGGAATTTGCCGGAGGAGACGGGCGGCTGGATCAGGTGGTCCGGAATGGGAATGTCCTGGTATGCTGCCTGGCATAGGAAACTGCCTTGGAGGACATCCGTTTCGCGAGTCAGAGATTTCGCTGTGGCTATAAGAGATATGGTCCTGAACTGGCGAGTGTTCCCAGCCGTGTCCGTGGCAAGTCTTTTGTTTCAAATTTTACTTTAGTAAATTTTTTTTTAATTTAGATGTACTGGCTTAGAAAAGATGAGTTAGAAACCCATCGAATTAGAAAACAATAGTTCAAATCGACATTTTCCGCTTTTTAGTCTCATGGTTTGCAGTTAGTAGCCGAATAATAAACTTTCAACCTTTGACTTGGGTGGAGTTTTTAGAAAACTGTGAATCACATATCAAATGACTTTTCATAAAGATCTTTAAAAATAAGTTTCTAAACCGTTTTCCGCCAATTTACCATCGAAACACGTATTCATAAGGTTCTTAAGAAGGGCTTTGAAAATAAGTTTGAGGCTAATCGGACAAACTATAAAACTTTGCTCCAAAAATCGTTGCCTAGGCGATGGATCCGAAACGTCACCCATCAAATTTTTTACCCCCAAAGAGGCCCAAGGGAGATGCACTTTGCGAAATTAATTTTCAAATGAATTTGAAGAAATATCTTTGAAAATGACTAAGACCGTTCGAATGGAAAGGCAAAATGTGACATACAACCGTTTTTCGGTTAAAGAATCGTCATTCAGATTAAACTCACCTCACAAAATCTCTGCGATAAGTTAACGTGAATATACCAAAAACGATTTACAAGCTCTTTATCCGAAGACAATTGATTCCACCCGCAAATGGCAGCGAGTCATTAATAAGTACATCCCGACTTACATGGATGAATCGCTGTAGAACATACTCCACAAAGCTGTCTCGGCTAGATAGGCCCCTGCCGGACCCCTAGCTCCCTCTAACGACGCCTGCAGAAGTTGTCGCGATGAGAAATAGAAAGAGAACATCTCACATTTCTTCTAAGCCAGTCAGCTCTATGCAAACCTATTTCCTTGTAGACCTAACAGATATCTGCAAATAACCAAGCTCATTATGCACTTTATTCGTGCCTCGGGCTGGAGCTCAGTATTCCACATATCGTGCCTTCTGTCGGTCCCAGTGAATCGACTGAAAAACTGCCTTAACCTAGCCTAACCTAAGTATATACATATGTATTTGGATTGTCGTGCTGACTTGCTCAACATGAACACGAACGAATACTCACGAAACTTGAGTCAGTGGTATTTTCATTATTTCTTAGTCATAATCAGCCGCGCCAATAAAAATAAATAAATAAATCGCCTGTGCAAATAAATTAAATTATCAGAAGCCGTCGATCGCACAAAGAAATTATTGTTTGAGTGAAGCGTAGCCTAAAGCAATAGCAAACTCTAGAATTGAGTCAAAAAATCACTCTAAGGGTGATTTCAAAGTAATGTTAAATCCGGAACGTTCGGAATTGGAATCGTTTATCTCAGTCAGTTGAGTTGAGTCAGTCGTCGGCCACCTGCTACCCACCAGCACGACATAGTTATATTAACTAAACATTAACTTAAAAAAAGCAAATACAGCTGTCTTCACCATTCCGATGATTAAATACCCTTGACCTAGAGTAGTTATTTGATACAGTATGATGAAACATATTTTAGCTGATCTTGGCTAAATCATCGTGAACAACAAATAATTTTCATACACTCACAACATTTTTTTTTTGCTATAGCAGCTATATGATATAGAAGTCCGACGCTGATTAGAAGAAACTTATCTTACGCCATGAAGAACTTAGTTTCTTTCTAATGATCTGCATTTTATACCTTACCTTGTAATTGCAGTTGTTTTTTTTACTATTTTATTTTATAACATATTCATACGGCTAAGGCTCGAGCTAGGCTCACAAAATCATATTGGCAACGCGTTCCACAATGAATTCTCTAAAAAAGATATTTAAATAAAACACATTTATAATACAATGCGTTTTCTCGCATTTTCCGACATTTCTAATAGATTTCCAAAGCGACGTAATTCGAAGAGTCCGGATCGGATAAAAAACCACGTCTAAGCGTGCACTTGCATTACATACATATGCACATACATACATTACATACATATGTACGTTGATCATCATTCAGTCATTCAGCACATACTGACGCAGACACATATATACATATAGTACATACATACGTATGTCAATTGACAAAAATGTGGATAAGGAAAAAGCGCTTTTAGAATATGATTTAAATCGCAAAGTACTTTCGGTTTGTTCACCTCTATTTATCATCATATCGCACATAGCGGAAAAGGCAATAAATGCAAACAAAGCAAACGAGAGCAATGTCAAGCGACCGAAATAGCTCTCCCGCTCTCTCTCTCTCTCTCTCTCTCTCTCTCACTCTCTCTCTCTCTGCACGAACAAAATCATTTAAGGGTAATTTTATTTTCTTTATTTTAAATTAGATTACAATAAGAACTCGGTAATGCGAATTTAACAGTTTTAAGTGAACGTTTCTCGATGATCAGGTTTTATTGTATCTTGGCGGGTATTTCGACGCACACGATATCCACACTGTTCTGGTCCTGCAGCTCCCATTTGACGAGCACCGAGACCTTTGGGTAGCTCTTCAGCACGGGCAGCGTAGCTGTATATCTATAGGCCTCATTCTTTTCTAACGGACATTTAAGGCCGCTGTTAAGGCATGCATTTGGATTGTTTAGCGGAAAGGGCATTTCTATGCCCAAAATCTTGCCATGGACCACCGTTTTTACCGCTGAGGCCGTTTCGGCCAATGCAAAATCTATTGTTATTGACACATTCGTATTTCTTCGTAGCACACACTCCGCCTTTGTGGTATCGCAGCCCTCGATGGTGACTTGAGTGAATTTGCCAGTCTTTGAGCCGCAATCTTGGAACTCGAGAGCTTTTCCAAGCTGCATCGCCAAAAGCAGCGACGAGATAAGTACGCACAACTTGAACATGTCGCTTATTTTGTTTAATTCAATTAAAAGATCAGGCGATAAGCCACTGAACGTAGTAGACTTGTATATTTTTCTCGACAATGCCTTAGCTACAACTGAAATATGGAAAGAACGAAACAGAGGCAAAAGCCAAAATCAGCTGCGCGCCTCACGCAGATGGCAGCTTTTCCATCGATACATATCGCAGCCGATTGGCATGAAAGCTTTTTGGTTCACCTCTGTTAATTTAACAGACCTCCACTTGAACTATAGCATTCTAATAGGTAATGTCAATTCTGCTTATTAGAGCCTAATAAGAAAATTTACTGTACTACCAAAATTTTATAAATTATTTTTGAAATTTTCTCAATGTAACAGTCGCACAAATATTTCGCTGTCGCTCACCACAGTTTCAACATTTGTGTTTATATCTTTTCGATGTTGTTTTTTCATTCTTGCACATCACTAGTAAAAAGCTTCTGCTAATGTTTCCAGTTGGCATCTCTTGGTTAGATTCACTTTAGCCGCAGTCGACGCAGCATTTTGGCGGCATTTAAGTTATTTCCATTAAATACTACTTCCAAACATTTTTAAACATGTCGCAGATTTGTAAACGAAGCTTGTTGACGGCAAACCGAGTCCTCATTAATGCACCAGCAGTTTTACGTTGCAAGTAAGTCTTTATCTTCGTTGTGTTCGCTGTTGTTGTTGTTGTTGTTTTTGCGCCCCATTACACGTCAGAATGCGATGCAGTGTCATTTGCCAAGGTCATCTCAAATGCCGGTCTATGCGTTCTACATGCCAGTGTGTGTGTGTGATTGTTGCCTGTGTGTGCGTGCCCGCTGGATTATTTAGTGTTTGTTTGCCTCGAATTTATATTATGTCACATACGTATATAGATATGTCTGTACATATCCATGTATATGGGTGATGCAAACGACAATATGACACGCAACCATCTATATATATGTATGTATTTAAACATTACAACTTTACATACATATTTATTTTTATACATATAGATAGATGTTAAAAAGTCTACTTATGTATGTGTTGTATGTGAAAACTAAAATATTCTCCAGAGTGTTTTATCTCTGCGTTATAAAAATGTGTGTACGTATGTATGTACATGTGTATGTATATTTGTATGTACATTATGTATAAATATATACATACGTTTTATTGTTTATATTATCATAATGCAGGCTTTCCCTGCATTTGTAGGCACAATTGCCACATGTACAAATGTTCCAAAAAAGGTACTTAATGAAATGGTACACTTATCACAAGATAATACCTTGCTTTTAAACAACACTTTGTTTCAAAATAATTGTTTTTCTTGGTATTTTTCATAATGCTCATGAATAAAAAGTTAAGTAAGAAATATTTTGATACTTAGAACTACAATACATCCACAAAAAGAACATTTAAAGCGTTATTGCTATGCGTATTTTTAAAAAGGTACTTCATTAATATCCTTTGTATTAATACCCTATGCGTATTTTAAAAAGGTATGTATATAGATGTAATACAGTTAGTACATTTTCCTGTTATTTTCTTATGCAAAATACATTTTTCCAAGTGGCAACCGTGTTTCTAGGTACTCGCAAATGTTGGTACATTCGCGTTTAGGCGAATATTAACGCTAATTTGTATATCGATAATAAAGGCGTTGACGAGATATTTTAAGTGAACGATTATATTATCTATGTTATTTCGTACATATCACATATTCTTAAGTAGGTACAATGGCACATGCCGTCTTTTCTTACGATATTCATTTCCCATTAGAAAAATCGGTATTCGAAATCGGGAAAATAAAAATATATCAATCCACCTATATTCCGTTTATATTCTTTAGGCATCAAAATTTGTCTTCAAATATTATCAAACAATTTATTTTATCCATTACTAGGCGCAACTTTGTTTTCATTGAATTTGATTTGAATTTCATACTCAGAAAGCCCGTTTCGTAAATAAATAAATACGCGGCTAATTAATATGATATAAATAAAAAAAAAAAACAAGTTTAATACGAAGAGGGAAATCAATCCCTTATCTCTAGGCTGAAATAGGTAGAGGCTTGTGTCAATGCCATTAATCTGAGATGAACAATAATAAGGCTTGTTTACACCAAAGTGCGATAAGCGAAATGTGCAACTCGGTAAAGTCGACAGCCTAGAGGGATTTGAAAGGTCACAAATATTATTTACCCATACTTGACTTGCAAACTCAACCGTTTTAAGGTATCGCATTGTTTTTGCTTGGCTTTTTTTTTACTAATTAAACTTTTTTTCGGTGAAGTGGAATAGGTAAGATAATTTATTAATTCGTCGATAAGTTCAGGAAACGGCCGTCTGTGAAAATCGAGAGTGCAAATAAAATTACCCTGGGGGCAATGAACAACCAGAAATATAATCTTCCCGAATGCCGAAGATTAAATGCCCTGCCATAATTTTGTGGCATATTTAGCATTGTGTTAATGATATCGAATTCTGATATTAAGATGAAAGTTAGAGTCAACAAAAACTGGAATACAAAGTTTCTATCCCGGCATAGAGTTTTGATCTTACATTCCTATTCTGCTGTTCATGTATAATAATTTACAATTTGTATTTTTTTAAATGTTAGATCAACATGGTTCTCCGACGTGAAAATGGGTCCACCGGATGCCATTTTGGGTGTTACGGAGGCCTTCAAGAAGGACACAAATCCCAAGAAGATCAATCTGGGAGCCGGTGCCTATCGTGACGACAACACAAAACCCTTTGTGCTGCCCAGCGTGCGTGAGGTGAGTGTTGGAATTTTTGCATTTTCAAGTAAAAAGTTAATTGTCATCTGTCGGCTGTCAGGCCGAGAAACGTCTGGTGGGTCGCTCCCTGGACAAGGAGTATGCCACAATCATTGGTCTGCCCGATTTCTACAACAAGGCGATCGAGCTGGCGTTGGGCGAGCAATCACAGCGCCTGAAGGCCAAGCACAATGCCACAACACAGGCGATCAGCGGGACTGGCGCGTTACGTGTGGGCGGTGCCTTTTTGAGCAAGTTCTGGCAGGGAAATCGGGAGATCTACCTGCCGACGCCATCGTGGGGTAACCACGTGCCCATTTTCGAGCATTCCGGTCTGCCGGTTAAGCGCTATCGCTACTACAACCCAAAGAACTGCAATCTGGACTTTGGCGGTATGATTGAGGACTTGAAGGTAAGGGATGAAAGCAGCCCATTCTGTTTTTATTCAAATTATTTATTCTTTAACAGAAAATCCCTGAAACGTCGATTGTGCTGCTGCATGCATGCGCCCACAATCCAACGGGCGTCGATCCCAGCACAGAGCAATGGCGTGAACTCTCGCAGCTCTTCAAACAGCGCAACCTTTATCCATTCTTTGACATGGCCTATCAGGGCTTTGCTACTGGCAATGTAGACGGCGATGCTCAGGCTGTGCGCATTTTTGAGGCAGATGGACACGACTTCTGCCTGGCGCAAAGCTTCGCCAAGAACATGGGTCTGTACGGCGAGCGTGCCGGCGCCTACTCCGTCATCTGTGCCGATGAGCAGGAGGCAGCGCGCGTTCTATCACAGATCAAGATCCTTATTCGCGCTCTATACTCCAATCCCCCAATTCATGGTGCTCGCATCGCAGCCGAGATTCTCAATAGCGCTGACTTACGCAGCCAATGGCTAAAGGATGTTAAAGGAATGGCAGATCGAATTATCGACGTGCGCTCAAAACTGAAGAGCAATCTCGAAAAACTCGGCTCCACGCACAACTGGGAGCATATTGTCGACCAGATTGGCATGTTCTGCTTTACAGGCCTCACGCCGGAGCAAGTTGACAGCCTGACCAAAAATCACAGCGTCTACCTTACGAAGGATGGTCGCATTTCCATGGCTGGCGTAACAAGCAAGAACGTCGAGTACCTGGCCGAGAGCATACATAAGGTGACCAAATAAATCATGCTAGTGGATAGATCGTTACGAAGCCCCTTTTATCTGCTTTTTTACGCATTTATAGCAACTTCTTGCAGTTAATTAGTTACAAAAATTGCCTTACACACCTATCCTGTACATACGACGAATATCTGCCTTTGAAATAAAGCATTTTATAGTTTATTTAGCTGTCTCCACAAGTTACTCACACATGTAAATTTCGTTCATGACAACTCATAGAATATTTATGCACGGTCGAAACAGTTGTTTTTCTTGTAGGTGTCGGCCGAATCAAATATAAATATAATCAAATAGCTGCTATTGATACGATCGGTTGATAAGGCAGTTATATTTCTAGTATTAAAATATATTTTAATTTTGAGGCACAATCTATTTTTTACCCCTGATGATAAACGTCTACACCAAGCGTTCGACAACGAAGTCACACACTCGAAAATTTAACAAAGGTTTTCTCGCAATCCTAGAACCAGTAGGTTCTTGAAACAACATTCTCAACAAGATCGAGGAATACTTTACTTTTAGTTTTTCTACTCTTAAATTAAATTATCGACTAGGTTTAAGTCAAAAGCTATATCTGGTTACATTGTTTTTACTGTAACCTGACTTTCAAAATTCTGCTCCTTGTGGTAGTGAAATTTACACGGACAGATATTAAATAGAATTGGAACAATGTACGTCCTGTTTTCGAGCTACAGTTTGAAAGCTCTAGACATACTAAGCTACTCTCCTACAATCCTTTTCACCTGTTTTTAACTCATCTCACTTTAAATAGAGCTTTACGTAGTCGCTTTTACCCGACTGCAACGATTTCGCATAAACTTATAAGCTGAATTTCTTTTGATGAGTAATGCGCAACGTAGTTTGTAAAATCGACAAGTATATTTAGTTCTTAGACTTATCATCTTTACCCACGATATTTTGGCATCCTTTGTTTCTAATTTAATGTTTACCTTGGGATTTAGTTGATGGTTATTTAAATGCCTACTCGATTTATAGTCAGCTTAATGGGAATATAAGCTAGCTTGTCCATTTTCATTTATAGAATTCAGTTGTCATTCGCGGGATTATTACTCAGAAAATAATTGCTCGTTGTTTAATTGCCATTATAAAAATGTTAATTAAAATGTACATACAAAACTTACATTAGCTTGCAAAACATCTTAATTATCTGATTCAGCCCGTTTTCCAATTCTCGCTTATTAATCTATATTCATATATTTAAATTTTGATCTAACTACTGTATAGCACATTTTCTTTAAAGTCAACTGTCATTTTTATAATTCATTTAATTCATTTTTATAAAGTTTCGATAAACATGTCTGGCATTTATTCTTAAAAACTCAGCATTTGGTTTAAAGTTTTTTTTTTACTAGTAGCTTCTTCTGTCTGTCCAATTTGATTGTTTTTGTATGTATGTTTAATTTGTATGTATATAAAACTAGAATCACGGTTTGTTATAACGATACCTTAACTTATCGCTTGGCTCACAGTACTCCTTGATAATAAGCTTACATAGGAATATATGAAATACTACGATTATTGCACAGACTGAGACCCAGAAGAGTGCGGGCAAGCCGCCCAGTTGATGACCATGCTTATGCAGGGCGATTACGTGCTGCTCGTGCGCCGGAGCTAAAGATTCAATTTAATTATTAATTGATAAAATATGTGGAATCAGAAAGAGCAGCTTACCCTCAACGACTTCCTTCACGTGTATTGCATGATGGATTTCCTCCATGTGTTGTTTGTCCTCGGTTATATATAATATTGCAGTCAATGGTTCAGTCAATTTGACAGGAAATTCTCGACGGTTTTGACTGTAAAAAGTGATGAGATACATTAAATTGTAACAATGAAAATGTATCTGCATTCGCTATTTACGTCAACAAGATTGGTTCATCCAGACAGCCGCCATCGCAAGCATAGTAACTGCGATCGGAACGATCCAGAGCCACATTAATTACCGCTTTGTTGTCGTCCTTAACAATGATTGTGACATTGACATGCGTCTTGTTTCCGTAGTTGAGGCGCCTAAAGTGAAAGTCGCGATGCAAAAATTTAGGATGCATGTTGCATTCCAGATGCTGATTGCTAAAACGAAAGCTACCAAAGCTGAGCGTCATTGCCTGAATGACGCCCGAGGCGCCGGCGCGTATCAGATTGTGACAGCCTTGCTTCTCTAATGTGAGCATCCAGGAGGATACAAGCGAATTGAGTTGCGTTAGCGTTGACATGCCACGCCAAAGATTCTCCGCCTGAAGCGTATGATACGAATCGTAGCAGCCCTCCGCATAAGTCAACGCTTTGGCAATGTCCTCTCGTATGCCTGCAGAGCCAGTGCCTGAGCTCCCAAACGTACCGGAAACCGTATCTTCAAATTCAAAACTGCGCACTTGAGAGAGCACAGCATACATAGTGGCATTTATCCGATCACCATTTAAACTGTTTTCAGCCTTGGAGGTACTTATCGTAAAGCCAGTTGCCCAAAGATCTGTCCATACATTGATGTGATCCTGGCGGAATGTATTGATGCTGTTTAGCGATCCGGATCCGGATGCCTTGGCACTGAGCTTCTGCAGCAGCTTTGTCATGGTCTGAATGGAATGCTGCTCGATGGTCCCTATGGTAGCTATCACTTGTGTCTCGGCTACCGGTTTGGAGTACTCGATGATCATTGGGTAAATTATGTGCACGGTGCCGCGCTTGCGCAGCTGTATTTTTGGCTCCAGTTGTGGTTTTGAAATACTAATCACAATCAATTTGCTCGGATCATCCGCTGTGGGCTGCACAGTTGCTGTAATAACTTCCACTGCACTATATGTGAGCATGCCTATTTGCGCTGGATCGCTGTAATAGGCCGATTGAGTTAAAGATGCCAGGTGAGTTGCGTACCCGGACTTACCTGAGCGGAATGCTACGCACAGTCGACTTCGGTAGACGATTTCGTGGCATTATAAGATCAATGCTTTCAACCGTATTCCGTGTATTAGTTATTTGAAGCTCTTGCATCAAAACATTGGGCTGCGTGCGATGTGCATACAGCGTGTAAGACGCAAAGTACCCGGCAAAGCATTGGAATCGATGTACCATTCCCGTCAGATATTCAACAACAGTGGCCTCCTTCTCACCGGCAACGCCCCCGTTCTGTGAGACAGACATTACCGGATGGAAGCGTATGGGCAGCTGCATCGCACGGCCATGCTTGATATTCAATGATGCATCATGGGCGACCTCAATGCCAATGTATCCGTTGCCCACATAGGGCGTGTAGTCGCGCTCACCGGGCATCAGTGGGGCCACGTGACGTATGTTGGCGTCATACTCGTAGTTCTGCAATATATAGGGCGTGAGACGGTCGTCCATGCACATGCTGTGCGGATCTAAGAGATCACGGTTACGTTTACGGTAATAATTGATGACAAAAGTGCGAGCGACAGATACGTTACCTTTCTGTTCTGTTGGGCTTAGAAATAAATAACGAAAGATTGGTGGTAACATATAAAAAACTATGCACACACACAATAAAAGCAAAAACAAACGCCTGTAAGACGAGAGGGTGCCTTCGACTAGACGCTTTAGCCTGCGCACAACATCCACGGTCTCGAATTTGTTTTTGGCTGATCGGATAAACATATTAATTGCGTTTTATTCATTTAATTCGCATTGGGATAGACTTTTGAAAATTCTAGTGCTTGGCCACAAGTTGTGGCCAAACTCAGAAATATATCATTACTCTTATATGAAATCGATACATCGATATCTAAGAACTATCGTGTTTTTGAGTAATAGTGGTATTCCTTAAACTAGTACATGCTTAAGGACCAATAATTATTTCTGAATCAGATATGAGCTATTTTTTTCAGTTTATACAATAAAAATTAATATTATTATTTTTTGTTTGTGATTTTGAAGCAGTGGTCGAAACATTTGTAAAAGCGATACCTACGGACGGAAAAGAGGGCTCTCATATTTACAGACTTGAAATATCCCAAACGCAGAATTTTGCTGCATTAATTATAGCCTGGTGTAAATTTGTTTTGGGTATTGTACAGATTTATGTTGTTTCAAATATAACTTTGATAATTTTTCACGATAATGCCCGTCTTTTACTCGAATGACATGCAATTAAAAGCTGGAGATATTCAAAATATAAAAAATTAACTTGTTGTATGTGTCGAGCTTACATCAAGAACGGTATTTCTTTTACAAAGCCCATGAGATTGGTGCGTCTTCCAAATAATCAAACTAGAAAAAATGTATAAAGATTAATATTAAATACAAAATGTTTTGAAAATATAAAATTTATGTTCCAAATGTTCTGGTTAAATATTTTTATTTTTCACCTTAATAATAGAAATACATATACGTTACATAAGTCAAGCAATAGTGTCATCCTTTTCTACCTTTCGATCTTCCCGCTTTTTTGTTTTTAAGAATTATCGATCGCGAATTTTTTGTACAAAAACATCGATATTTCAATGACCACCTCTAGATTGTTTTTTTTTATTTTTGTTTATTGGTCGAAAATGTGTAACAAAAAATCCGATTCGTGGTTTAGAAAGTATTTTAAAAAAAGATTTATTTTTTTCCCATTGGCTTTTTTAACCTTGTGCCTTTTTATAAAATACTCGTTAAAAACTGAAAACGATCACAATGATTCGTCTATATCTGAATGCCTATTTTGTGGCATTGCCAACGGTAGAATAACACCTCCAAAGCTAGAATTTGAAAACGATGAATATGTGATATTTAAGGATAAAAAACCTGCTGCTACGTATCATTATTTGGCCATTCCCAAACAACATTATGACAGCCTCAAGGTGCTAAATAAATCCCACGTGGGCCTAGGTGAGTTTGGGTAAGCTTATTTGCATAGTTTGATTGTATTTATGTTGTTTGATTGTATTTATGCTTTTGTTTATTTTTATGGTGCTTTGTTCTTCAGTTGAGCGCATGCAGAATGGTATGCTCCAGTTTCTTGCATCAAAAGATGTAGATATATCAAAGGCAGTGATCGGTTTTCATATTCCACCGTTTATTTCGCAAAAGCATTTGCATCTACATGGGATCTCACCTGTTACGGAAATAGGCTTTTTCGATCGGATGAGTTTTATGATCCCGTCATTTTGGTTTAAATCGGTAAGCAAAAAAATATATTTTGTTTTTTAAATCATATTTATGTAAAATAATTTATTATTTTATGCAGGCCAATAACGCGATTGAATCTTTACAACGCGCTGAACTATGATGGAGATGACTCGAGTTCTTTTTTCGTACCTATCCGATCACCTGAAAATATCTATTCGAGTTGAGTATGTTTATTAATATGATGATTACACAATAACCATTTAAACATGGTATACAGCCAAGAGTATTAATCAATACTCTTATAAATAGTGAAATTTTTAAAGTTAATAAAAAGAAGCTTTTTTTATTTAAAAACTACGTGTTGCTAATATAGCTGATCAGTCTTTATGAGATTATGTCGTGATTTTGTTTTGAATAATATAAGGAAACAAAACCAATTCCCCACCAATCGGTGATGGGTTGTTTATGTTTTAAACAAGAATCGAAAAATTTTAATTTTTTAACTTTACGTCGTGGCATCTGCCACGAAATTCGACAAAGGTGTGCTAAGCCAAAAAGTATCGATAGCTATGAACCGCTCTTACGACAGTGATGTGAATGTCATACATAATATCGATAGTGCAATCGATTGCCTTGCAACACTAAAATCAGCACCAGCAAACGCTGAGTTTTAGTTTGTTTTAGTTACAAGATTCGCGAAAACCATTTGGGAAAATTGCTAAATTAAGCTGCAAATTAACGGATTGGAGCGCATCAAACGTAGTGCGTTCTAAACTATGCGCAGCATGTGGCCGCAAACGCTGGAAATGTCCCGCGACGAATGTCGGGGCATGCTGCGTCGACTTGGTAGGTGATATTCTGCTGCCGCCACCGCCAGAAGGAAGCACTTAATGTTATACAGCAGCAGCCCAGCTTCAGTGGATCTCGATTTTCGGCTAATTGGTGTCCATTTATTTGTATCGTTCAAGCAGAGTTAGAATCGTATTCGCATGTAATAAGCGTTTTTCGCGCCCAAGGCTCGCTCAGCGAACCAAAAGCCAAGCTGCTCGAGGAGTTGCGCCAACTGTTTCACATAACACAGGAACGCCACCGTGCGGAAGTGCGACGCGCTGCCAACGATGAGCAATTATGCACTATTGCCGAGAAGTAAGAGCTTATATTGAGTTGAGTGTTGAATATTGGAGTGCATATGTGACCGTTTCTCGCATTTTCAGCGTCTGCGGCCCAAACACATGGCAGGAATGGTCACGTGAAGGTCGTCGCCCATATCCGCTGCTGCCACGCATTTGTCCGCAAACGGCTCTGAGCATTGTTGCCAACGATCTGGCCGCGAAGGCTTATGCGGAAAATAGCAAACTGGCTCCGCCAAATGAAACTGGGGCAAACCTAAGCGAAGCTCTGCTAGAACAGGCGACCTATCAGACTCTTAAGCATGGCATAACAAAACATCAGGAGCCCCTTGTCATCATGGATGAGCCGGTAAGTGCCCCAGCATTATATAACGCATTTATTTTGACCTGACCATTAACATATACGTACATACATATGTGCGAAAACGTATGGACATAGAAAGTACAGTCTGCGCCTGGGTCGTTTGCTCTAAAAGTGGGCTGCGCGGTAGCGCAATGCGACTAAATCAAGGTTATCTTCAGGGGGCTTGATTAGTGTTTTTTTAAAGATCTCCGCGCGTTTATAGAGAGAGAGGAGAGAGGTATTTACTTTTGGTAGTCAACTGATCTATTTCAAAATGCAGGCGTTTAGCAGATTTAGTAAAAGATAGTTATTTGAATAATTAGTGTTGACCGCATTGTGGAACGCCTATCAATTTGTACATTATTAATTTGTATTAGTGCCAAATGTCGCTTTTTGGATGTTGTGCACTTAATTAAATTTGATTGAATTCTGCCAGTGTCAGTTAACAGCAGAAGTAAACTGTTAACTTACATTAACAGGCAGCTGATTGTTACAGACCTAAATGTTACAATCGATAATTAATAAATATCGATCAAAAGCCGAATTATCAGAAAAAAGCCCACATAAAAACTGCAATTTTTGAAAAGTTAATAATGCAGGGTTTTTTTTTTCAAAATGGGCGCATTTTATGAACATCTAAATTAATACACTTTAATTTGCTTCGGTTAATTTGTTTTGTCAGTTATATTTTTGTATATATACTGTATATAAAAAACTTAAAAATGTTGAAAACGTAGTTTTCCTATATCTGAACAATTCAAATCTGGTATAAAAAAGCGACACGTGGCTGTAGCCTATGCAGGCGATATGGTAATCCTAACCCACAATGCGCTCAACATCCGTCTGAATTCAAGTACAAATGCGAGCTACCAGACATGACCCTACCAATCACTTATCCTTTATGATTATAGTTTAAGGTGCCCGACTTGCCAAATGAAATAAAAAAGGCAACATTGAAGCGGAAGGAGAACGAAACCGGCGACACGAAACCTAACAAAAAGCGTAATACACAACACGACAGGCAGCTAGGACAGCCGCAGCAGTCGGCGTCTCAGCAAAGCGGCGGCAAGGACGAAGATGGTCAAATGGCGCCGCTGGAACAGCGCCCCAGCGCCCGTACCCTGCAGCAGCGTTACTTTTACCAGCAGCAGCAGAAACACAAGCAGCGGGTGGCAAGCAAAAAGGGCGCAGGCAATGCGGTGGCCAATAATAGCGGCGTTTCAGGCGTCGGCGTTAACACGAAGCCAGCGAAGAGCGGAAGGCGGCGAGCACAAAAACAGCTCCAACAGCAGATGCAGCAGAAGCAGCAACAGCAGCAGCAGCAGCAGCAGCAAGAACAAGAGCAACAGCAGCAGCAGCAACAACAACAGCAACAACAAAAAGTATTATTGTCAGCGCCGCCAGCGGCCGAGCTGGCAGCGCACCCAAATGCCAATCACCTGGTGCAGCCACACGTGGAATACATACTCGACGAAGCGCTTAAATCGGTGGCGGCCACCAAGTTGAAAACGATACCTGCGGCACGTGTTGTCTATGGTCCGCCGGAAATGCTTTCGCCAACGACGCCTCGTGCGTTCGTAAACTCGCCTGTTGTTTTCAAGGAGAAATTGTCCCCCACGCCGCAGTCGCTTCAGCAGCAGCCGAATCAGCAGCAGCCACAGTTGAGCACGCCCGTTAAAAAATACATTGTAGAGGAGCGCCAGCCGGTTGTTATAGGGACACAGGCGACGTCTGCTAATATCTCAACGGCCAACCTGCCTCTTGCCCCGCAAATAATAAGCGTGCAGCAGATAGCGGCGCCCCCGAAAGTACGGACAACAAGCAGCGCCATTTTGCCAGCTGGGACGAAGCTGACGCCCAAGAAGATCAATTTGATCGACAAGCAGCAGCTGCCTTCCGTGCCGAACACAGCCGTGCGTCTTTTGCCCTACGACCAGCAGCCTGGTTCAATCCCAGCGACAGCCATTGCCAATCAAGGCACCAGCAAGCCACCGGCCACGGCAGCTGTGCAGAAGTACATTGTGGAGGATCGAGTGCCCAGTCAGAGTCAGAATCAGACCCAGAGTATAGCCACGCCTCTAAGCAGCGCCTCTGCTGTAAATATTATAAAAAATATACCGGCTAGCAGCCTGAACAACACGCTGATCACGCCCTTGAGCAGCTCGGTGACGACCGGAACGCCTCTGTTTCGCAAGGCGTCGGCTACGACAACCAGCACGACGGCCGGCAGTGGTTCACCCTCGACGACACAGATACTGGGAAATATTAAGCTGACAAGCGCCAGCGCAATCAAGCATGTGCCCAGCAGCGCACTGCGCAACATCAAAATCTGCTCGCCCAATGGCAAGGTGTTCCTTCAGCCCGCCAAGCTACACACCGGCAGCATTATACATAAACTCAACACTGCGAATGTCACCGCAGTGGCCGCTTCCGGCGCAGCTGGCGTCACAGTGAGCAGTGCCGCACTTTCGCCCACGGGCGGTGGCACGCCGTCTTCCCCACAATCAACACAGCAGCGAATTAAGATACAAGGCATGCATCTTCTGACGCCCAGTCAAGTGATCTCGAGCGCCGCGGGCGGCACAAGCAGCGTGAGCGTAGTCTCCAGTTCCAGCATCGCTGGTAGCGGCGCCAAGGTCAAGCCCACAACTCTAACCCTGGGCCCGGCTGGCGTTGGCAAGAATAATTTGGTGTTCTTACCAACGAGCGGAATGCGAGCAGTTACCCTGGCCTCCAGTAAACCCAAGTCCAGTGCCGAGCTGCTGGCAGCCAAGCCCAATGTGCTCGTCATAGGTCCATCGACTTCCGCCAATGCGGCCAGCAATGCTCAGACAACGGTTGCAACTGCGTCCGCATTGGGCAAGACTAAGGCGCATCAGCTTATAACGGAGGACACGCCCATCGATATCATCAACATGCCCATCATTGTGGCGGATAATGGCACGACAGAACCGAAAACAGCAAACGTCAAGTCAGCACCGATGGTTGTGCTCAATGCAACCGACTGGGAAATGGAGCTGGACCAGGCTTCTAAGGCGGCGGCCGTCACAAACGCACCCACAACAACATTTACTAATGATGCAAAAAGCAAGCAACCGTTGGATGATGTCATTGTAGAGGATATTGGGGAGGAGATGCAAGTTACAAACACGCAGCTTAAAAATCGCAGTAAGTATCCAAATTGTTAGCAACCGGTCATATATTGATTGATGCTCTATATTTTAGTAATTGAAATGCACGACGATGTCGACAGTGCCATTGAGTACGTGGACATGGAATTGGAGCAGCCCATTGAGATCGAGTGTACCAGTAACATATCGCCGGAGACACCGACCGGCAACAGCACAACCGCCACGTCGCTTAAAGCCACCATTTTGCCACCTCTGTCCGAAGCGGAGGAGAAGAAAAAGCTGGATCAGACAACAACAGGGGAATCGGTCGCAGCGCTAACGACAACGATGGCAGCGAAAACCTCGACGCTGCCGTAGGCAGATGTGATGAGTTAGTTAGAATATACCATGTGGATTTTCTTTTGCTGATCCGAAGCGGAACGCACAAACAAACAGCAGACATGTACACACACACACACACACGCAAACAGCCCGGTTTAATTTAGATTGAGTTATTAGTTTAGTACCAAGTTCTTTAAGCAAAGTGCAACATTATGATAATTTGTAAATGTATATGAAAATAGCTTGAATATCGATTATATAATTTAAAACGAAATCGAAATTTTCGAATCTTGTTTTACGCAGTGGTAACAAAATTAATTTATCTTCTCCAAGCTGCCACCATCGAAATATCATAATATTTGTATACATTGTAAATAGCATATCTTTCATTTAGTTTAGTTTTATAAGTTCATAACGCATACTGCAAAAAGGAGAACAGAACATCAAATCAATAAGTAAAAGTGTTTTCAATGAGATTATAGTTTTTAGTCTATTAGTTATTCCCTAAATCTAAATATGGCCGATCTGATTACAAAATTGTAAATACTTGAGCAAAACAATTGAAGAATTTTTAAAATGCTAAAAGCCATACAATTCATGTATATGTATCATGTAAAGAGCAGTAGAGATAAGCTACAAGGACAAAGTTTAAAAGAAGTAAATCCTACACATCCACACACGCATAAATATATTCATACATTTATCATAACGTACTAGCAGTGTAGCTGTTAAGTATTTTATGCATCGATTTTGTAAATCTAAAACATAAACAATGTAATTTTTAGACAAAACAAAATGCGCAATCGAAGCGAACCACCCAGAGGTAAACACAATGTAATTATACAAATACTATTGTTGAGCAATGCGTGCAGCTATAAAATTTTTAACATAGAAATTTTAAATGAAATAAATGTAAATGTAAGCATAATAAATCTTTGATTTCAAATGTTTATGCTCCATTATCCGATACTATAAGGACAATCAGTCAAAAAGCGAAACAGTTGTGTGGTTAAGTTGAAAACAGTTCAAATGTTAAAATTAGGAGGCTTCTCCGATGTTACATATGTAGAAATATATTCATATATATAGATATATATATTCTTAATCAGCGCCGACAGCCGATTCGACTCTTTGTCCAGCTGTGTGAAGTCTGTTTTCACAAACACAAGTTAAGCTCCTCCCATTTCATTAATATCGATTTATATATATATATATATAGATATATATATTTTTTTTATTCTCAGAGAATATATAAGCTAGAGAGAGTATGGAAATTTCCCACGAGTAAACATAGGTTGTGAATATTTAACTGCCCGCAAAATGTAAACACAACTTGTCAGGTATAATTTACGTTAGCTCGGAGCGGAGCACTGTGCTTCTGCTGGCTTTCACTATAAAACAAACCTGAATGCCCAACAAAATGAATTGTTTCATCAGAAATCGGCAAAAATATGACTAAGGGGTTCTTGGATGTTAATAATCAGATTAACGAACCGAAAAAACAAGCATTGGTTCTTGACGTGAAGCGAAACAACGTCCAACGTATTAGGACAATATTTTCTTTCCTTTTAAAGCTCATTCTTCCAAGTTAGCTAAATGAGAATTAAGTGAATTTGTAGCTTCACTTTCAGCTATACTAGCTGCCAACTTCCGCTTCAATTAAATTACTTTTCAAGAATCATTGAGATTCGAAAAAGAGTTAACTGCTGGGAACCTCTAAGTGTATCTAAATTTAGCTGGAAAATAAATAGTTTGTAGGCCATCTCCAACCAGTTGCATTACTTATAAAAAATAGAGTCTGCTTTGCTGGAATCCAATCAGTTGCAATAGTAAAATGAAATATCAATGAAATTTAGCTACAAAATGCTTAGCGCCATTCTAGACTCCATATAGTATATATCTCCCTGATTATACTCGGGCCAAGTCTAGTCGGAAGTTAAAATTGATATGTATAAAAAGTTCATATGTATGTAAAGTTGACTAGACTGATTATTCCGAATTTGTCGCTATTTGTACCCTGTAGTTAATTAGCTTGCTTAAGTATAAGGAAGAAAGTCGAAACCTATTCAGAATTTTGTATCCTGGGTGTATATTTGTAGAAATATCCATTGTTATTTGTTAACCAACCCGCCGCTTAACATTTTTTACTTAATGACGTTCTACATTCAAAAAAAGATACTAAACTCAAAGTAAAGATAATGAGTTTTGAAGGTTGATCGAGATAGGTTGCGATCCAGTACAGTTGTTAGTGTAGAAAAAGATAGCACGTAAACTAAACTTAATTAAGGTTTCTAATTGCGTCCTAAGGCCATGCCGCGACCCCAGGCTGAGTTGGCCGATTGGCGTGGAGGCGGCGCTCTGCTCTCCGGCGGTACACCGAAGCCGCTAATGCCGCCGGAGATATCGGGAGCAAAGCGTTTCCTGTGGAATAGGAAAAGCGACTCACATTAGATTTTGCTGCTGTCGATGTGGATTTGGGAATGGATACTCACAGAAATGCGGGCGTCTCCAGAAATGCATTGCCGCCAAGCTCCTGTGGGTATTGGAATTTTAAGAAGTAGTAGACGTGTCCATTGAAAATGCCAACCAGGGAGGCCAAGGAGCCATGGAAAACCAGCTCGATGCCCGCCAGCACCCAAGGCAGATACATGGCCTTAAACCGGCTGCCAAACCAAAAGCTAACGATAACTTCCTTGTTCAGCTGACACCAAATATAGGTTATGGCAACGACCAGCATGTCCATCAAGAAGTACACATTGAAGAGCATGCCTCCGAGATTTGCCAGCACAGCTGTGATAATCAGCAGATACATGTAGTCCGAGGGACTGCGCGCATACTGATCCTTTTCCAAGCGCGCACTATATTGCGTAATGAAGTAGCAGTTGATCAGGAAGTGGAAGCCAGTGGCTCCGCTCAGTGGGAATACAAAGAGGGACGTGATGCAGCGCCACAGCTGCAGCCGGGTCAGCACCAGCTCGCGCGAGAGGTACATGTATTCCATTGGCAGCAGGCCGAATCTGCAGAGTAGGCTCAGCCCCACGGTTGCCGTTAGCCAGTAACGGGTGAAGCGGGGCAGCGATTTATACCATGTCCCAGCGTCCATGTTCCTCCAATTTACATATAATGTCTTGATATTGCAAAACAGTCTTTCTTTTCCAATTGTTGATTTACGTGTCTTTAGTCGAATGTGTGGCCCAAATTCATCTACAACAAAAATGCCAAAAATACTGTCATCTTTTCTAGAAAATACCAGAAAAAAACATTCAACAAAATGTGCATATTTCGCGAACTAGACTAGTTTTCTCGTAGCATATACGGCTAATTACTCATAAACTCCGGAAAAGGGTTCAGTGTGTATACCATATGATGTAAAATAATATTCCAAAATGACAAACAAATACCGATAACGAATTCCAGTTCAGTGTAATCTCATTCGAAATTTATCGATAATTTTGAAGACGCGCGTGTTCAATTTTGAGTTGCTATGTTAAAATCTATGAAGATTACAAATTATCAACTATTATGTTGTGAATTCGAGCAGCTGCAAAAAAAAATGGGTACCGACTTCTCTTTTCTTATAAAAAAATCAACATTATAGTTATATAACCGAAATACGCGATTTTGAGCTTGCATTTGGATTTTATTTTAAATATTTTTTGTATCTCGTTTGGAATATGTCAAACCCAATCGCTTTTGTTCAAACTACTTACGAGCGTTGTATGTCAGAAATGAACAAAGGAAAACAGACGCAACGCAACGGTGCGAAACTAATGCACACTTGAGGATACCCTTGAAAATGTGCGCTTTTCCAACATGCTGCACTTTTAAGTGGGACGAATTTACGAATTAAATTGGCCCAGAGATGATTCAATTAAATAACTGTCAAGTCTATAATTTCGTTGTACATTTTATTTGCACTGCAATACGTAGCCATAAAAAGCACAAGAAAAAAACCGCTATCTTGGGCACGTCGAAGGATTAATACCCTTGCAGACCTGTGACTTACGGTTTTGAGGAGATATGTGAGGAGATTTGTAAAGCTCGTAATAGTGGAGCTTGGTAAATATACCTGAAAATAAAACATAATATTTGTTGTTTGATCGATTGAGCATTCTAGAATCTAGTAAATGTCATATTTTTTTAAATATCTTGAGATATTTTCAACCGATCGTTTCTAAGGATTATATAAGCATCATAAAAAAATAGTAAACCTAATAAATGCGGGTTCGTCAAGATATATGAAAGAAAGTTGTTCATACAGATCCGATCTTGGTATGATCCGGCCAGAATGACGGACCTATGCTTTGGGACATACAGACAGACAGGCCTATATCGGATCGGCTGTTTATACTGATCGGGAATACATATCCAGATGCGTTCTAGAAAAAACCGTGTAAAATTAGGTAATTGGTTTTATTTTTCCAAAGCCTATTAAAATAAGAGAAATAAACGAATTATGTTGAACGAGTTGTTATGTTTAATTAATAATTTTTTATAAAAAAAAAGGTATGCACTCGTAAATTAAAAGTAACGCAAATTAAATGTATCTCAAGCTCGGGAACTAAAAATTCATACGGCGCACAATTTATCTTAATGCGTTCAAACTAAATTGAATGTAATGCTTGTGAACTAAGGAATAAAATTGGAAAATTGTAAAATTCCTTGCAATACACGTCCAATTCAAAATGCTCTACAAAAGATCGTTAAATGAAATCGTGTAAGCATGATAATTTTAAAATCATGTTAAATCGCGGCCGAGTAAAAAAAATAATTTGGTATATTCTACGCGTTACAGATTTCATGGCGAACTTATAGAACTCTTTACAAGGGTATAAAAAGGCGCAGCTCTGTAACAAATAAAGGTACCCCGTACATTTGTACGTCATTTGGAAACTGTACTTTTACTCTCATCTTTCACTTTGTTCGGCTGACCCGTCTTTTCCAAAGAAGTCTTCAGGGGTCGTGAAAGGGTCAAAGTTTTGCTACATATTATATGACAGTTATTTTAGTACTTAAGATATGGCTGAGTTAGACAAAACAATGTTGAGAACCTCTGCTTTCAGGGAAATTTAATTGGAGGTGTAAGATACAGGTGTTCCGTCTTAAAACTTATTTTTAATGGAATACCGAGTAAATGACAAAACTTGAATTCCTATTGATGTAATATGCTTAAAACGTGTAAATTTTCGCAATAATTTAAAGTTTTTGCTGCGACAATTTTTAATTTGAAAGTAAAAGTTTTCCAAGGAATCTGTGTGAAAACAATTAAAAAGATACATTCCGATGCGAAACACAAAATTTATCTACACACGACTGCGTGAAGCACAAGCCAAGTATATGTATGTGTGTGTGTGTGTGTGTGTGTGTGTGTAGGCGAGTTTTTTGCCTGTTGAATTTGAATACATTGTGCATAATGTGGGTTTGCCCGTACTTACGGGAGAGAGAGAGAGAGAGAGACAGACAGCGATGTAGGATGCGAGTGCGAACAGAGAAACGAAAAGAACGAGCTAATCAAGTGGTTTTGGACCGGTTCAATGTGTACTGCTTTCTCTGTGGATGCGTTTGCATGTGTGTGTGTGCGTACGCTCGTGTGTGCGTGCATTTGTGTGAGTGAGCAAAGACCACACCCACCATTTAAATGCAAAATGGATGCTACAACTACAGACGCATGCGCTGCCTCCACCCTTGCAGCGACAACACGCCCACATGGTCATTGCTCATTATGAAGTTCCTTGCTGTTTTAGTAGCTGTTGACAATGAGCGGCGCACAGACGCCTAGCGGGGAGGGGGGTTTATTTATTTACGCGTTGAGCTTTTGCAGCGCCTTCCACTCACCTGGCGCGGTGTCATTTTGTTGTCGGCGATGCCGTTTTGCTCGCTCATTTCGTTGTAATATGTACAAATAACTGTGCACACATACACATTCTAAGCATGTATGTATGTGAGTGTGTGTATGTACACAACTCTAAATCATGTAAGGGGCTAAACCCTTTTCTTTTGTTATCTGGCACATCTTATATATATACAAATATATAAGTTCGATATGCATACTTTTACACATACTACAGATGAACTTACCTTATAATATACATAGCTATCTATGCACCTATATATGTGTACTGAAGCATAAGTATATGTACAATTAGTACATCCATTTGCCTGTGCAATATGTCCTCTTTTTATCTTGTCTTTAATCATCGCATTATTAATGATATATGAAATTAAGATTGATTTTGTTTTTTTGTATGTGTTTGTCAACATGTATGTACAAACATGTACATATGTTGCTAAAGAAACGCACGACTTGGGCAAATCCTAAGTTCAAATATCATTTAGCACTTCCATGGGAATTTTAAATACGTATATACACATGTATGTGTGTGTATGTACGTATCAGACATTGCCATCCATCCTAATTACAGTAATTATTTGATTACAAAATCTCCCAGGGTGCACAGCAATTCACATCCTTTTGCCCTTTCGACAGAAACATATACATATATATGTATGTATATATTTTTGTATGCATATACATATGTGTTGATGCATGTATGTATGTTAGTATAGAATGGCTATAACGACAGTATTCGGAACCCGGAATCATTTTTCGCATACGTATTTACACACATACGTACGTAGGGAGCACATATTTACATGCGTGTGACACATGTATGTATATGTATACATACATACATTTGTATATGTTTTTTACATTGATATGTTTTTTACAGTACTCCAGCATACAAACAAAGCGTTTCTCTCGATAATAGCGCAGCATGAACGGGTCGGCTTGGGAGGTTCACTTAACAGGGGGCACCCAAGACTCACTTGTAAAAATGAGAACGCAAAAAGAGGCAAATCATAAGAGGAGCGTGCGCCGCCAAATTGCAGTACAAATATGTACTCATCAAGGGTGTGGGCCGACGTAGGGGCACAGCTTAGAAAAAGGACAGTCCGCAGATACTGCAGCTGTCAAATATACATACATACGTACATATATACGTATGACTACATCCATAGCTGAGGTGTACGATGGCGTCAACTGTGCACACACACAGACACACACACACACACAACAGCACCCAATATACAAGAGACATATTGCGCTTCGCTCTGGAACAGCCCTCAAATACTGTGAAGGGGTCGCGGCTGCCGCTGCCCAATTGGTGCTAACGCGAGAGAAAGAGAGCGGCGCGTAATGACGTTGATTAATGATAATGACGTTTTGCGACCGCTTCTCGTATTTGTTTCATTTTTCGATTTCCCTCTGCCATCCATAACGGTAGTTGGTCGTCAAGTAAGAGCGAGAAAGCATGACCGCGCATGCTATTCATTTGACTTGAAGTTGACGATTGAAGCCGTCGGCAAATTGAACATAATAAGGTTGCGAATGCGTAGGTGAGGCCGAAGACAAGAACGCAACGAACGGTACGCGAATAACGGACATTGCCATTGAGACCCCGTCACCCACCATGTTTATAGCCCACAGAATCGTCGACAAGGAGTTGGCCTCCCAGTACACCATTTTTGTTTACCTTAACTTACTTTGGCTCATAAATAAAATATTTACATTACGAAATTGACGTCTTCGACGCTCGGTCGCATTTTCATGGTTCCTTTTTGGGTTCCTCCAGTGCATATTAAGCGGACAGCTTTCACCTCGCTGTAGGCGCGCGTGTGTGTGTGTGTGTGTGTGTGTGTGTGCCCTGTCGTGTCTCTCTGTGTGCATTTTGTAGAGATTCGCCGAGGAAATACTACAAAACCAACAAACAGTCCGCGACATGACCTGCAGCAGTCAGTGGATTGATTAGTCCAGGACAAATTCGGGGGGACGACCCACAAACCGCTTTGAAGTACTTTATGCAGATATTAAATTTAAATGCTTACTTAAGCAGTCGGAAAGACATCAAAAACGGATTTTAATTAACGAAACAAACAAACACCATAAGAATATTTGAAGATCTTGCTGTAAGTCTCAAATTTTGTTTACCTTGCATAATTGTTGTTTAACCAAGTTTAAATGGAGTTTTGTGTTAACAAACATTATAAGTCAATCTACACAAATTATACAAAACTCTCATCCATAACCTAAAAAAGTTAATTTTAAAATTATCATAGAGTGGGAAATTCGGCCCTCTGCAATATAAGAACTTACAATCATGGTCAAAATAATAAGCACACTACCATAACTAGCTATAACAAAGATAATGGAAACTCTTTTTTTTCTACTAACCATGTTCTGTTATGTGTTGATTTAAGGAAAGATTGTACAAATTAAAAAGGTCTCAATAAAATAACTAGTACATACCAAAAAAAAATAGATAAAATTGATTATATTTCAATATTATTCAGATGTGAATCATATTCCCGTGACAGCTAGGAATCTGACAATTTCACTGTATTTACCGTAGGTTATAGATGTGCACGCTCAGGCGGGGTTTTCGATAGTTCCACCCGCAATTGTGGAAAAATCGCGAAAAAGGCTTTATTATTTGCCGTCCGATCGTCCTCAAACTCATTTTCAAAGATCTTTGTTCAAATTCATTTAAGATGTATTTCACACTTTTTGGTGTTAATGGGTGTCAAAGATTTAGTGGCCAAAGTTCCTGTTCAAATTAATTTTAAACTATCTTTATGATACAATTATCAGAGACGAATCCAAGCTTCCTCGGCGGCAATTGCGATTCACAGATTTTTTGGTGTCAGTTTTAGGTTTTGTCCGATCGGCTTCAAACTTATTTTTATATTTTTAAATAGACATGGAGTTCAATGTAGTACCGGTAGATTTAAATTTTTCGCGAGCGGAAACTGAAAGAAGGTTGTTCTTGGACATCGACTTTCTTTGAACATGATAGTCATAAAATTTCAATCTTTGAAGATTCACAATTTCGGAATTATTAATTCTTTTATTAAGACAAACTTAATATTTTGCCCAGTAATTAAAAGTTTTATCTTCCTAAAATTGTTTTCTTTACTGAATGGTTTTGTCCTGTTGAAGAAGCTGAACAAAAAAAGATTTGTAATGCACAAAAGCATTTTTTTTCGCCCGATCGTTCCTACCGACTCAATAAGTCCGATCTATATAATGTCGGTGAAAAAAATAAAGGATAATGATAAAATTTAATTAAAAATTTTCAATTATTCGGTTCAATATTTTCGGTTCAGTTTCACGAGAGTTATGGCATATATGGATATATAGACACATCGAAAATCCACAAACCTTATTAAAATTTGAAAATACTTTGATCTTGAAAAATGTTTAAAATCCATTTCTTTATCTTTACCAAACGAGCACTTTGGTATATATATACTTATTTATATGTAAGCTAGGCCAGCGGAGGTAAAAACTAAACATAAAGGAAAATGTGTTAGGAAAACGTAAAAAGAATTCCACATTTTGCTCTAAGCGACTTTTGGGCACCTTCAATAAAGCTGGGATATTTTTTAAAAATATTTCATAAATGAAAAATCTATATATCGAGGTTGAAAGTAAAAGCATTTAATCAATTCTTGGTGCATATATATATATACAATCTTATAAACGTTTAAGATTGTAGATGTTTTATATATAGTCTAGAGTGCCCGAATAAGAGATACCCTATACCCATAGATTATGCTACGTATATAGTTTCTCCACCCTGAGTTTCCAATTGACTACGAGTCGGCTCGTCGATCAGATCAAGAATCTATATGCTTATGGGATTGGAGGTGCCTTCTTCTACCTGTTACCCAAACTTGATCAAAAACATGCAACCCATTCTCAAAATTCAAATTAAGCTCATAATTGCTGACATCGGATAAGATATCTATAATCATATGTTATAAATAAATTTGCTGAGCGATTGGGACTATAAAATAGTTCCTTGCTAAATGATGGATAAATACTTAAGATCGTAACGGGGGAGCAGGCTTAACATATATAAGCTGAAAAGTTGTTAAATAACACAAAAACGCGAGTGTACTCGACTTGAAACTACCCCGTACCACAGTTAATGTTATATTTTGGCTTCATTTTGGGGGTATGGGGCCAGATATCTAAACCTGAAATATATATCCAAAAATAAAAAAATATGATAATCATCTTGCATATGGTACGGGAAAATATATATTTTAAATTTGAACTTTCTAACTTTTTTGGTTTCCGAGATCGACGCAATCATTTGAAGATGTCGTCCCGATCAAGAATATATATAATTTATAGGGCATACACACCTTCTTCTGCC
Source organism: Drosophila montana (assembly GCF_035044405.1). Taxonomy (NCBI): domain Eukaryota; kingdom Metazoa; phylum Arthropoda; class Insecta; order Diptera; family Drosophilidae; genus Drosophila; species Drosophila montana. Next base: position 1,479,717 of record NW_026996920.1, read on the forward strand.
AGTTACATACACTTGCAGAAAACCATTATACCCACTCAACCCCTTAAATGAGTACAGGGTATTAAATAAAAGGCGGTTATCCACCGATAGTTCCAATGCCAGCTAATTGATATAGTAGATAAAAACCTTTTGTAAAGGAAATAAAAAGGATTTATAAGATCTCCTGACTTACATGGTTAATCCAGAATATGGATTTACTTGCTAAAACATATATGAATTTGTTTATTAGGCAGTGCTTGAGGTGGAAAAGTATACTTCAGATTTGCCTCAGAGCCTTACATCTAAGACTACATCTAAAAACCTGCACAACTACTTGAGGAGAGGCCTGGGGGAAACTCGGGCGTGTTTCTGTTTGTGTGTGTGAAATGAAATGGAAAGTGTCTTAGCTGGCAGCTGAGCTCGACAATCTGGCAAAGTTCAGCCGTGTGTCAGCTGTCGCCCATCAATTGTTAATGTCACAGACACACAGCGTGCGGCAGTGCGGCGGAGACGGAGGATGAGACGGAGGATGAGCACGACTTGGTCGGCCTCCAAGCGCTACTCAGCATGGTAGCCGCAACTTGGAGTCATTTTTGCTATTTAACTGTCGTTTTTCGCGCGCTTTTCAATTTTTAATTGGGATTTCTGCTGCCGCTGCTGCTGAGTTGTTTGTGGAACGCCTTTGTACGGCATCCTTGGCAGCTCTCCCCCGCACAGACTCCGTGCTCTGTTGACTTACTCGGTTCGCTCCGGTGCGTTTTGGCAGCAACGTCTTATGGGTTAGTCGCCGTCAGGTCGGCGTCATCGCCACGTGGTTGTAAAATGCGCTTTTGAATACAAATACATTCATACAATACGCAGTGTGCAGTGGAAGTGGAAAATGTGGGTTTTTTATTTGCCGCAACTGCGCTGGCTGTGCTCCTTTGGGGTTCGACATATTTACTGATTTTTCGTGGTTTTTTGCTTTCCTGACACGGGTACGACGGCAATCATTGTGACATTTTAATTGTTTATTTGCGCATGCGGCAGCTCCGACTCCGGGCCAGAATCTCGCAACTTCTCCGGCTCCGTCTACGGCTCCGGCTCCAGTGCTGTTTACTTAAGTGCTTGCCAGTTGGCTGAGGTAATTGTTTTGAAGTTTCATATTTTGACAAAAGATTTGCGGGTGAGGAGTTTGGTTTCTGGCATGGTTCCATTTGGATTTCAAAAGGGCCGTCTCTCTCCCTCTCTCTTGCTCTCCGGCAATATATTTGTGTGTTTTCGGTTAATGTAAATATTTGTTTTTATTGTCATTTGAAGTGCGTCTCAGTGCAGTTCATTTTTAACATTATTTACATATGCCACTCTAAGCATTTGCAAGAAGTAGAAGTTAGTGCACTTGAATGTCACAAGCTTAATGCCAGATCTGCTCAAAATTCAACTAACCTAGAAGCAAATGCAAAATCAAACACATTAAAAAAATTGTATACCCTAACTTTACCACATTACGTTATAATAGAAGTAAACTATAAATTAAATAGAAATTGGTTTGGCATTAAACAATTAAATAAAAAAATATAAGAAAATGTGAAACTTGCTTTGCATTTATTTGAAAAAGTTGGAGTGCTTGGCCGGCAAAGCTTGACTATGAGATACCCTGAAGGCAGCGCTAAGCAGCCGTTAAAAATATAATAATAAAAAATAAGTTAATTAAATTAAACATTAAAACAAAAATAAGAACACACGCGCAATCACGCAGCCTGCTCTACGCCATTTTCATTCCTTTTCCCGCAGCCACATAATAAAAGAAATGCAGTTATCGGTGCTTACAGTCCGATCAATACATCATTTTTAGCGCCCAAATAAGACACCTAACTTTGTGTTTGTACCTTTATACATAAGATTTTTGGGGGTATTTGTAGAAAGTATCTAAAAGTGGAGTATTTGTAGTCCAAAAAAATTGAATGAATGTACTAATTTGAAATTAAGGAATCACTCGTTACTAAAATTTATAATTGAGGAATATTTAAATGTTGTTTTATTCTCGCCTGTGCCAATATCAAAAGTTAAGTATCTCAGGCAACTCTGATTATATGTAGCCATGTCCTTCCGCCCGTCTTTCTGTCTGTACGATAAATCGATCTCAGAGACATTTATTGATAGGGTATATACCATAAAAAATATTGATTCATAAATCACAAGCCAGATAATTTCGTAAAATATGAACAGCTAAACATGTCTAATTATCTCTGCGAATTTTTAATAATCGACGCAAAGAACAAAATCTGTTTAGCATCACTTCAGGCACTTTGGTAAAAAATAAAAAAATGCACTAAATGAAGTTGTAAAAATTTAGAATCACAATACCCACCACCAGCAGCAGCAGCAGGGGCAACAACACCATCCATTTGGGCAGTGCGCCGGACACCCTCGTTTGGGAGAAGTACCCAATCAAATATTTATGCCTAATAAGAGACGGCTGCACATATGGAACTTTATTAGATACAAATTCCGCCCAACTACGCACTGTTATCACCTCTCACCCGGACCCGGCTGTCGATGCTCATGTATTTACGCGATGTCAACCATTTTAGGATAGTTGCTCTTGTTTTTTGTTTGATTTCTTTTTGGGTGCGACAAAAAGGGGTTGATACGGCCCCCGGACGATGCCGCCGTTCCTGCTGAGGGCCCTAGACGATTTGTTGCAATTTTATACTGTATCGCCGTGTGTAGCCATTTTTGGAAGCAACTGCGCTCCGCTGGTGATCTCGTTGAACCGACTACCCTTAAGCCCAGGCACAGGCACAGGCAGAGGCAGAGGCTGAGGCAGAGGCGATTCAAGTGCATAAAAGGTCTCTGACTATGTACCATATAGTGGGAACTTGCAGCGGGGTTCGCTCGTTTGAAAAACCCGCAATTAAGTATGCGTTTTTTTTTTGTTGTTGTCGTATTCATTCACCGCCCCTGTTCCGGCTGCACGTTGTTGTCGATCCGTGTAACTTTTGTTTATTACGAGTAATTGCAGTTACTCTTACTCCATCCATCGCTGTGTGCCTTTTGTGCGCTCCTTTTGCAGCTGCTTTCATTTCCACATGCTCTGCTCTTTTCCATTGATATTCCACACGGCGAATGCTTAATATAGTTTTTACACCCGTGCCTCCTCCTCCCATTCAATAGATTTTTTTATTATGCTTAGAGATGGAAGAACAAAATTCCTTTTAGGTCCATAAGGTTAAATGTATATACTGGACGTCCATTAGTAAAAAAGGGAATAGAGGGTATATGTAATACGTTGAAGATTGAATACCCTTACTTAAATATTTGATTCCACTTAAAACCGATCGTTCTTATGACAGCTATAAGATACTTCGACGTTACTATATTTTGCCTGAAACAATTATATGAAATATAAATTTGCAATATATAATCCGGTATATCAAATGCAGCACATGTGTAATGTCGAGAAATGTTTATAAAAGTCGTTTAAGCTCATCTCGGAGAGCATATGTACAAAAACCCTTATTTGTATTTCTTGACAGACCTATTTTCGAACTTGTCTCACATGTCTAGTACCCACAATATTCGATTTATCACGAAAGAATCTGTACAGAAACAATAAATGGATGATTAATCTCCCCTGTTAAATTAATCGTATATATTCATTCGTAAGTGTGAAGTATTCGTGCGTACCAGGTTGACTAGTCTAATAAATATCTCTGTGCTCTTAGATCTCAAAAGATATAGTGTCACCAACTAAGTAAGCCTCCCGTGAATAGTTCCGCGTCCCTTGTAATTATAACAATTAGCTTCACAGTGATATATTCTGTTTGAGGCGTTCATTTTAAACTATTTAGCAAGAAGATAGTCTAAGTCATTGCTTGTATTAGTTTAAGTAATTCGCGAGTCGTACGTTAGCACGTTGCATCAGGATTCGCGGAGAAAATAAATATATATATACAAATATTTTTAGATATCTCTCCACGTTTTTAAAGATATTGCTTTGCGCTTTTGTGTGTATTAACATTTCGAAGCCATAAAAACGAACATTGTTTTATTCTTCAAGATATCTTAACCCATCATTTTTCAATTTTGAGATTTTTAAATTTGACTTTGCTTTTAACATGTGAGCACAATCATGTTAACGACAAAATATTATATTAATTGAATGAAAAATTAGTGCTTTTGGAAAAAGTCGATTACTTTCCATGTTATATATATGTACTATTTATGGAAATCGACAACCTGGGAATAGCCCTCCTTAGACCTCTATGCCATAGTCTGCCTGCCAGAGTATTTAATCTTCGGTGTGTCGAAGAAGCTGTTCCTTCTTTGTTTTAGTTGAAATACCCAATGCACCCGGCGAATCTTTAAAATGGATATACATATAAATATATACGGGCTCCTCCCTGATTCATTTAACGAAGATTACGAACATGCAAAGTCTGGGCTCAAGCAACGCGTACAAGTGTAAATCCGAGTCTTCGTGGCGAGAGGGGACTGTGGCTGCCTGTCGGCAAATTACGGCAAAGTAAATGTGAATTTATTTAGAAAGCAGCAACAGCAACAACGGGAATAACAAAACAATAAAGTGCCTAAAGTGTCGAGAGTGCCCGACTAGCAGATACTCTGGATCCTCCTCACCTTGCTACACACTATACGAAATGCATTCCAGAGACTTGTACTCCGATCCTTTTGCAATTTTCAAATCTTGAATGTGGCACCCAACTCTGTGTATAGACCAAATTACAAGTTGAAATTTGTAAGGATCTAAAAAGTAAAATATTCTTATTCTTATAAAATTTGGTACATCTATGACTTATAGTCTTCGAGTTACGCCTAAATTTTAAATTCAGGTATTATTAAAATGGGAGGGAATGCTAAAACCAAAAACCAAATTGAGTGAGAGACCATATTTAGTTGAAATTACAAGTCTCTAGCTATTCTAGTTTACAAGCTCGACAAGATTATACAGCCAGACATAGATAGATCAACTCAGTGCGTCCTTCTGGTCAAGAATATATATGTTATATATTTTGTGGAGTGAAGCTTTCTTCTGCCTGTTACATACTTTTTCGCAAAATCATGTAACCTTTTGAAAGCATTTTCAATGGGTCAGGGTATAACAAGTTGCAAATTGTAAATTGCTGGGTTACTGGCATAGTCGTCGTCGTCGTCGTCGTCGTCTTCTTCTTCTGCTTCATGCAGAGTTGCACATTTGAAGGCGAACAAAATGGCGTCGGCTCATTTGATTTGTGTGGCGTGTTAGATTTGCGCAATTCGCGTGCGGCGCTGATCATTTGGCGAGCGACAACAAATTGCTACCTTTAGTTTATCGTCGAGAGTATCTGCATCCATTATATGAGTATGTACGAGATACACAGATACATATGTGTGTATGAGTGTGTGTGTGTGTGTGTGAGAAACAACCCTCGGTGCGTGTTATGCGTTATGGAGCGCATCTTTTGTCAATATTTGTACTGGGCATGTAAACAATTTAATAGGCTGTTAGTTGCTGTGTGTTTTACAGATATGGAAAAACCGCCGTTCAGCGACCACTTGACAGCTGTTGCAATTTACGCTTGATCTAAATCAGAAATATGCCTGCCCTTGTATATTTGTGTTTGGGCCTTGGGGGGGTTGTGTGTTGAGATTTTGTATCTTGTAGATGCTTAATTCATGTTATTTGTGCACAGCAAATAGTTTGTTTAGCGCTTGCCAAGCAGAAGTTTCACTGTACTTCAGGGACTTCAATTGAAAATTACATCGTGAAATACTTGTGTACATAAATTCAGCTTGTTTTGTGTTTGTTTAATTTAATGAGCCTTACACTTTATTGTATGCATTGCAAATTGCTTGCAATGCCATAAAGAGTTATTATTATTTATTGCGAGAGTCAAGTACATTGCAAAACTGCAATGATTATCCATAATTTAAGGCTTTCATTTCTCATAAAGAGTCTAAGAGAGTCTTATCCTAGAGAAGTTCCATAGCTTTAATTTTATTATACGTCTACAAATTCGACAAATTTAGTGAAAGTGTTAGACGTCATGGGTATACAGTAATTTTTGAAAAATAAAAAAAGGAAATTCATTAACAACCCTTGCGGGGATCGAACCCGCGACCTTTGGATTAGAAGTCCAACGCGCTATCCGCTGCGCCAAAGGGTCTAATTGTCTGTTGTTGTCTTAACACCCCTGAATATGCTACAGCAAGAACAGAATTTTTGGTATCGTTTGGAACCAAAAACAAGCTGAATAGAAATATAAGAGCAGCCCAATAACTAATCTAGCATCAATTCATTTGTAAACAAACCATTTAAACGCACACTTTTTTCACAATGCCAGAGAAACAGCTATTTAAATATGCGTATATGTAGTTATTTATTTATAGAACTAAATTCGGTGGTTTACCTCCACGGTGTGCCGCAGTATAGATATAGACAAAACTATATATATATAGTCAAAGCATAAATGTGCGACAGTGCTGCAGTGTTGCAGCATTGAACAAATCGATGAAAAACTCAAGATCTGTTGGCAATGATTTCGCTAAAGGGTTTCCAACTTATCCACACCCTGGGCACTGGTGAATCCGACGGGGCATTCAAGTGCTCAATTTGCCTGATTCTCAGTCTCAGTTTCATTTTCATTTGCATTTTCCGTGCTTGCTGGCGAGTTGCTTTTATCGCCGCTGCGATCTTCATGCGCTTTTGGCTGATACCCGGCCATTCAATGGGAAACCCAGAACCATGGAGAGAGCTCGGGGTTGTTCACGAAAATATTTCGTGACTGGTCGCAATTACTCAACGCTTGTGTTGTTGTGTTGTGGCTGTTGCTACTTTCAGTTTGTTAACAAATTAATCAAATCGAACACCAGACTCTGCACTCTGCACTCGGGCCAAGTCCATGTCTAATAGAGTAATCGTCGAAATGTGAAAATGCCCCAAAGCCAACGTCAAAGTTCTTATCGCTCTCTATCTTACGGCTTGCTTTTGGTATTGTCCCCTTTCGGGGAGTTTTCTCACTTTTCGCTGCGTGATTTATCTACTCCTTCCGACGTTTTTTCCTTTTCTTTTTTTTTTTTTGGACGCCTTACTGTATCTATGTAGACCCGCCACCAGCCAGTGTCCGGGCAGATTATGCAAACATTTTTTTTTACGCAAATCGCACACTCGAAACGGATATTAAATTTTATTGCTCCTGTTGCCATGACTTTGACTTGGGCTGGAGTTTCGGGCTCCGGCCGTTCCATTGTTATGTTCATTGAGCATTGAAGTAGTTGCCTGGTCAATTAGCCTAGACTAATAGGAATGATAAGTATGTGCATTTGGAATCTGCTGGTGGCAGGTGCTTCACGTGGAGGGAGGGAAAAGTTGGATTTGCATAGGGAGTGTTTGCTTCGGTATATCAAACAAATGTGAGCATATTCAAAAGATTATGCCCTGTATTTTAAGCAATTTTAGTTAGTATTTTAAATTTAAACCAATTTAGACGTGTCAAATAGTAAAGACTAAAATGACGTTGATAAACAAAATAAATATAAATGCAATAGATAAAAAGGTCAACATATACATATAGGATTTTTATATAGTATGCATTATAGTTTTGCTTAAAGCTGTAAGATTATTTCTAAGCCTGGGCATAAGGGAAGGGAATCAAAAAAAAAGTGACAGACTAGAAGATACACTGAACTCTATACTCCCTTCAATACATACATGCACAGAAATATATACACATACAAATACACGCGGGTCTGCTTCTTCTTTCCTTGTACTATATTATGAGTGGAAAATGGAGTCTTGATTACCTTCGGTGTTTGTAATCCGATCTTAATAAAATTTGCAGAGTTTGCATATGACATAAAGAAATGTGGGCATACCAAAGCGCATGGCTATACCTATAAAAATTACTTTAATTTTTATAAAATGAACAATTTTAAATCTGGATAGACTATACACGAAACTACTTACTAAATTTGGGGACTCTTGTTTCTATAGTCTTCGAGGTATGCTTAAGAAAGCATGATCCATAGTCGAAAAAATTACATACTCGTTTTGCGTATAGTATAGACGAATATACATTTTAAATTTGAAGTCTGCCTCTGTTGTAGATCGACGCAGAGACAGACTTTATGTGGTCGGAGATGCTTCCTTTTGCCTGCTGCACACACATTTGCAAACAAAACCCTTTCATACAGTTTCAATGGAATGCAAATGCAAATGTGCGCAGATAAATTCAAAATTTTAATATCAAATATTTATGCTCCGTACTCATTGATAGTGGATAAAATATGTGAATACGAAGGTTGTGCAGATGTACGCAACAGGCAGAAGAAGACATCGCCCGTGAATCTCGATATATAAAACTGTTTGTCCTCACTGACTGACTGACTGACTAATTGACTGATTGAATGACTGACTGACGATCAACGCACAGCCATAAACTTAAAAGCTAGGAATATAGAATGATAGAAGTGCACGCTAAAGCAGGGGGAAACCCTGCAGGAATCCCGTATGGTAAAATCGCGAAAAACATTTAAACGAAAAACTCTTGAGCTTACCTTTCGATCGGTCTCAAGATTATTTTCAACGATTTTCGTTCATTCAGGGGTGTTTCACATTTTTCTGAAAATAAATACCATCTTCTACATCCGTTTGCAGTACACCTAATAGAGCGATCGGATAATACGTCAAGAATCAAATAAAGCATGTCTTGGATATATTGTGGAGCAGAGGGAGTAAGATACACACACGTTTTTTAAAGTTCTTAGCTCTTTCTGTAGTGGAGCAGGGTACAGGGTATCTCCTAATCGGGTGCTTTCGACTAGAGCAGTCATATTTTGTTTTGCAGTGGAACTGCCTTAGCACAGTTAGCACAGAGTTCGCACTTCTTTTTCGTCTTAACTCTTGTTGAGGGTTATTTGGAATACCTCTGAATACCCTTAAGGAAGGCATATGGCAAACTTAGCTGCAGCTGCTGCTTCAATCTCTCTTCAATCCAATAAGATCGGGTGACTGCAATGCCTTCTGGAAATGTTATGCAGCAGTCGCTACGCCCCTTTTAGACAACGCCCCGTCCAAACGCCTCCTCAAGAAACTGTCTCGGCCGGCGTCTCAGTCCCAATCTCGGCACGCGCTCAACAGGGAAGTTTAGTGCCGAAATTTGCACATGTTCCGTCATCAGGCAATCTAATTGCTACATATGCGACACTCACCAGGCCTACGCCTCCAAAAGGAGCGCTTGGGCACGAGATTCGAGGTACCCTCGTGCTGCTGCTTTTCTTCGACTGCTTCTGCTGCTGTTGTTGTTGTTGTTGTTGATCCTTCCGGTGGCTGTTGGCTGTGTGGCGGGACACACAATACGCCGGCTGAGCATAAAGACAGGAAGCAATGTGCGCTGTGGAACAATTGTTGGCTGAGATTTTGGTAGGCGCAGCTGCTGGGGCAGCTCTATCAGCTCCTTAAGTGGGCAGGAATAATCAAATGGTGTACTTGTTTACTCCTCGATCGTCATCATCAGCGTCATCATCATCTTAATCATCGTCAGCTCAGACTCGACAATTGTTGAAAACCGGTTGGCTCTTTTGGGCGTTACCTAGTCCTTGTCCTCCGACTGACATTTGATTTCGCTGCTTTGCTTTTTAATTTCGCTTTCGGCAGCGGCGGAAACGCTTTTTCTACCCAAAGGCCAAGGCTCGCATATTTGTACGGTTGTTGACACGCGATCCTTGCCAAAGATACTCGCCGAGGCCGTGGCTGCGTCTTTGACGAATTCAGCGGTTTCTGGTACGTCTGGCGCGTGTGCCTGCTTCCGGTTAATTATATTCACGTACATTTCCAAAATGTGCAAAAGCGAGCAACAAAACATGCCCTTCGGCCCCTCAGCTCCTCAGCTATGTAATTGAAAGCGAAATTTTATGCTTTCATTTGTTCGCTTCGCTCCATATTAAATTAAATGCATATGCTTTGGCTTGCTGCATTGTGAACTGCCTCGCATCTTGATGTCCTGGCATTGGCATTGGCTTTGTGCTCCAGCGTATGCTGTCACTTCCTTTTTTTGTCGGTTGTCCCTCGCTTTGTGTGTCTTTCATTTGAGCTCTATGAAACCTAAACAACTGCTCATTAATTGTGTGTTGGCCCTCTTATGCTTTACTCCTGCCGCTATCGCCCTCATCACCGACTTTGCATTACACTTTGACTCGTGCCAGCTTTGGCATCATTTTGTAATTCCCAGAAACGAATCCTACCTCAAAACGAAAGAGATTTTTGAGCTAATGCTTGGCCTGAATTAACTTTTAGCATGTAACCGTTGCAAGCTACTGACAGACTTCTATATCATATAGCTTCCATAGGAACACTCGGTTGAATGTTCAAGTTCAAGTTAAAGTTGAAAGATATCTTGAGGAAATTGTACATCTCTATAAATAAAACTTTTGTTTTGACTGTCTTATTGATTGGTGATAAACGAAGCTGACATTTTTACTTTAACTACCCACCTACCCTAGGACGGGGTTTTTGGAAATTCCACTTGTTAGTGTGAAAAAAGAGCGGAAAACGGCTGTATTGAAATTTTTGTTTACCATCCGATCGGCCTTAGGCTCAGGAAATTGTGGCTTGAAAATTGGTTCAGTTAAGTTCTACATTTTTAAAAGATTAAGATATCGAATACGTGTTTCAACGATTTTTTACCATTTTTTTATCCGATCGACTTTGGACTAATATATAAATGTTCGAGCAGTCAAACGGACGTTACATGAAATCAAAATAAATTAACGATTCCTCGGATTGGGTGAGATGGAAGTGATTAGATTTAATGTATATAATATAATATTTAATTCAGTTATTGAGATTTTGTTCTATTTGTAAATTGTAATCAGCATAGTAGATGTTTCTTCTTCTTTGTGATCAACAGGGGAATAAATTGGAGTAAGACGCTGGTGTAATATGCTGTAACTTAATAGTTAAAAAACAATTTATTTCATGAGAGCAAAATTGATTTTAGCGTCAGTTAGCATGGTTAAAAATAATGCCAATGTTAGTGTAGAATGTGCTGAGAAAGCATTTATTAAGAGAACCTGGCTCGAGTTTCTCCGCCGGTATCTAATTTCCACATAAGTAAAATGTAATCCGGAAATGAAAAAAGAAAACTTCTTAAAGATAGAGTTAGGTGCATATCTAAAATGTATGCAAAAGTTAATGAAATATTTATGTTTATAAAATGTGTTACAGGTTTTAAACTGCAAAACTCCCAAAAGAGAGTTACAATTCGATTTAGATTTTCTTATGTCTTGGCCAAGTTGGCGTAGTTTTTTCACCAAATTTGTCAATTGAATTTTCTTTGCAAAAAGTAGGTTGTATGAAAAAACTTCCATTCGTCAAAAAATGCTAGAGTTCTAATTTCCCACACATTTGTTATGCCCCATTCAATAAGCGCATTGCTGTGCGGGTACATATATTATATATATATATATAATATATATATTCAACCGAATTGGCTGGAATCACGCTGCCTAGTTGAAGCCCCCTTTTCATTGTCTACTTATCGAGGCCAATGAATTTCTCACCCGCATTTCAAAAGCACACACATTCAATGCGCAACAAAATAAAACTCTTCCAAGCTGATTAGCATAGGGATATAAACAGTTTGCCGGCGACCAGCTCGGGAAGTGTGAGCGGAAAATTGTGCCGCATGTCGCAGTACTTCCTGTTAATAAAAAGCAACAACAGGCAACATTAACACTTCCGGGTGACAAATGCCTCGCGCCTCCTGCAAGGGTTGAGACTCCTTAACAACCTGCAAACAGGACAAGTCAAACGGTCCAAGCCCAAAACGCGTGTCGACGTTTCTGTCGGGGCCCGAGGACATTATTATTATCATGTTTAGTGCTCAGTTCCCAGCCCAATTTCGGCCCACCCCAGTGAAGGAACTGCGGTTAAGCGTATTACGCAACATTATGACATTCACCTACAACAAATATGCGACACGCGACTGAGACGCCAAACAGGCAATACAATTATAATTGCAACAAATTGAACGACGCTCCCGGCACGCGTCCTATTAGCTCATCTTCCGGTAGTCAGCCTCACTCAGAGACAAAGGGAATGGCGACTAGAAACGCCCATCGAAGTGGGTTGGGTCTATGTCCGGCTTGCTGCTGTCTGTCTGTTGTTTGTTTTGTCTGTTCTTGAAAATTGTTTTCCTCTAGTCTGCGTGTTTTATATACCCTGTTGCCAAAGTGGACGGAAGGGTATAATACAATATCAATATGCTTAAGTTAGTATATCACAAATAAATATATACTTATATTATAAACTAGGATAAGTTACCCGGCGTCGCCTGGTTCAAACTTCAGACACTTAGAAAGCTGCCCAAAAAATCCATTTTTAACCCTCATAAATACATATAACAGCAGAAAGATTAACCAAATTAAACGAAAACATTCAATTAATTATACTTTGCTTTTGCTATGTGAATAGTAAAAAATTTGAACCAGCGACCTTACGCTGGTTAGTTCCACGCTCAGACAGCTCTAGAAGAATGTGGAACGAAATACATTTTTGCACAGCTCGAGACAGGGTATCTTACAGTATACCCTGCGAATGGTCTGCGTGTGTTATGTACTTTTTTATGTTTAAGTGTTGCCGTATTTTTTCTGCGGCTGATTTATTGGCTTTTACTTATTTCCGGTCACGTCTATTGGGGTATTGTTGGTTGCGTACATTGGGAGGTCGGGCGAATCAGCACAATGTTGTTTAAGTAGTTGTTATAAGCCTGTTGGTGACACATTTTGGTGGCTTTTCGACATCAACTTGAACCTAACCGTAAACAGGAACTGATATCCTTATTTAAATGACTAGCAAGTGTATTTAAACTGTATTTAGATGCATTGTCTAAATGGAGTAAATTAAAAGGAGGCCATGTGGTCGTCAGGAGAGTAGGAACAAGTGTTGTCACATCTATGGTGTAGTCTATTAATATTCCCCTGAGCTAGTCATGAGAGAGTTTATATTTGTATTCTCTCCTTACATCGTGATTAATATTTAGTTGGTTATTTGCAATGTTCTATTGTTCTTCTTTCCGGCTGTCTTTGGAGACACGATTTCTTCGACCTTATATTACAAAATGCCATATTTTTTACATTCGGTATAATAATGTCAATTTCCTCAAATAGTCAATTATTTCCAGACGTTGTCTTGGGGTTAAAGTCAAGAGGACATATGACCACATCCACAATTAAAGAGCAAAATATAGAAAAGAAAAATCCAATTTGTACCTAATTTTCTTCGATAACTGATAAATATATTGCAGCTTTTCTAATAATAATTAATTATAATATTATTCCATAATTGAATCCATTAAGTTTGTATACCCAGTATATATGTTGGATAGTGTAATGTATGTAAGAGCTAAAAGGAGATACCTTGAGCCTGTCTGTCTATAGGTCTATCCGCTCGTACTCCTCTATAGACATGCGAACCTAGAAGAGTCTTAGAATCCAAATTTGGTATATAACGTTTCGTATGCCATTATCCGATCGGTAACTTTCGATAACTATCCGAAACTAGTAAAAATTAAATTTTTTTTTCTCTATGAACTGAATTTCATGAAGATTATAATAGTTAAAAAAATCCAATCGTTGCCTCTTTGATTGGATCACAGATATTACTCCATTTCGGATATTTCCACTTAAAGCCAGATACGTGGTATCTTCTAGACGGACACTCTCAACACAGAACCTTCATCAGGAGGTAGTCTTAGAGTCATGCTAATTATATTAGGCAACTATTGAGGATTTTCTTAGATTTATTCAGGCGCAAACCGCAGCTGTTGGTCAACCGCTGCAACCAAAGGCAATTAGCAACTTATCATCGATTGGGTTGCACAATGGGAAAAGATTTGGCAATTGCAAGGCATCTCTGGCGGTCTGATCCGCTGATATCGTTTATAATAATTTCTCATCCACATTTTACTAATTTCGATTTGGTTAATGTCCGATCGGAGAGCAACCGCACAATGCCCGGCAAACTATTTGTTTTCTGTTTATAAACGAAACACGTCAAAATACTGTCAGCTCATTTTCCTAGCTGCACTTGTGGCCAATTGTTCGACAGGCAGAGTGAAAGATGTTTTTTCGGCTTTGATCCAACCCGACAATCGGTCTGGTACCTAAATGCAGAAGCAGCAGGATCAGGATGATGCTCTTAGTTCCTAAGATACCTATTGTGTTTGCCGGCAGGGTAATGATTGGGATTGGGCATATCTACACAAAAGGATTAAACGTGTAGTTTGACATGATTAGTTGCTTAATTGAGCCAAAATGCATGCACAGCTTATAAAATATTTGCCTTAAATATTTTGGTTAAATTATGAAAGGGTACACACTTGTTTAGCCGCTAGAAGGATAAAGGATACGAGTTGGCAGCAGACTAGACAGAAAGCGTGTTTGATGAGCCCTGCCGCAAGGCTTGAGAAAATGAAAAAAATCAGCTCAATATTTGGGTATCATTTCATGTTAATCGCAATCAGAGCTGCAGGCTCCCAAAAGAATAATAATTTGGGGAATCGATTTATGGTTTGAAGAAAATCGATGTATCTAAGTTTCTTTATGCTAACATTAAGTTGGCCCTTTTTTCATACCCTGTAACGCATAGAAGAAGACATCTCCGACTCCATAAAGTATATATATTCTAGATCAGCATCAATAGCCGAGGTGATATGTAATATGCCCGACTGTCTGATTCTATGTGAACTAGTCTCTCAGTTTTAAGGCTGTCGTCTTGACAATTTGTTTATATGTATATGTATGACATTCCGTACTCATGTCCAAACCAGCCGGATCGGACCACTAAATCATATAGCTATCAAAGAAACGATCGGTCGAAAGAAGGTCCTTGGTTGAAAAATATTCTGTTCATCAAGATATTTTCATAAAACTCAGCATTTACGAGCCTCACTATTCTCAAATAACTGCAAAAGGGAAATGTCTACAAGTGTATTTAACAATTGAGTAAAAGTATATTATATATTTATCATATATTATCCGTACAATATTCATATTTAATTGTTTATCAAAAGTTAGTTTAAACCTAAGATTTTAAAATAAACATAGGATTAAGCCATCTAAGGGTTAAGCTACAGATGCCTCAAACAACTTTGATTTGCTCTTGATTTTGATTGAAAAGAATTATTGTTCTTAGTAGAGATAATTGATGTTTTCGATCATGGTCGAAGCACACCTCCTGCCAGAAATCCACTTAACAGTCCCCAAGCTGAAGGACTCCCTGTCCTGCACAAATCTTCTCACTCAATTTGGCAAATAAATAATTTTGCCCAAGCAGCAATGTCTACCGTTGAGCGATGTCAAACGTTTATTATTTTGCTCGCTAAGCCACAATTTCCGGTAACGCCTACCAAAAACCACCACAACGGCCCCCATGACCGCAGGAGGACGACAGTCGGTACATCACATCAAGAGTTGCTGTCAAAACGCATGCATTAAAATATGACAGGGCGGATGGGTGAATAAATGCCAAAATACGCATGGAAAGCCAATTAGGAAAAAATAAATCACGCGTCATGTGTGCGATTTCTTGGCACGACCGCCAGGACTCGCCCATAGATCCCAGCTATTCAGAGCGTGTGTGTGTGTGGTTGTGTGGTTGTGTGTTGCAAACAAAGCGACTAGAGCCAGAACCAGATCCACATGCAGCTGCCCCAGTCCATAATCAAAGCCAACCACCCCGCATCCCATCCAGTTCACAGCTTGCTGAAGAATCTGAACAAGTGCCAAAAGCTGATTTCACTGTAATTACAATTCACACTCGCAGCATATTCGAGACCGGGAAAGTCGGGGAATATCCCCGTAAATGTGTTCTTTTTGTTTGGTAGCACTTAAGCAACGCCCCCACCAAACCCACCCACATGACCCACCCAACACCCAACACACTCCATATCCAAAAAGGGACAGAAGAGAACAGAGCAAACTTTTTGTGTGCCAGCTGATGATGGCGATGAGCAGGAAAACCCACAAACAGACACACCTACTAACCGACAGTAAGCAGAAACTCTTTCAGTGGATGGCCTGGCCCTTTGGGTGGTTGGGAGGTTGGGTTTGGGTGGGGGTAACTGGGTGGCTGTGTTCGCGGTGAACGCGTGTCAAGCCTACCACTAAGTAAACAAAGACCAAGCCCTGCCTGGCAGGGTTAGCAATAGAAATGTCACAAACAAACCGATTAAACAAGTACTTTTCAAACAAAACACTACGGCAAAAAAAAGCCGCCTACTGCCAGCAAAAAAGTTGAGTTAAGAAATGTCCGAGGGTTGACAAAGTTTCCGACATCGAGCAACCCTTTAAGCTGGAGATCAATAAATTTGCCCAAAGTGGGCGACTTTTCAGTGCGGTGGTCTTTAAAATGTATATTTCCATAAGTTTCTGGTCACGCGACTGCTTTGTCCCAATTTCATCTTCTCCCAAATTATGTTAATGCGCCTTAAGCCTATTAGTGTCAATTAAATAGTATTTCACAGCATTTCATTTCGGTGTTTTTTGTGCCTGGGTGTGAAGGGCTTACCAATGGGAGTCTCATTCCCAGCTACCAAGTGTCAAATGCAATCAGTTTTCGCCTGTGATGCGATTAGTCGGTCAACAGGTTAGACGATGCTCTGTGCTTCGGTTCACGGTTCGAATCCTGCTTTCTATATAGAACAATTTAATTTTTTATCACATATATGTCATCGCTTTTATTATCTTATATTATCTTATCCTAGTCCAAAGTTCAACTAATGATTAATAAGCAATTAGAATACCTGAGTCAAATACTTATATGATATCCGAGCTTATGAGATCTTTAAAGATTTTAATTGAAGCAAATCCACAGCTCATTATTGGGTTCTCGGTCTACTAAACCACTAAAACAATTTACGGTTCGCACCTTGGGCATGTCACCTGAACGAAGTCCACAGAAATTAACCTTAAAATTGAAGATTTACACCTCGGAGTCCTGTTTGGCATAAACCTATGTGTAATCATGGAAACTGCATTTTCCAGTGAAAAACTGAAAATCAATGAGAGCTCGACGAAACATTTTCGCCCAGTTACTTGCATAATCTGCTGTAAGCCCACGGCGATTACAAGGCATTGTATAAGAACGGGCAGTGTGTTCATGAGATACATGGCGGACATGCAAAGCGAAGTTCGCTGTGAGCCATGCGAGCTACTGACCCAGCAAAGTACACATAATGCCGAGTACCCAACGGTGACCACAATGGCGTTCCATACTCGAGGGAAACTCAACAGCTGCTTTCGATGGGCGGATGAGAGGATGAGTGGATGGCGTGGGCGTCTGTGTCCGGGCAACAAATATCCGTTTTGCAAATGAAACAATTGCGGTGTTTGACCAATTTCACAATTGATGTAATCCTGTAAATCGCTATATTAGCGACGACGACGACGACGAGGACGAGGAGCGAGAAACGGGAACGGGAACGAGAACGGGCGCTGGCATTGTGAACATTGCCAGCATTACGATTGTGAAATTGAAATGTTTTGAGTTCATTGAAGAGTAAACGAACACATAATTTGTGTTAGACCCGAAGGTTTATAATAATATTTTGCTAACCTTCTTTTCGCTTGTAAAAGTTCAAAAAGATTTCGCCCGCTCTTTGTAGGCATTTGGCGATTACCGACACAGATTAAGGGATGTTCGCCAGCATCATCGTCTGCTCTGCTCCGAGGCTTGGCTATCCCACAATCGGCTTTTGCGCATGCGCGGCAGGTTCCTTTCGTTCCTCCGTCCTTTCGTCCTTTCGTCCTTTTGCCCTGTTGTCCGGTCGTCTCATTGCCAATTCATACGATGGCAATTAGACGAGTTTTCGCTTTTGTTTTGTTTTCCGCCCGACAGACATATTTCGGGCATTTATGCCCCTGATCCTCTCTATCCCTAAATCTGTGCACTCGAACATGCGTCCGTAGCTTCATAGAGTCTCCTAGTCCCGATTCTCCCCGATTTTCCCATTGTGTCGCGTGTATTTGGCGCGTTTAAATAGATTAACCGCCTTGCAATTTGCTTGAATCGTATCTCAGATTGTAGCAACAGCTACCTAAAACTCCGTATCCGAGCGTTGACTCAGGTTTGCGTGCATTCTCATCTGCCTGCTGCAACTACACTCAGTTCCTTCCCTGGCTACTCTGCTTGTCTGTCTAAGATTTGCCTGGCTATTACAATTAGCTGTGGTCGTCTTTGTTTGCCGTCTTAATCTTTAGTAAATTAGTTCATTAAGAGGTTAATTCTTCACAACTCCCACAAATTGTTCCCGAAATGAATAGGACCATGTGTGCAGCAGTGATTCTCACTCTTCTCCCATTGGCCAATAACCTGTATATATGTATATATTTGTAGCCCAATTATCTTGTGCTTATTACTGATGACCATTATAGAATGGAATCGTTTGTAGGCTTACCACTAATATGTTGATACATTGGCGCTTAAGCCGCAGTAAAATCTGTATATTAGTCTATAATGTACTTGGAATATCTCTAACTACATTTAACCTTCAGTCGTGATCAACATTTAGCTGGACTTCAAATCTTTTAAAAATAAAACAGCAATACAAAAATTTTAATAAAATAATTTAAATAAAATAATTAGTGTTACTTGGTCAATGTATACCCTTAAATATGGTATATTGCGATTTTGCGAATTTATGTATCGTATAGCTTTATCCGTTTGTCTATCTGTCCGTTTATCTGCCCGTCCTTCCATTGACACCTCGGACTTTAGGAGTTCACTTGGCTTGTGGTGTTTGGATCCTGTATTGGAGACGAAAATTAAGAATATTTATTTTATTGGATAACTCCCACAAAAGCATTTTTGGACGCTTATTAAGATGTAACTTTGCTTAACAAGATTTAATTTATAACTTCGAAAGTAATTGTTGAATGAAAAGAACATGTTCTATTAATATTAATATTTTTGTACTTTGCCGGTCTTTTCCCCTTTCTTTGAATCAAAATCCTCTGCACATTTTTTCAGTGGTTTCCTAGTTACATACAAATTTACCATGAACTCTGACAACCTTGCTTGAGCACACGCACTTGTCCCACATCATAAGCTCTGTGTTTGCACAACGCCGTGTGCACTCTACATTGGGTCAACTTGAGATTTGCAACAACGTAAGGACAAGCAAGTTGTTGTGATTTATCGAGGGTGCTGGCTTCGAGATACTCTGTTGCTCAACAACACACATACAGTGTGAATGACTTAGCTGTGCATAGTTTAATTTTTATGTAATTTGTAGGCCTCAATATCATCTATCTGTATATATATTTAGAACAGCATAAGCCGTAATGTTAGTGTATCTATGTTGAGATTTTTGAATCACACACTCGCAAGTCCAAAAATATTTGTAGAAACAGATCCTTTAATACTTATTGGATTACTGATCCATCACATGTTAACTAGCATTCAAAGTTATTGGTGGAAATTCAACTTTCATATTTTTCGAAAAGACCATCCACCTGAGTGAAACATGGAGGACTAGGGTCGATCGTTTAGGGGTTTTCCGATCGCCATTAAAATTGTAAAAGAATGATTACATAAAACATTATTCAATGAAAGCTACTTCGTTTATTCAAAAAGTGTGGGCTTAAAATAGCAAAGATAAGTTATAATTCACGAAAATCCAAGAAGCGTTGCGTACTTGTGTGCTACTGAGTAATATTCATTTTGTGTTTATAACAAAAAATAGAATATGCTTTGGGAGGACTTGAATATAACATACTTATATATATATATATATATATATATATACTTAGCGGCAGGAGAGGTTCTGCCCCTTACTCTCACTCGCATTAATCCATTATACCCTTTTTTGTACGGGCACAGGGTAAAAAACAAAAAATTGCACATTTAACGCTGCACTAAAAAATGACGAGTCCATTTTGAACATCAGCAAACAAACTGGACATTCACATGTGCAGAGCCAACAAAATGACAAATGAAAAGCTTGCTGATGCCTATTGCCTGCTGACTCCTCCAGGGCTTAGCCATCGTCCTCAGTCCGGTCGTGCAGCACGTTTCTCTCAGTAATGGCCTGTGCCTGGTCACAAAGGCCGTGCAAACATGGCACACACACACAAACATATCCACACAAACACCCAATGGGCGGGCAGACTCTGATTATGCTAACTTTCAATGCAAAGCTGTTGCAGGATAGACTGCGGCAGGACATGAAGGTTGAGTGGCGGCTGTGTAAGGAGGGTAAAGGGAAGAGAAAGCACTGAGTAAATTGCAAACACAAATGCAAAATCTGAAAAAAAAAAAACAACAGTGTTGTTCACTCGAGAGTGCAAGACTAGAGATACCCTGTAGCCAGTGCCGAGCTGCTGTTATAAATAAGACTGAATGCTGCGCACTTTGTTCAGTGGCTGTTCTTCTTCTACCCTAATGGTATATACGTTCTTGATGTTATTCGATTGTTCAGAGTACAGATTAAGTATTCAAATGTGTGTGAATACCAGAGCACAAGACTCTTCTAATTTTGGGGTTTTTAAACATACGAATAGGGGAACATGTTGATGCAGATCAATAGCTGCACTTTATAAGGCCGAAGAAGCCTTCCTCTGCCTATTTACTATATTTCCATAACACCATTTTACCGTCCATTCATTTGAATGTGAACCCAACATATCTAGTGTGGCTTTTTTAGGTGGTTTTTCGCTCTTCAAGCGCCTCGCGATCCGTATGGCTTTTCGTATATATAATTTGAGGGTTTTGCATGTTAAATACTTTGCACAACTTTATTAATAATATTAATAATATTAATAATAATAATAATAATAATAATAATTATACAAATAATAATAATAATAATAATTATGAAATTTAAGTATTTAATTTGTTTTCGCACTCCAAGTTTTGCATCTGTACCTGCATATACATATGTAGCTTGCGTATGTGTCCCTGTATTTAACCATTTGCAGGGACATGTTGTTGAATGGCCCGGGTTCGGTTTAGTTCAATTATTGTAATGTACCGTGTATTAGGGACAATTTGACTGGCCCCGTTTATTTGCGGATGTAGTTCAGCATCGTTTAAATTATAAAGCAACAGAATGGCGGCTGTGAGTCTGTCGTCATTGTCGTCATCCTGGTTTATTTCTTGGCCTTTCCGTCTCCCCGAAGAGTTGTGCTTTTGGATGTACAAGTTGCTCAACTGCAGCGGAGCTGCGCTTTGACAGTGAAGGCAGCGAGGATTCGACGCCGTGGACGAAGTCGAAGCAAACTCCAAGAGCAAACAAAATCAAGAATGTCGCGTCGTGCTGTGCGATATCATCAAAATGAATATAAGATTATATTTGCCAAGTCGGGGCGACGGAGCAGTAGACATCTGGAGACCGAGAACATGGGCGAGCCCACGTTTTAAAAGTGGGCGCAGGCGGATGATGGCGGAGGACGCCATTGCCATTATCCGGCGGCAGAGTCGAGGTGAAAGATGTGCAAACAAAGACACTGATAAAACGAAATGCCAAACGGCAATTGAAATGCATAACAAAGGCATGCACACTGCAGGATCGGAGCTGGGGAGATGGAGACGGAGCTGGAGACGTAGACAGAGACAGAGACAGAGACAGAGACAGAGACAGAGGCCAGAGCATGGGAATGGGCTCGTTGGACAAGTGAAAGAGGCGACGTCAACTCTTTCGAGTGGGCGACCAGAGGCGCTGCCATTTCGGTGTCTGGCTGCGCTTCTTGCAGATGCCTGCTGAATCCGCCGGGGGCGAAGGGAGCTCAAATCAAGTGTGAACAGAATACGGCCAAGTTTTGGCTGCCACTTTGCGTGGCCGCTTGAGAGAGGTGCGTCGGCTTGTAGGGGCGAGCCGGGTGTCGGGGCACGTACCCCTTAAGGCAACACTCACCCATAAGAAGACAGCCTCTACTACCATCTCTCTCGCTCTCTCGCTCACTCCCTCTCTCACTCGCTCTCACTCACTCTGTCGTGCATACAAATATTTTAGGGGCGGGCTCTGCGCTCGCTCTCTCTGTAAATTATTCCAATTCGACATTTTGTGTGAAATTCATAAAGCGGTTGACGTCGCTGCCAACTGCCACTGCCACTGCTACTGCTACTGCTGCTGCTGCTGGCGTCGACGTTAACAGCAACAGTAACGTGAATGCTGTTGTCCCATCCAATCTGAACGTCATCATGAGGTTGCCGTAGTCCTTTTGCCTGCTATGTCCTGGCCAGCCGCAGCCCTCGCATGCCATCTCTTTCGCAATCGCACAAACCAAAGACAGTACCCGGAACGCAAGTTAAGGGTGGTTTTCCGCACCCCTCGCGCTCACGAGTTTGCTCAGTTAACAGGCCCAGTCAGAGTCACAGTCAGCAGAGTCCCCTCGTCGATTCGGCAGAGTCCTTTTCATAATTCTTAAGGCCACACTGCCTCGTGTTTGCTTTCATTCCGCTTCGGTCGCTGAGTCTGTGCGGAACGCGTTAGTGCCAAAAAAAGCAAGAAATATATAAGAAATCAACTTAAAAACTCTCGGAACGAACGAAATTTTAACCAGTTGACAAGTGCACAGGGCTAAAAAATAAATAAACAAAACAAGAATATAAACAAATTTATTGATACATTAGTGCTGGTGAAACGTGAATAAATATATCGTATTATATTCAGAGCAGGGCACACAAATTGGATACGATTGGGCAGCGCCTAAATATGGTTTACTTTGTACGTACCTCAGCCTTATTTATTGATAATATAGTAGTTAAAATTTGAGATGAGTCGCATTAAATAAGTTAGCTTTTAATTGTGTATGATTGGAATGCAAACAAAATTAATTCTTGGGAATGCTTGCATTTTGAGCTGAAAGATAAATGTGTGTGGAATATTGTTTTTACTATATATCATGTAATGCTTAACCTATCTGGAGATATCGAAGGAAAAAAAAATGAAAATTATTTATAATATTTTAAAAGATAAATGTGTTAGCGAGGCATCAAGTATTATGTGTAGATTAGTTGGATTTGAAATAATCAATTATAGTTTCGTTTATATCAAAGTAAATGTTGGTCAACCTATTTTGTAGTTGCCCGTATGTGGGAAGAGCCTGTCAAAGCTACTTAGTTCTTGAGTTTCGAGTGGCCACTGGAAAACTTATATTAGTCCGCATAAGTTTAGTAAAGCAAGTGTCAAGATTCAATTGAGCAAGGGCGAGGGTTAAAACTAGGCCGCCCCCATAGGGCAAGACTTAATGGAATTAATAGCACTTGAAGTCGGGCCATCCACAACACTATTCCCAGCTCCATATGCGAGCTACTTACTGAAGCGTCAAATAAAGTTAATTAAAAACGGCAGTCGCGTGCATCGACGCCTGGCAAGGAACGGGCACGGGAACCCGCAAGGCTGAGGCCTGGGCTGAGCCGAAACCGAAAACGGATGTCGCGCATTATGCACACTCGAGAGAGCAGGCGTGGAGATGGCGACCGAGCGTAGCTTGGAGATGGCAGACCTTACACTTGCATCCAAGTGTAAACAATTTAATGAGGAGCAAATAAAAGCAGTGCAAGACCCGCGCCAAAAATATGCTGAGAACGCGACTCTCGGAGCATGTGTGTGCGAGTGTGTGATATGATTGATTTAGCCGAAGCGATTTATGGCAATATGCTGTCAAAGAGGTGATCTGGTCCCCGGTGACTTGCCGACTTGGTGGCTTGGACCATTGTTCTGGGCTAGTCGAGCGTGGTTAAAGCACGGGTTAAGAATCAAACCCACAATCAATAAGCGGACCTATTAAAATTCTATAGGGTATTTTGCATAATTTTTACATCGCTGCGGTTTTGTTTTAATTGCGACCCGCTGACTGGGCAGCCACAAAGAGTGTGTCCTCCCGGTGAGCTTTGGAGGAACGGGTACGGGAACGGTTGGGAATAAAATTGGGAATGGGAGTAAGAATGGGGTTAGAGGCATGCAACGCCCCTGCGACGATGCTGCGTTTGTTTGTATTGCTTTAGATTTGCCTTTTCACTTGACTGAGCAGCTTGTAAGGCGGCTGCCAACCAACAATGGGGCGTATGCTCGATATTAATTGATGACCCGTTGCTTATTTGCATACACGACTAACTAAATGCCTTTGTTTCACTTGCAGAGTCCGCGTGGCATGCAACCGTGTAGTCCATCGGGTGTTGTCGCTATGATGCCGCCATCGAAAAGTCCCATCATGGAAACCGCCGCCAGTGATGGCAACCAAGCAAGCAGCGATACAAAGCGCTCGTGTCCACTCAAGTTCTCCATTGCCAAGATCATGGAGCCGGATAACAAGCAGGCAGCGCCGACCTCTCTTTCCTCAGTGCAACAACAGCGACAACAACAACAACAACAACAGAATCAGCAACAGTCTGAGGAACATGCTCTGCGGGAGGAGGAACCACGAAACCCGGATACGTACGCGGATTCGGAGCGCTCATGCAGCCCCATTGAGGTGACGGGAGATGAGGAGCCGGCAGCTATGACGGCAATTAACTACGACTCGGCCTTCAAGAAGTATGTGCCCGGATCAAGCTTGGGCTCCGCCACAGTTTCCGGCTCAGCTTCGGCCTCAGCCAGCGCTGTGCAGCAGTTTGTCAGCACGCGGCATCAGGAACTGCTCTCGCAGTATCCCCTGCTCTACTATGCGCCCAACCAGCTGATGTGCGCCGCCGCCGCCGCCCAGTATGCGGCTCTGACTGCCCAGCAGCAGACGCTGGCCAGCGCGGCGCATATCAGTAGCTTCACAGCCTCCCTCAACGCCACCCTGCATCATTCGCAGACGCTGCGTCGCAACTTGGGCCATCCACTGGCTGCAGCTGCCGCTGCTGCTGCAGTGGCTCAGTCCCAGCAGCAGCAGCCATTGGCACCGCAGCAGCAGAGCCTGGAGAAGTCTCCAATCCGGGCTCCACATGTGCCCCAGCATGCCAGCCTGAAGCGCAAGCGCTCTCCCCAAGGCGACGTAACAACGCCGCCATTGACATTGCCGTTGCCGTTGCCGCCGCCAGTTGGAACGTCGTCGCATTTGTCTGTTGCACGGTCCCGGTCGCCGTCGCCGCACGGCTCGATGGAGGACAGCAGCCCGGGCTCGGCCAATGGGGGCAAGCCGAAGACCTTCTCGTGCTTGGAGTGCGGCAAGGTTTTCAATGCGCACTACAACCTTACACGGCATATGCCGGTGCATACGGGCGCCCGGCCGTTCGTCTGCAAGGTGTGCGGCAAGGGTTTTCGGCAGGCGTCGACCTTGTGTCGCCACAAGATCATACACACCTCGGAGAAGCCGCACAAGTGTCAGACCTGCGGCAAGGCCTTCAATCGCAGCTCTACGCTCAACACGCACGCCCGCATCCATGCCGGCTATAAGCCGTTTGTGTGCGAGTACTGCGGCAAGGGATTCCACCAGAAGGGCAACTACAAGAACCACAAGCTGACCCACAGCGGCGAGAAGGCGTACAAGTGCAACATCTGCAACAAGGCCTTCCACCAGATCTACAATCTCACCTTCCACATGCACACACACAACGACAAAAAGCCGTACACGTGCCGGGTCTGCGCCAAAGGCTTTTGCCGCAACTTCGACCTGAAGAAGCACATGCGCAAGCTGCACGAGCTAGGCGGCGATTGTCTCGACGATGATCTGCCGCCGGCCTACGAGCGCAGGCGGGAGTACACCAGACGCGAGCCCCTTTCCAACTACAGCCAGGCCAGCCAGTTGACGCCGGACTCCTCCTCCGGCAGTCTGTCGCCGCCCATCAATGTAACCACCCCGCCACTGTCCAGCGGCGAGGCCAGCAACTCGGCCTGGACGCGCACAGCATACCAAGAGTCGTCTGCGGCCAACGCGGCCAGCAGCCACTTTCACCATCATCTGCAGGCGCCGCCTGGGGGCTTGCACGGCGATTACCCGGGCAGCTCCCCGTTCCTTCAGCTGGCTCATCCCGCGCAACAGCAGCACCAACAGCAGCGCCTGACAGCTGCCGCCCTGGAGAACGTGCCGTTCATAGCCAAGGTATTTTGACAGAGATACTATGCGGAAAATCTTGCCAGTTGTACGGCGACGGCAACGGCATCGTCATCAGCATCAGCGGCGGCAACTCTGGTCACGAGTTCTTTGTCCAAAATCCCGTTGCCAACGGCAACCAAGTCCGGTACGAGCTTGAGCAGCGATCTGCTGATCGATTGACTGCAGTTCGTGTCGGCAGCGGCAGCTGCCACAGCGCCACAGGAAGGCGCCACGTCCGGCCAGGGGCAAGCACGTGATGCCGCCTC
Organism: Drosophila montana; assembly: GCF_035044405.1. Taxonomy (NCBI): domain Eukaryota; kingdom Metazoa; phylum Arthropoda; class Insecta; order Diptera; family Drosophilidae; genus Drosophila; species Drosophila montana. Next base: position 1,505,963 of record NW_026996920.1, read on the forward strand.
GCCGGAGCTCGGCTGCACGACTCTGGGCAATGCTGTGCGTGCGCTAAATGGTCTCTTCTGAATGCGCCCCCGGAATTTGTCTGCCCCACCAAATGGTTTCAACACAACCTGTGCAATATTCTATATACAGATTAGTACCAATCCCCCCCACTCAAAAAAGAAAACAAATTTCGAGCTATCTATGCAGCACATAGGCTAGGAAAATAGTATGTGTGATCTTCAGAGCAAATTAATGTCGATTTTATTTATACAATTGAAAGTAAGTAACTTAATTGTTTATTGACAAGATACACTCTCGAGTCATACGCGTATCTTGCCTCAATCCAATTAGTAAGTGTGTATTAAAGTTAGTTAGTACGAAATGCAGCCTGGACCGATTCCCGATTCCCTGGCCGTGCATATAGGACTTTAAATCTGCATGTCGAATTGTAAATGTATTATTAATTTCAAGGATTTAAATAAAAAAGTAAACAAAAATTCAACATACAAATATCAGCATCATACTAAGTATATGTATTTTTATGGATTGGTTGAAATGGAATCAAATTTTATCGACATCATTGAAATTGTTTAGAACTTAAGTGAAATTATTGATAATGTTTAAGCAATAAATCAATTCTTCAATATAACTAACCATTTTTGTATGGAAATGTATTTATACTGTGGAGACCATTTACATTAATCTTGACATTTTATTTAATTAAAAATTTAATATCCAGGCGCGTAAGCCATATATGTCCGTCATCAAGCAGACGAGCTGGACGATGTATCGTCCTTCAGTCAATTGAAGAGTCGTCTTTCCAACCGTCTGTCTATGTCAACTTTTAATAAGCCTCTCAGTTTTCAAACTAAAACATATATATACATGTGCATATGCCGGCATTGGAACAGAAAGTGTGATTTTCGGGATATATTTATCCAACTCTTTAACAAAACCAAACGTCTTAGTATGCTTTTAATACACACACGATTTATATACAGATTACCAGCTGAATTTACCCAAGTATGTTTCTTTATATTCCATATTCCGTCCAGGGAAAGTTATAACTTAGCCATTTTACGTCCTAAATGACATATTACATATGTACATATATCTTCAAAAGTCGATCGGATGAAAAAATTTGAAGATAGATATAGATATCCGATTGTTTTTCCAAGACCTTTTAAGCCTGGTAATAACCCCGGTTAGTCTATGGATATTGTCTTTGCTGGCCCATAGTCTAGCATATGGGAATCACATTTTACATGGCTGTAAGATTCCTTGAAGACGGATACATTTAAAAAACTTCAGGTACATTTTGTTTCCATTTAATAAACATTTCAAATGTTGTATGTTTTAAGTTAAAGTTAAATAATAATCAAGCTACTTTTATGGTGAATAACTTAGGGAAATCAGCTTTAGTAATAAATAAAATTTAGATTAGAATTCAGTTATCGGCAACCTAGGGAGCTGCTAAAAGAGCCTGTTCCTATCCATTAGACTTGTTCTCCTTCAAAAACAACTTAGACTCAGATGAAATGCTCAACGCATCTGCAATTTAAATATGCAAATGGAATGTGGCGCTTTTTAATGAAAACAATTATTGCCGCATTTGCGTAAGAGGTGTCTTAATGGGCTGAGTCAAATCGGAGTTAAAACAACCCACGTGGAATTTTCGCAATTTAATTAGTGGTGAGCTGGTTGGCCACTCTTACGGTGCTCCGCCGCAGCACACGCCGCAGCACATTTGCATTTCACTTTGATCTCTAGAAAAATGAAAAAAAACAAAATTTTACGGAGGCAAAATTATCACGAAGATGGCGTGTCTGCGACTCCGCGTTTTACTGCGATTCAAGCTCTCGAGGTTGCTCATAAAAATGCAACACAAATAAGTGTTCTCTATCAACAGTTGTTTTACTTCTTAAGTAAACTTAACTTAAGATGTAGAAAGCGCCAATGACAACATACTGGGCCTCCAGAGGCGAGAATGTAATCTGGATTATTAGAGAAATAATGATAAGCCGGATATAGCATTTAACTCTTTAGCAGTTATTAGGTTGGAGTTCATAGTTTTCAAATATTTTATTTTTATACTGTCCGGTACATATTTGATATAAGTAGTAGTTCGATGTCGAGAGGCTTTGCAGATATGTTACTTATTAGTTATTAGTAGGGTACATCTGAATGTTACATTAAATGTTACCCCCAAAAAATAAGGGTTTTCATTCAATAACTTTATTTATGACCGATCTTTCCTACTGCATCAGCATGATCTGGTCGACTACGAATAAAATGTTTATGAACTCTCTTAAAAGAAATGCAGCTTTTAATCTTAGAGATTAGTTTGCATAGAAATAGTTAGCCCGCCATAGCTAAATCGACTTGGCCCTTGATACTGAGCTACCCCTTTTCTTTGTGGGCTTGGAGAGCTCTCCTTCACACTTCGGAACATAATTATAATAACCCCTGCAAGTGTATAATGCATAAGTTGAAGCATTCCAGTCGGATGTAAACCATTTCGATTATTTGGTTGGTGAGTCTGAGACAGTAACTTTATAGCGGTAATTATAAATCTGTTAGATTGGGAACTATTAATTTTTCGAATTTGATTGGACGGATGTGGGATGTGTCCACAATAGTCTTGACTCAATCTTCTTCAATCGAATCGGGGCCCAATCAGCGGCGGGCCTGCAATTGCAAGAAATTCCCACAAATTGTGTCAAAAAAACTCAAACACGAAACAATGTATCTCATTCGGGCGCCGATCGTCAGGTATATTATACTTGCAACTTATAATATCTAGATCTTTTCCTGCCACCTAGTGAGTCTGCTTATTAATTTTCCAATTTTATCACAATATATTTGCCGATTTCGTGTATAACGAATTTTCAGCCTATGAGGCATCGTTTAAAAATTATTAAGCTGGTAAGTACTGAATTTTGGAATATTCACAAATTTTATTGATATTCTTAGTGCTTTAAAGTTACATAATAACAAATAACTAATTTATAAATTCACCCATGTGCCAAATTTGCTTAAGTGTTAGAAAAGTTATTTCTACCCATATCCCGCTTAGTATTACCTAAAATATCTAATTTTTATCTATATTTTACATATCTATTTTAAATGAAGTGAAATCGATTTGAGTTTTTCCCACTTTACTCAAGAAAAATAATGAATAGCTTTGCAAATGACTTTTGACTTTCTTTACTTAGGTGATATTACGCCAAGCCTGTTTAGGTCCTCAGGCTTTATCGTGGACAAACGTCAAAGGCGGCTTTTTGAGTAAGGCTGCATCGTCACGTAGGTAGTCGGGGGACTCTGGGGCGGCTCCTATGTCGTGGTTGGAGGAGGTCCTTGAACGATCTTCTCTTGAGCCTCCTGACTACACACCTCCCAGCGAGGTCTCTTGCTACCCGGCTGCAGTGTCGCTGCAAGCGTTCGCTGTACCGGTTGGCGAATGCTCCGACTTGGCTGTCTATGGTCTCCATTTTGAGGTCTCTGTGCAAGGTTGAATTTCTGACGTACCAGTCAGCACCCGTAATTCGGCGTATGGCCAAGTTTTGGAGTGTCTGAATCCGTCTTCGATTTGTCCGAGATGCGATGCCCCAAACCTGAATACCGTATCTCCAAGTTGGTGCCACCACGACGTTGTAAACTGCCCGTTTGCAGCGAAGTGGCAATGGGCTGTTGGGGACTTTTGACTTTCGTCCACACAACATTTGACCTCAATTTTCTACCCAGGAGGTATGGATATTGTTTAGAAATTCCGTGAGAATGTAACCAATAGACTTTCACTTTCTGTGAAGCAAATTGTTACAACCATTTTCGTAAGCTTTCCACAGCATCTAGTAGAGTTTCCCTGAACCCCATCTTGGCTTTTACGTATATCACATAAGGTAACTAAGGTAAAAATGTCAGCTACCTGGCTGATCACCAATCAGTGTTATACTAGTTTGGGGCTTAGGGAAATGTGAAGCTCAACCGCTGCGTTAAATGTGCAGCTTGTGTCTATAAAGGTGAAAATCGCCTTGACTTCAGATCAATCATAATTTCTTTGTTCCATTAATTGGTTGAAGTCTATGAAAGATATCAGTTAAAAGCTAAAACAAAATGACAATTTTAGCCATATTTTTGTTTGCAGTCAACGCTAGAAATGTTATTACAAAGAACAACATTCGTAATTTTTATATTTTTAAGTTAATTTATTCACAATTTGATTGAGTTTGCGATGTCTCGTTTAGCAGAGCCCTTCTTTACAGGGTATAAATACAGAAGTTGGTGCATGTGTTGCCACTTCAGTTGACATATCGCTCACAATTGCTGTCGCCAGCCTCTCTGGGTCTCCCCTGCATCTGCATCTGCAGGCGGATATGAATAATTTAAGCGAAATCAAATCAAATGGGAGCGAAAAGCGGTATTAAAAAGCATTACTTTATGCAAATGCAAATACGACTGCGAATGCTCTCTATCTGCGTGCATATGCCTAAGCACACCGCCCACTGACAGACCCATCCCATTGCCCAGCCTCAGCCCAGCATCAGCCCCCGCCTTAGTTTCCTTCTTAGTTGACAGTTTGTGCAAGGAACCAGCCCACAACGAACACACACACACACACACACACACACTTATGTACTAGGATACACATCATAAATGGCGCAAAGCTTGTGCCAAAATTCAGATGACTTTTGACACCGCCTCGCGGCATTCTTTTGAACCCAGTTGGCTGCGAGGATGATTTGTATCAGCCTCGACGAGTCAAAGACCAACCCCCAATTTTGACGTCGATGGTCCTTCACGTTTTGTCATGTTGTCCGCGCGCTGATTTGATTCCTTTTGATGTTTGCTTTATGCACGCCCAAACGACCATTCGAGTGGCATTTCGCCACAGGTCCGTTCCATCTATCATCCATTCGAGCCATCCGCTAGCCATCATACGTCCACAATCGCATTGACACAAAACCGCCTTATTTGGCTAATTGAAGTCCTTGGCTATTGCCACCCACCCCAACTTTGCAGATCTTATGCAGATAATTCTCTACTTTTCGATTCGCTTAAGCATGAATCCTTGACACTTCTTGGCCACAACTCCCCAGGCCTTTAATTAAGCTAATTAATTGATATGTGTTAGGTTAGTTGGCCAATTGCTGTAACTCTCAGTCCCAAAAACTAAAATCATGTATATGTACATGTAAAAACATATATAGTCTTGTGTGCTCATCACGAGATTCCGACTGTCAGTCTGTCTGTCTGTTCACCTGTCTATCCATCCATGTGATCACGTCGATCCCCGAGACTATAAGAGGTAAAGACTTTAAATGAAGATTTGGGATAAAAATGTAGAATAAGTTTATCTATTTTTTAATAACTCAGCAATTTCCTCGAAATTCATAATAAATAGATTTTCTGCCTGGAATTTTTAAACATATCAAAGAATTTATTACATATCAAGAATGCTTCAGTTATTTAAAAGATATAGAACAAATTTTTCGGAGCTGAGGCTAGAGTATCTTTTAGTCAGACACTTTGTCGACAAAGTAAGTTATAGCTGGAGCCGTTCGAGTTAAGCGGATGTGGTGCCTACCATTTGTGTATTTTTGTTGTCGAACCAATTCAAACTCTTTCAGCAATTCCTTCTTCAGTTCAGTTTACTTGATATTACTTGATATTGATATTTAATAGGCTATTATAAGTTGTATGTGCCATATAAGGAGATGCGCATATACACACTGTGTTCTTATTCGCTGTGCACAAAAAGAAAGAATATTTATATAGGTTATGAAACCATTTAAAATGGAAGGGTATAATGGCTAAGTGATAATGTATGTAACAGCTGAATGAACTCGAAGATGCGACCCCATTCTATTCTTGATCAGGTTGACGAGCTGAGTCGATCTACAGAAGCTTAAGACTGGATATTTGAAGGACAGATGTATTCTGGTATATCATGTGCTGAAGGAGATTATCTCTTTTGTATGATGTATCCTAACATTATCAAAATATCGATACATATCGATTTTGAGGCATGTTATACCATAAAGAAATGCTCGAAGATTATACGAGCTAGAGAGCTAGACATTGTTATGTAGCTTCCCATATATTCTAGACATATCCAGAATATTTAACATTTTGTATACCTCTTCGCATTCCACCAAAGATTTGTATCATGTTTTAATGATTAGATAAATATCATTATGTTGTCCATTGAAAATATGATTGTTTCCCATACTTCATGTATTGCACTTCATATTTATCGTCATCCAAATGCTTGTTTATGTCTCCCAAATTGTTTACAGCACATAAACAATTTGAAAGGCGCCATTGCTGTATTTTGTATTTTGGCGCCAAATGTCTTCCATTATTGCATATTAATAACTCTTATCGGGGCCCAATCAGAGCCGGGCCTGCAATGGCAGGAATTTCCTTATAAATTGTGTCAAAACAACTCGAACACGAAACAATGTGTCTCATTCGGGCGCGGTTAAGCACTTTGCCATCAAAAAATTATAATCCAATTCTATTGTTTAACGTGCAGCAATGGAGAAACAAAAAGATGAAAAATTTACAGAGCTGTTGTGTCGACTGCGCTTATCACCTACAACCCCAAGGAGAGCAAGGAGAGGCCTGCAGAGGCCAGAGCACAATGGAACGAGTGAAACCCTCAAGTGTGCGGCGCATTCGGGCGTAAATTGCAGCATAATCTCTTCCGGATATGATTACGTTCTTAAGTGATCTGACAGGGACATTGTTGCCTTGCTGTCAGCTCTCATCTTGGCTAAACGCTGTGACCTATCAGCTTTGTATCTTTATCTGCGCGAGTGCAATATGTTGTGATTACAATTTTTTAAAAAGCTAAAGCTGCATTTTTCTTTGAATTACAAGGGCTGTTTTGTCTTGGGCCCCAGCGCTCGGGACGCATGACTTAGGACCTGTGTCTCGCGCTATGGTTATGGGCATGTATGGTATGTAAGTGTATCTCTCACTGGCAAAAACACTTAACGCTGCACGGGCGTGGCTCGTTGTCAACAACATCTTGGCATTGTTTATAATTGTGCCGTTAATTGTCGAGGTGACGACCCCTCCGCTACCATGACACGACCCTGCCTCCCTACAACCAATGTGCGGGTGTGAGTGTATCTCAATTCTTGGCAACTATTAAATGCGAGAATTTTAGCATGCAGAGACTTCGAGTAGTTTCTTAACACGAAGCTACATGGGTACCCATTTCAGTTCTGAGAAAAAATTGTAAAATAATAAATAAAAACAATTAAAATAAATAAGTTAACAACCGACAGATTGCTAGAGGACGAGTCATTTTGAGTATGATAGTGACATAGGTGGATCTCCAAAATAGTCAGCTTCAAACTGTAACTTTGTAAGTGGGGGACTTTTGCAGTAAATAAAGAGAAGGCCACCAAAATAACATATCCTAAGCAGACTTTATTAACCTTATTTTTTTTAATGCAATCAACTTAATAACCAACATTTTTAATAAATTATTTCAATAATTATTTGTATGAATTTAACTCGTTTTATCAACATAGATTGAAATGTCTTTAATAACAGATTGTATGATAAGACGGCTTAATATGCATGAAAATGTATATATGTATTTATAAGCTAGTGCATTATTATTTTATAATACTTCGTATAATGTTTTTGTGCCTATATGTGACAGGCAGAAGGAGGCATTTCCCACTGAAAATGGATACGGACCGGGCAAAATGAAGACGAATCTACAATTTTCAAATACACACCGCAAAATGTTACCAAGGTACATAATATCATTCTACGAGTATCTTAGTATACTCGAATGTTTTTTTCGACTGGTTTGCGTCGGAAAACTTGTAACAGTCGTGTCTATGAGTTTTAGTTGGAGCATGGGTCTATCGCCCAGTCGATACCTAAGTCGAAAGCTATACCTTATACACTGTTTTTACTGTATCCTGATTTGATATTGCGTTTCTTATTGATAAGGCTTTTACGAACCCACACTGAGCACGTACGAAATAAAGTTTTGCAGCACGAGCCCGTCAAGCCCTATTCTATCTCCGGCCTCATAAAAAGGTGCGCCGATCCACCCGCCGGTCTGCCAGTCTATTGACTTAATGTTAGGTATCATCATGCGATATTTTTGTCGATATCTTCTCTATGTTCATAGCATGTATAATAATAATATAGTATGGTGTGAATAACACCCGACTGAAACGTTCCTACTAGTTAGCAGATGTAGGAGTCAGGCATAAAAGCTGAAAAACACGTTTGTTAAGAATCTTTTCTGTTATCTACTAATTAATAAACAAAATAAAGTTGTAAAACAGCATTTATCCGTGGCTGCATTTAGCGAGTAATGGGAGAGAGAGATGCTCACAATGGATACAGTGCATGTGCTCGTCATGCCAAATCGCAAAGCCAAGTACATAAAAGCCAGACCATATTACACAGGCCATATTATATTTAAAACATATTCATGGCCTGTCAGGCAGCACAAATGGGCAGCAAGGCGTTTTTGTGCCCTGGTGTGAAAAAGCGTGTAAGGAGTTGACATAAAGCTGACGACTGCGACCGGCGACAATGCCGACAGCGATGGTATCCCGGATCGCTGCAAATCTGCATTGGAAGCTGCTGAACCGAACTAATTGAGTCGCGTTACATCAAGTTGAATGCATTTCAATGTGTTGCCGAGCATCATCAGATCATCGTCACACATTGCCATAGCTTCTATCTTGTCTGTTGATTCTGGTCTGGGAAATGGAACAACTGCCTGTGTTTCAGACCCTCAGCTACACTTGCACGCTAGATAAAAAAATGCTTACCAGATGCGCAAATAACAAGTAGAATACTCTAGTCGATAGTCTTGTCCAACCAGGTCTAGGGTCCTACCGAAGTTTTCTTATACAAATCTTTGAATGCGTCTGAAGAACATTCGAATGCACACATTTAAGTGGGCGACTTAAGATAACCCTCTAGTCGAGAATGCTCAACTAGGAGACGCCGTATAACCTAGTCCGAAGAAATTATTTGTAATAATGTAAGTACAAAATTAAACATATGTTACATAAAATATTCGTTAATAACTTACTTGTTAGCTGTCTAAATATCTATATATGGTATATAAAGTAACTAACTGATCAGGGTTATAAGAAATATGTGCATATTTGTATATATTTTCGTATGTTATTCGAGAATATATATATGTCGAATTTCAGGTCTCTAGCTTTTGCAGTTTACGGAATCGGCGCTCGTCCTTCTAATCGAGGCCTTAGAGGCCTCATTTTGACACTTACATATATTTGTACTATTAAAAAAATAAACACATAAAGGATGGGAAGCATTTTAAGCCAGATAGAGCGCAAATAAACTCAGCTCGTATTGCTTATAATAAAGTAGAGATAATGTATTATTTGACTGACATCAGAATAATCACACACAGCAGACGCATATTTCGAGAACCTATTGTAGCTGAACGTTAGCCCGAGTATCCCACGATTTTTTTAATAACTTTTGTTTTAACAGTAAATCTTATTGTACTATGGAATATTTGTATATTCTCAAACGTCATTTCCATTAAAATTATGGCTTAAATTGGTGGGCAATAAAATTTGGATTATTTAGAAAAAACGTGATGTAACCCCTTGCCATTTTGACGATTTTGGTGAAAATTTAGATTTTCATTTTTTTGATGCCAATCGATAGTACTGATCCTTACGAGTCCAAAATGGTATAAAATTCCCAAAACGGACATTATTTGGCCGAGATATCCCAAAAAATCATAATCAAAAATTTACAAACGAATCGGTTTTTGTTCAACAACATTTTTTTACCCATCGATTTTTAAAATGTTTGAATGCCAATTGATAGTAGGGATCCGCACGAACTCAAAAAGGTATAACATTTCAAAATCTGACAATATTAACCCGAGTTATTAAAAAAAAATCATCAAAAAAGTTTTGATTTTCGAACCGACCCGGATTTTTAGAAAAACCCCTTGCCATTTTGACGATTTTGGTGAAAATTTAGATTTTCATTTTTTGGATGCCAATCGATAGTACTGATCCTTACGAGTCCAAAATGGTATAAAATTCCCAAAACGGACATTATTTGGCCCAGATATCCCAAAAAATCATCAAAAAAAGGTTGACTTTAAAAACGAATCGGTTTTTGGTCAACAACATTTTTTTACCCATCGATTTTTAAAAGTTTTGAATGCCAATTGATAGTAGGGATCCGCACGAACTCAAAAAGGTATAACATTTCAAAATCTGACAATATTTACCCGAGTTATTAAAAAAAAATCATCAAAAAAGTTTTGATTTTCGAACCGACCCCGATTTTTAGAAAAAACGTGATGTAACCCCTTGCCATTTTGACGAGTTTGGTCAAAATTTAGATTTTCATTTTTTTGATGCCAATCGATAGTACTGATCCTTACGAGTCCAAAATGGTATAAAATTCCCAAAACGGACATTATTTGGCCGAGATATCCCAAAAAATCATCAAAAAAGGTTGACTTTACAAACGAATCGGTTTTTGGTCAACCACATTTTTTTACCCATCGATTTTTAAAATGTTTGAATGCCAATTGATAGTAGGGATCCGCACGAACTCAAAAAGGTATAACATTTCAAAATCTGACAATATTAACCCGAGTTATTAAAAAAAAATCATCAAAAAAGTTTTGATTTTCGAACCGACCCCATTTTAGAAAAAACGTGATGTAACCCCTTGCCATTTTGACGAGTTTGGTCAAAATTTAGATTTTCGTTTTTTTGATGCCAATCGATAGTACAAAAACCCCTTGCCATTTTACGATTTTGGTGAAAATTTAGATTTTCATTTTTTTGATGCCAATCGATAGTACTGATCCTTACGAGTCCAAAATGGTATAAAATTCCCAAAACGGACATTATTTGGCCCAGATATCCCAAAAAAATCATCAAAAAAGGTTGACTTTACAAACGAATCGGTTTTTGGTCAACAACATTTTTTTACCCATCGATTTTTAAAATGTTTGAATGCCAATTGATAGTAGGGATCCGCACGAACTCAAAAAGGTATAACATTTCAAAATCTGACAATATTTACCCGAGTTATTAAAAAAAAATCATCAAAAAAGTTTTGATTTTCGAACCGACCCCGATTTTTAGAAAAAACGTGATGTAACCCCTTGCCATTTTGACGATTTTGGTGAAAATTTAGATTTTCATTTTTTTGATGCCAATCGATAGTACTGATCCTTACGAGTCCAAAATGGTATAAAATTTCCCAAAACGGACATTATTTGGCCGAGATATCCCCCTTGAAAAAATACAATTTAGATTTATCGATACCGACCCAAAAATTTACAAAACGAATCGGTTTTTGTTCAACCACATTTTTTTACCCATCGATTTTTAAAATGTTTGAATGCCAATTGATAGTAGGGATCCGCACGAACTCAAAAAGGTATAACATTTCAAAACTGACAATATTAACCCGAGTTATTAAAAAAAAATCATCAAAAAAGTTTTGATTTTCGAACCGACCCGGATTTTTAGAAAACAACCCCTTGCCATTTTGACGATTTTGGTGAAAATTTAGATTTTCATTTTTTTGATGCCAATCGATAGTACTGATCCTTACGAGTCCAAAATGGTATAAAATTCCCAAAACGGACATTATTTGGCCCAGATATCCCAAAAAATCATCAAAAAAAGGTTGACTTTACAAACGAATCGGTTTTTGGTCAACAACATTTTTTTACCCATCGATTTTTAAAATGTTTTGAATGCCAATTGATAGTAGGGATCCGCACGAACTCAAAAAGGTATAACATTTCAAAATCTGACAATATTAACCCGAGTTATTAAAAAAAAATCATCAAAAAAGTTTTGATTTTCGAACCGACCCCGATTTTTAGAAAAAACGTGATGTAACCCCTTGCCATTTTGTCGATTTGGGTGAAAATTTAGATTTTCATTTTTTTGATGCCAATCGATAGTACTGATCCTTACGAGTCTAAAATGGTATAAAATTCCCAAATCGGACATTATTTGGCCGAGATATCCCAAAAAATCATCAAAAAAGGTTGACTTTACAAATGAATCGGTTTTTGGTCAACCAAATTTTTTAACCCATCGATTTTTAAAATGTTTGAATGCCAATTGATAGTAGGGATCCGTACGAACTCAAAAAGGTATAACATTTCAAAATCTGACAATATTTACCCGAGATATTCAAAAAAAATCATCAAAAAAGTTTTGATTTTCGAACCGACCCCGATTTTTAGAAAAAACGTGATGTAACCCCTTGCCATTTTGTCGATTTGGGTGAAAATTTAGATTTTCATTTTTTTGATGCCAATCGATAGTACTGATCCTTACGAGTCTAAAATGGTATAAAATTCCCAAATCGGACATTATTTGGCCGAGATATCCCAAAAAATCATCAAAAAAGGTTGACTTTACAAATGAATCGGTTTTTGGTCAACCAAATTTTTTAACCCATCGATTTTTAAAATGTTTGAATGCCAATTGATAGTAGGGATCCGTACGAACTCAAAAAGGTATAACATTTCAAAATCTGACAATATTTACCCGAGATATTCAAAAAAAATCATCAAAAAAGTTTTGATTTTCGAACCGACCCCGATTTTTAGAAAAAACGTGATGTAACCCCTTGCCATTTTGTCGATTTGGGTGAAAATTTAGATTTTCATTTTTTTGATGCCAATCGATAGTACTGATCCTTACGAGTCTAAAATGGTATAAAATTTCCAAATCGGACATTATTTGGCCGAGATATCCCAAAAAATCATCAAAAAAGGTTGACTTTACAAATGAATCGGTTTTTGGTCAACCAAATTTTTTAACCCATCGATTTTTAAAATGTTTGAATGCCAATTGATAGTAGGGATCCGTACGAACTCAAAAAGGTATAACATTTCAAAATCTGACAATATTTACCCGAGATATTAAAAAAAAATCATCAAAAAAGTTTTGATTTTCGAACCGACCCCGATTTTTAGAAAAAACGTGATGTAACCCCTTGCCATTTTGTCGATTTGGGTGAAAATTTAGATTTTCATTTTTTTGATGCCAATCGATAGTACTGATCCTTACGAGTCCAAAATGGTATAAAATTCCCAAATCGGACATTATTTGGCCGAGATATCCCAAAAAATCATCAAAAAAGGTTGACTTTACAAACGAATCGGTTTTTGGTCAACCAACATTTTTTTACCCATCGATTTTTAAAATGTTTGAATGCCAATTGATAGTAGGGATCCGTACGAACTCAAAAAGGTATAACATTTCAAAATCTGACAATATTTACCCGAGATATTCAAAAAAAATCATCAAAAAAGTTTTGATTTTCGAACCGACCCCGATTTTTAGAAAAAACGTGATGTAACCCCTTGCCATTTTGTCGATTTGGGTGAAAATTTAGATTTTCATTTTTTTGATGCCAATCGATAGTACTGATCCTTACGAGTCCAAAATGGTATAAAATTCCCAAATCGGACATTATTTGGCCGAGATATCCCAAAAAATCATCAAAAAAGGTTGACTTTACAAATGAATCGGTTTTTGGTCAACCACATTTTTTTACCCATCGATTTTTAAAATGTTTGAATGCCAATTGATAGTAGGGATCCGTACGAACTCAAAAAGGTATAACATTTCAAAATCTGACAATATTTACCCGAGATATTCAAAAAAAATCATCAAAAAAGTTTTGATTTTCGAACCGACCCCGATTTTTAGAAAAAACGTGATGTAACCCCTTGCCATTTTGTCGATTTGGGTGAAAATTTAGATTTTCATTTTTTTGATGCCAATCGATAGTACTGATCCTTACGAGTCTAAAATGGTATAAAATTCCAAATCGGACATTATTTGGCCGAGATATCCCAAAAAATCATCAAAAAAGGTTGACTTTACAAATGAATCGGTTTTTGGTCAACCAAATTTTTTAACCCATCGATTTTTAAAATGTTTGAATGCCAATTGATAGTAGGGATCCGTACGAACTCAAAAAGGTATAACATTTCAAAATCTGACAATATTTACCCGAGTTATTAAAAAAAAATCATCAAAAAAGTTTTGATTTTCGAACCGACCCCGATTTTTAGAAAAAACGTGATGTAACCCCTTGCCATTTTGACGATTTTGGTGAAAATTTAGATTTTCATTTTTTTGATGCCAATCGATAGTACTGATCCTTACGAGTCCAAAATGGTATAAAATTCCCAAATCGGACATTATTTGGCCCAGATATCCCAAAAAATCATCAAAAAAGGTTGACTTTACAAACGAATCGGTTTTTGGTCAACAACATTTTTTTACCCATCGATTTTTAAAATGTTTGAATGCCAATTGATAGTAGGGATCCGCACGAACTCAAAAAGGTATAACATTTCAAAATCTGACAATATTTACCCGAGTTATTAAAAAAAATCATCAAAAAAGTTTTGATTTTCGAACCGACCCCGATTTTTAGAAAAAACGTGATGTAACCCCTTGCCATTTTGACGAGTTTGGTGAAAATTTAGATTTTCATTTTTTTGATGCCAATCGATAGTACTGATCCTTACGAGTCCAAAATGGTATAAAATTCCCAAAACGGACATTATTTGGCCCAGATATCCCAAAAAATCATCAAAAAAGGTTGACTTTACAAACGAATCGGTTTTTGGTCAACAACATTTTTTTACCCATCGATTTTAAAAATGTTTGAATGCCAATTGATAGTAGGGATCCGTACGAACTCAAAAAGGTATAACATTTCAAAATCTGACAATATTTACCCGAGTTATTAAAAAAAAATCATCAAAAAAGTTTTGATTTTCGAACCGACCCCGATTTTTAGAAAAAACGTGATGTAACCCCTTGCCATTTTGTCGATTTTGGTGAAAATTTAGATTTTCATTTTTTTGATGCCAATCGATAGTACTGATCCTTACGAGTCCAAAATGGTATAAAATTCCCAAAACGGACATTATTTGGCCGAGATATCCCAAAAAATCATCAAAAAAGGTTGACTTTACAAACGAATCGGTTTTTGGTCAACCACATTTTTTAACCCATCGATTTTTAAAATGTTTGAATGCCAATTGATAGTAGGGATCCGTACGAACTCAAAAAGGTATAACATTTCAAAATCTGACAATATTTACCCGAGTTATTCAAAAAAAATCATCAAAAAAGTTTTGATTTTCGAACCGACCCCGATTTTTAGAAAAAACGTGATGTAACCCCTTGCCATTTTGCGATTTTGGTGAAAATTTAGATTTTCATTTTTTTGATGCCAATCGATAGTAGGATCCGTACGAACTCAAAAAGGTATAACATTTCAAAATCTGACAATTTTACCAAGTTATTAAAAAAAAATCATCAAAAAAGTTTTGATTTTCGAACCGACCCCGATTTTTAGAAAAAACGTGATGTAACCCCTTGCCATTTTTCGATTTTGGTGAAAATTTAGATTTTCATTTTTTTGATGCCAATCGATAGTACTGATCCTTACGAGTCCAAAATGGTATAAAATTCCCAAAACGGACATTATTTGGCCGAGATATCCCAAAAAATCATCAAAAAAGGTTGACTTTACAAACGAATCGGTTTTTGGTCAACCAACATTTTTTTACCCATCGATTTTTAAAATGTTTGAATGCCAATTGATAGTAGGGATCCGTACGAACTCAAAAAGGTATAACATTTCAAAATCTGACAATATTAACCCGAGTTATTAAAAAAAAATCATCAAAAAAGTTTTGATTTTCGAACCGACCCCGATTTTTAGAAAAAACGTGATGTAACCCCTTGCCATTTTGACGATTTTGGTGAAAATTTAGATTTTCATTTTTTTGATGCCAATCGATAGTACTGATCCTTACGAGTCCAAAATGGTATAAAATTCCCAAATCGGACATTATTTGGCCGAGATATCCCAAAAAATCATCAAAAAAGGTTGACTTTACAAACGAATCGGTTTTTGGTCAACCACATTTTTTTACCCATCGATTTTTAAAATGTTTGAATGCCAATTGATAGTAGGGATCCGTACGAACTCAAAAAGGTATAACATTTCAAAACCTGACAATATTTACCCGAGTTATTAAAAAAAAATCATCAAAAAAGTTTTGATTTTCGAACCGACCCCGATTTTTAGAAAAAACGTGATGTAACCCCTTGCCATTTTTCCGATTTTGGTGAAAATTTAGATTTTCATTTTTTTGATGCCAATCGATAGTACTGATCCTTACGAGTCAAAAATGGTATAAAATTCCCAAAAAAAAATCATCAAAAAAGGTTGACTTTACAAACGAATCGGTTTTTGGTCAACCACTTTTCTTAACCCATCGATTTTTAAAATGTTTAAATGCCAATTGATAGTAGGGATCCGTACGAACTCAAAAAGGTATAACATTTCAAAATCTGACAATATTAACCCGAGTTATTAAAAAAAAATCATCAAAAAAGTTTTGATTTTCGAACCGACCCCGATTTTTAGAAAAAACGTGATGTAACCCCTTGCCATTTTGACGATTTTGGTGAAAATTTAGATTTTCGTTTTTGGCCGAGACATTATTTGGCCGAGATATTCCAAAAAACATCAAAAAAAGGTTGACTACAAACGAATTAAAAACGTATATAAGCAACTCGATAATAATATAAAAAAATTATAGTAAATATATTCTTGCTGAGTACGTCGAGATATTCGAGGGATCTCTTGCTTGTTTACTTGACCAGCATGCCAAATATGGCGATTCCAGCTCTATTAGTCTCTGAGATCGACTAAGGTCTGACGTCCTTCTGACAACTTTGCCACCAGGGACCTTCGAAGGATTGTCGTGCAGGTTTTCGCTTAGCTCAATATTGACACAATTTAATTGAGCCCCAATGGCTGTGAATGTATCAATGGCAACGACGGACGTAGTCACTTTCGCTTTGGGTCAACAATGAACTGAACAACCACGGACAGCAGCGGGCCAATACGGAGGATGGACTCCAACACGGCCACAGTGGCTGGCACGGCCTGTAACACGTGCTGCCCGGTTCATTGAATTGCCTGCCACATATGGCACGTTGGCAGGGTCGAGGCAAAAAGTTTAAAGCGAACACGTCCGACTCCAGTCGAAATTTGGGCACCAAGAAGGGTGTCACCTGCTGTGCTGGTCAGCTCTTTGATAGCTTTAATGTAGCTTAATTGCGGCACACCTACTGTGTGACTGGCCATCTCATACAATGTAAAGAGAATACAAAATGTATATATATCATGGCCATTATTGCATGTCCAGCCTATTCTTTAGAGATTCAATTATCCGATAACGATTCCACTGTCATGTATTAGTCGAGTTTTGATTTGAAAATCATGGTTCAGGTCGGCAATGTTACCATGCGGCTCGTCCATTTTAAGGTCGACCAACGAGCGATACATTCTATTGACCATGGATCATTTTATTTCACATATGCTCTTAATGATAATACGCAGCTGCAAAGACGTCGTTCCGAGTGCACCGTAAAAACACCTATTACAGCTAAGGCGAAGTTTCGAGGAGGACCCAAACAAGTCGATTACCCATCGCGCGCGGCAATTGAGGCTGTGCAACCATTTTTCGAAATGCATTCACGCAAGCATAACGGTGGCTAAATTAGCTAAAATTATATTTATAAACAAATACCCTTACAATACAACAAATTTTAAATAAATACAAAATTCTGTAATTAATAACAATTTTAGTTTCATTGTAAAATTTAACAATATTGATTGGCTCAAAAACAATATTTGAATATGGAATCTTAAGAATATCATGGTAACGGGGAAAGTTATCGTAGTAATAGATATTTGAAAATAACCTTGGAGTCCATAAGGAACCAAAAGTTGGAATCAACGTTTCCCATATCTTATGGTGAGAATCTTGATGCCAAAAAATTTACTTTTATCAATTCACAATTCACAATGATCTCTGAAAATATACTTGAAGCTAATCGAATAGTCAGCAAATTATTACGTGGAATCATAAAGCAGCTGACCAATCCCAAAAACAATATAAATATTATATTTTCACCATAACATGCGCAAAGTTTACCCATCCAAATGTTCGATTCGCATAAGAAAAATTAGTATTTATTTTACGGAACTGACACTGTGTGGATTTTTATTTTCACGGACATCGAATTTAACAACTCAGGCGTCAACTAGGCCTAAGATACCCAAAATCATAATGAAAATATAAACAATGTCAATGTAAATACCTAAAGCGGCAATAATATAATCATCTTCGCTATACTCGTTCCTACGACCGCCGACCATTAATTGTATATCGTACACTAGGTAAAGCGAAAATACTAATAGGCCAAGGCTACAGTAGACCAACGATAGGATTCTATTCCTTATAAAGAACGCAAGTAATCCCATTATCACAAGGATTATCGATAGCACGCACAAGTAAGGGCCCCAGCCTGTAAAGTCGCACGGTGCAAAAATCGCGAATAAACTAAGTGCTATACAAATGGTAAGCGTGATTCCGATAGCGTACAGGATCTTGGAGAAATAAAATGAATTAGTACATTAGCTATTAGGTTAAATTCACGTTCTACTCACCAACCGTGTCGTATAATAAATAGACATACAGCTGATTCCGAGAGCCATAAACCCGGTGAACAAGAATAACAGTATGTAATTAATGGGAACTTTTCGCGCGACTGAATTGCAACAAATTAATATTAAACTGATGATCATAGTCCCAGCCAATGCTATCCATTTGATATATGGATTTTCCATTAACAAATCATTGGCTGATTCGACGAACAGGAATATGGCTGTAATTATTGTCGTTACGGCCATTTGCAACTGCAAAAGATTATTACCGCAGTTGATTGGGGTTAATAGCATAAACATTTTAGACTTACGGCAACAATACTGCAGACTTTACTGATAAAGTGCCGCCGTGTATGATCGTCGTCCCAATCAGTGCCATTTGTAAGATCCTCACTGGGACTACGTCTCATGAACGGCATTTTTCACTTAGGCCAGTTATAAGTAGCTGCTTGTGCTTATTGGAAATCTGAGTTTTTGTGTGTGACATGTTACGCCTACTAGATTTTGAAAACAATTATGTGTGTCTTTGTGTGATTCGCGCCTACTTTTGATGGTTACAACAAGTCAGATTGAGTGGGTAAGTGGGAAGAGCTCAACTAGGAGATACTCGGTAGCCGGAACTCGGATCGTCGACTAAGTCACTACAAGGAGCAGCGATAAGATATTTTTGGTCTTACTAGAGCACCATATGTTCTTTGTTTCAAGGACTTTTAAATTATTTTGAAATATGTATGTAATATATAACTATATACGTTAAGTTCAAAATAGTATCGGTCGATTTGCGGCTGGAAAATGGTTGAAAAAGTTGTATTTTAAATTTGAAGCACAAAACTTGCCACGGGCAAGGCCGGGAATTTATTATAATTTATAGTCTCACAATTTAAAGTTTCGCTTTTGTTCTTAGTTCGTTTTAGTTTGCTTACGATGTAAGGAGTTAAAATATTGTTAGGTTTTGCCGCAGCCCATCATATAAAACACACTTTATATGTAGTATATGTGCACACATATATACCAAATGTGATATTTTGTTGGATGGATCGAGGCCATCCTTTAGATTAGTTAAACCCCTAAGCAAACTTGAAAGATAAATGTAAAATTGAATTTACACAGTGCCTGGAGTGTTGAGTTTTAGTAGTTAAAAGAAGAAAGATAAAAATACAAAGTTAATATTTTTTAAAATTATACTTCTGTATTACTTTCGATCAAATTACAAATCTATAGTTTTAGAGTGAGTAGCATAAGTGGAGATAAATAATCATTTTAGGTTTTGTTCTAGGTTAAGTTAATTTTAATACATTTTGTTTAGTTGTAAATTATTGTAATGTAGAGTTTAATTATATTTTATAAATTTAGTGTCAATGCTTAGGTATAGGTGTTTGGAATACAATCAAATAATGAACTTCTAATTTACAAAAAATAGTGCTTTGAAATTGAATTATGTAAATTTGACAATAATTATGCCATTATCCGACGATTAGAAGCACTTGATAATTGTATATATATATATGTATATTTTGTATGCTTATTTATAAAGTAAAGAGGTGCAAAATATTGGCATACAACATTTGCATTTTCTTGCTAACATTTTTGAATAATCCGATGGATTTTGCCTTTCGGCTTAGGTTAGTCCCTTGACTAAATTGTAAACATGGAAGAGAAAAAAACAAAAAGTCAACATACAGAATGTTTGGCGTACTTTACAATTCTGCCACGCCTGGCATCCGTTTTAGACGAACGTAACTAAGATAACACTTAACAAATATAAATTGCATATTAACCTTAAAGCGCTAAGAATTCAATTCAAACTTTACAAAAGTGAATTTATATTAATAAAGGCCAAAGCAAAAAAAAAAAAGAAATGCACGCTCACAAATACGCAAATACTTAAGAGCTACAAAGCTTGACTAAAAACAAATTAGATCTTTACAATAACTATTAATGAATATCAATTAGAAATAAGTTGGATCTGATTTTAGTTTTGTTGCTTATCTCTGCCATTTGCCAGTTTAGTGATTTAGATAATTAGATTTAATAAATATTAGTTTGTTTTAACCCATTTAGTTGCCATTTATTGTTAACCTAACAAGTAGTATAAGCGCTACACACTAGGAGTTATTCTCACAGTCGTCGGGTTTGTGCTTGGTGCGTAAATTGCTTAGCAGATCGGCACAGTTATTGACCATCATAAGGTATTGGCCATTCTCCAGATTGCCTGTGGCTGATATCTGCTCACGATTGAGCCCGTCTCCGATCTCAGCTCCTCCCCCGCTATGATTGTAGCTTTGACTCGAGGGCGCCTTCTCAGTTTGCCTGAAATAATTACAGAAAGTTATAAATCAATTCTCCTTTATTTATTGGTTAAGTTAAGCATTACCGATTGTGAGTTATACTGCCAAGCATATTACGAGACATAATCACAGCATTTTCCAGTTCCTTTAGCAACAACGAATTCTTCAGATTCGCGTGCAGCTGCATTGCAGTCTGCGTAGTCGTGTAAAGCTTGTTGATCACATTGTGTACCTGCGCCTCGGCTGGTAAATATGAAATATGCAATAAAAAAGAATTTATTGATTAGCCATAAACGCACACTATTATATTTATTTAAATATATCACAATCATTGCTTTTTGGTATATACACAAAGGTGGGTAGCATATTCAACCTCTGAAAATGTCTCGGTGTGGCTGGGCGAAAAATATGTGTTTACTATGTGTGTGTATATAATATTGTTCCTGCATTCCAGGCTAGATCTACCTGACTTATTAGAATTAGAGTTCCCTTTTTTTGACAGGTAGAATACTAAGGAACTGCTCTTTAGATCGTGATGAACATAATAAGACCCTGCACTGATGAATTTCAGACATTAATATGTTTTAACTGATAGACCAAAAAACGTTGGGCTTATCTCTCATTATTATCAAGAACGCTTTTCTTCGCCGAGGCTGAATACTAAGAACAGAGTATTGCGGAGTTTCAACCCTTTTCTGTTATTGGTATTTCGTCTTTACGACTTACAATCAGCGGCCTCGTAGTCATCAAGTCCGCCGACTCTCTGCTTGGCTGCAGTGGTTGGAGTATTGCTGTTCAGTTTGCTCTTGTGATCGAATCCCAAATTTCGAGGTCTGGGCGGCACAACCGGCTTGTTGCCGGCGGCGATGTTGGGTGTTTCCTCCGAACTGGAGTCATCTTGCAGTGCTGTGCCTATAAATCAAAATCGAACTGCTTTGTAGAGTATTTCAGTCAAATGTGCAATTACCAATATTACCACTGTTGAAGTTGGGCGCTTTGCGTCGATTGCTGTTGGCGTTCGTGATTTTGTTGCTGTACTGTCGAGAGGCGGCTGCAAGACGGCAAAAAGAAATGGGTTAGAGGAGATTGGTTTAAGACCAACTTTGGGTTAATAAACCCTGTTCAATAAAGAGTGCTCTAGTCGATAGGGCACGACTAGTACCCGAAATTCCTGCTGTACATACATGTGATTCCTTTCTCAGCCCCACTTTATGGAATAGACATTCTTGAATAACTTCGCTGTTACTACCCGAATCCTAATGAAAAGTTCGGGTCTCATATGTGCGAATATTCCACTAAATACGAAGGAAACTTTTAATCAGAATGACGAACTCAGATTAAGTTTACATTTATTTTTCGATAGCTCCCCAAATTCCATATTGATAGATATAATATATATGGATCTCGAGCCAGCCAAACAAATATTTATAATATGGAAGGGTCGCCAAATCCAGCATTCGATTTTTTTTAAATGTTTGTTAAACATGCAGCTAAAATATTAGACACTAGGGTATGCACATTGCGTGCCCTCGAACTATATACACTGGAGTTATTCTAGAAGTCATTTCCCAACAATAAGCACATTCACAGGCATGTATGTATATGAAATCAAGTTCGAATTCTGGTTGCGCAGAGGGCAACCTTTAGTAGGGAGTCGTTTTCTAGATCACTCTTGCCTTTCTCTTTATGTCTTTAAGATTAAAACCTACCGACAGCTCCATTGTTACGACCTTGTCCGTTGTTGGCACTGCGCAATCGATTGATGTCTTCTGTCTCCGAGTCGCTCTGAAAGAATGGTTTGAGTTTTGATTCGAATGAAGTGGTTTGTGCTGAATTTGGTACTTACGACCTGATTGAGCACGTTCATGGAGTTGCTGGAGGCGCCTAGGCCCGATTTTCCCTGCAGACTGTTGCGTTTGCTGGCCGATCGGGCGATGTTGCCGTTCCGATGCTGAGCCGTGGGCTTTTGAGGAGTGCCATTGGACTTGCTGGCTGTAGGGGAGAAGAGTGGGAAACGGGTGTGAAACGTTAACGTTAGCTGCGGGAGCAACAGGAGTTTTTCGTGGCCCTTACGCTTGCCAAAGTTTCCCATATGCAGATCACTCAGCGAGCAGGCGCGACGAATCGACGACTCCTCAATGGGGATGGGATTGATCAGTTTGGGATTACCTGTAAGTAGGCGTACACGGTTATTAATCGGGGTCTCACATGCCGGGCAGGTGCTTCTTCAATGGTTCGTGTAATAAAGGACGCGTCAACTAATAAGCAAAACAAAATGTGTGCGCACGATCATGAAGGAGTACAAAATGATTCAGTGGAGCAAAAGAATATTTGTGCTTGTTCTGTGGTGGTACAACAACGAGGCTGAAACGCTCAAACCTTGATCCTCAGCATTCGATTTGGCGGCGTCCATTTGCTCGCTGTCGGAGTCGAGATGAACACATTGTTGGGTGTCATCGTCGGCAATCACTTCCTTGGCCAGCTCCACGTCGTTACCATTGCTGTGGGCACGGTGATAGCCAAAGTCGGAGCTCTCCAGTACGTCCGGCAGGCTGCAGTTCCTGCGGATGTGACGCGCATAGGCACACAGATCGGCATCTGTGGCGGGCATATGCTCCCCCAGCTGCAGATTATGCTGGTCCTGGGCACGCGCCAGCATGTCAAAGTTCATAGTCAGACTCTTGACGTAGCCCTTTTGCTTCGAATTGCAGGCAAAGGGACGCAAGCGGGTCTCAGTGGCCTTTCGTATCTGCTCTATTTTGCGCTCCTCCATGGCGATCAGCTTCTCAATGATGTCTATCTTCTCGGCAATGTTCTGGCACTGATGACTGGTGGAATTGCCACCACCGGAGCGCACCACATTGTCCATGTTCTTTTTGTGCTTGGCGCGCTCCTGTTGAATGTCATCGACTACCGCCTGCAGTTGGGGCTTCTTGTACAGCTTCAAGCTTTGCATATTCTCCATATTCTCCAAATTCTCCGGCGCATTGCCGTTCTCTGCGAAGTACATCTCAAAACTGCGCTCGCCCCCGTAGTCGCTGGGCAGACTGCCCACGAGCGGCGCCTCTAGCGCCTCCGACTCAATCTCATTGCTGTTGACATCGTTGAGGCTGGCGCGCTCCCGCTTCGCGCTGGGGGTGTACTTTATTTGCGACACGGTATTGAAACGGACGCTGATCTTGGGTCGGGATTTCTGGCGCACGCTGGTGGCGCGTCGGCTGCTCTCGCTGGTGTCGAAGCGAGACACCTTCTTCAGGCAGCTGCTGGGCGTAGCCAGCGCGCCGCTGCTCACCGAGTATCTCATCGCCGGCAACGGGCGCTGCTGGGTGCGCTGCTTCTCGCGCTCAAACTTGAGCAGATTGTGCTCGAACTGACGCACCACCGTGGCCGTCCTGGAGGTGCCCACACAGGGCTGACTTTTTTCAACATTGCATGTGAGCGTGGACACCAGATTGTGAGGTTTCGCCGGTATCGGAGGCTTCGGCTTGAGTTGCTTGCGCACAAACAGCAGCTGGCTATTGGGACGAGCAGGTGTTTGGCATTGGGATTGCGATGGGGATGGGGCATGGTGACTGGGCTGCGAGACTGGATTGTGAGACTGAGACAGGGGATTTGAGTTGCGCTGCTGCCGCTGCTGGGCAAAGTCAGTGCTGAGACTCTTGTTTACTCCGGAATTGTATTGCTTGTTCTTGGATCGCATTGTGGGAATATGCTCCACGGCGGCAGTTCCCGTTGGAACCGAGGCTAGACGAGGGTATGTTTTCGAGCTGGGCAGTGGCTTCAGCGGCTTCAGGTTGTAGCCGGTGACATCGAAGCTGTCGTAAGTAGCCGCCGCAGCGGCGGCTGTCTGCTGGCGCATATAGTAGTCAAAGCTGCCGTAGGCATTGGGACTGTTGCCGTACGACTTGGAGACGGGACCGTGCAGAATAAAGTTGCGTATGCCAGCGTGGCACTGCATCGCTTGCAGGGGCCGCTGCTGGTCGAGAGCCGGTTCAAGGGGAGCACTCTTGCAGTCGCTTTCGTCGGAGAGGACGCTCTCAAGACTGTTGCAGTAGCTGCCGCCGTCTGAGAGCAGCGACTCCTGGCTGTGCTCGTGCGGCAGCTGGCCGGAGCTGCTCAGGAAGAAGCTGGCACTGGAGTGGCGCTGTGTCTCTAGGAAGCGAGCCTCCTCGAGGCGCTGCTGCGTCTCAGTAAACTGCTCTGGCTTTAGAATATCTGACAGCGACACTTTCCGCTCGCACTGATAGATTTCTCGGTAGACATAGTATTGGGCGCGTGGTGGAGTCGCCGTCGGCGTGGACTCGCTGGTGGAGTCCAGGGCACGCAGATTGGCCGGCACGGAGCAGGAAGCGGGAAGAACAGCATATCTAGATGGTTCATCAAGATCGCCGTACTTGCGCGTTATTTCATCGATCATCTTTTCGGTGTCCGCGTGAATCATGTCCAGAATTGTGCGTGCGTCGTCCGCGTAGACCGAGTGTCGCTTTGGCTCAGCAGGCGCGACCCGCTCCGCTTCTGCCGACCACTCCACCTCCTCGTGCACCGGCGAGACTGGACACGATTTGTAATGCTTGAGAATGCTTGGGGTACGCCGATTGTTGCCCGCCGGATTGCGCTTGGCTGCGCTCAGCCGGGGCGTGGTTTTCGCTGTGGCTTGTCTCGCTGCTGCTGCCGACCTGCCGGACACGTAGCCGGCGTTGCTGTGGCCAAATGGAACGCCCGGTGGCGGGTGTATCTGATGAACGCCCACGTGATGCGGATAGGGCGGATAATGTTGCTGCACTTGACGCATGGTTTGAAAGTTCTGTTGTAGTTTCGTCCTGGAGGCGGCGCTGTTAAAGAAGTGCTGCACAGAGCAGCCATAATGCTGAGCGTGCTGTTGTTGTTGTTGTTGTTGTGAAGGCGGAAGCTGCTGAGGCGATGCGGTGGTAATGGATGAGGTAGTGGACCTAATGTACTGTGAAGTATCGTGGGAATCAACTAGTGGAGTTATTCAACAAGGTTAACAGCAAATGCAGATAACAAGTATTTATGATTTTTTGTTTTACCAACATTATTTAGGCCAAAGTGAGCGCAATACGGAAAGAGAGACAAAGAAATTGAAAGAGAGAGAGAGAGAGTGGACGAGGCAAACAAAATATCGCAAAAGTTGACGAATTAGCCTACGTTCTTAAAGGTACACATATATATCCACACAAGCTTATAGCTCACGCGGCCGATCCTCACCTGGCTTCGTGTAGCGCATCGGGCCGGAACTGCGCGATCCATCAAAGTTTCCCGCAAGGCTTAGATCCGAAATGCTATGGCTGCCTCGCAGGGGTCTATGGCCGACCTGTGAATATTACAGCAATAAATATTTATTTTAATACGTTTCTTTCCAGATTTTTATAGTGTTGATTAGGTTAAGAACTGAGGAACTTAACTGTTAACAAGCGAGAAAAGCTATTTTCTTAGTATAATTGTTGCTTTAGATGGTATTATAATGTTGCATGGGGATTAAATAACTGTTAGAAATAAGCAAAAGCCATATCTTTTTTCGTTGGCCAAACGGGCGACTCTTGTTAAGTCCCGTCTAATGAATAATCCCTGCTCCCTTTGGAACAGGCAAGCGAAAGCTTCTACGACCTCAAAATGTTTAAATATTATTGATCATGAGCTGAGCCGATCTCAGAAACCCTAAGAGCTTGAAGCTTAAAACATATTAATAATAAATATCGTACATTCAGAACGAAGGGTATTTTTATTTTGAATATCTCTCTCAATTATCATAATATCGATAAATATCGATTTAAAAACCTTGTTTTATAAGTCTAACTCGGAAATTATAAAAGTCAGATATCAAGATATCAAATTCGTTAGCTAGGGTCTCCACCTTAACCTCTTATACATACGGACCGACGCACAGACAGAATAATGCGGAGCAAGAATGAAGAGATGTGTGTTTGATGTATACATAGACCAAAGTTCGAATGCATGTGACAGCAGTTTGGAGTACAGGGTATTTAGTGGTCGAGTTCTCCCTTGCGGAGGGTATTATTATGTTGCCTTGTAAGGGATGACAAAAAGCTTGGTCCATCTGACTGTATGCAAACTAGTTAGTTTCGATTTAAGGCTTGATGAAACTTGGCAATTTTCCGTCAGTCGGACTCTTAACCAAGCTCTTTAATAAGCTGATCTACTCTATATTAAGACCTGTCTAAGTTTTAGTTGATTTTTGGGGAAATGCATCGAGTAATTCAAAGCTCTTCTTGTTAAGTCATGTTTTTGTTGTTTGGTTAAGTATCTCTTGAATAATTAGTTGTCGTTAAATGAAATGCCAAATTTCTTCAGCTCTGCATACTTAGTTTAATGAGAATGCAATAGAAACAAGGCAAGTGTCAGTCGTAAAGCATCGACAGAAGCAGTTAAGATAACTCGGTTTCTCACCTCAGCGATGGTATTTAACTTTTTAATACCATTTTTGTGCGTGCCCTACATATATATATATATAAGGTCGGGGATTTAAGTATTTGGGAGTTGATTTGTCGTTCAAAAGTGTTGAGTGGTGCCCAAGACAGACACAGACAAAGCAATACGCAACACAATAAAATACATAAGGAAAACGAGAGGAACACAAGATGTCAGCGTCAAAACAAAGAGTATTTGAAACGAAAACAGCATTAATAGACTCAGATATATACTCACATTCTCCAGCTGCTGCTTGACCTTGTTGATGACCTGAAGTAACTCCTCTTTCTTGGTGCTTGTATATGACTTTGTGATGGTCGGCGCCGCTGACACGCCCTTCCCGCTCTCCGTGTTGTGCTTGGCGCTGATGCTGCGACGGCCTGCGGCATTACAACGAGGCGAGAATGAGTAAAGAAACGACATTATAAAGATTCGCTTACTGCTTGTGCCGCGCTCCAGCAACGTGCCAGGGCCTTCAGGCAGTGCCGCATGCAGAAAGCTATTGCTGGTCTGTGGCAAGTTCTCGGAGCTGCCACCCAACGTTGAGGCCAACGAGCGCTCGGCATTTTCAGCGCTGGGCGTCGAGCCCTCGTCCTCTGTGTCCGATGTTCCTGTTCCAGTTCCGGTACTCGCCGTGTGGGAGCTGCCGTTGTTACTGGCTGGGGCCAATTGGAGTCCGGTTTTTTCGAACTTCTGGCGGCGCACCGACTTTCGTAGTTCCTCCTCGTTCATGGCGGTCACCTTGAAGTCGCTGTGCATAACAAATAATATTAATAAAATATTTAATTGTAATATAATTCTATTAAATGTAAGCAGGAAGTCATCTCTGTCCCTTTGGAGTATATATATATACTCGGCCCACATTAGTCTGTTCCCCGTTTTGGAACTTACGTTGGCGTGCTGGGTGCCAGATTGTTGTAGAACATGCCGTGATCCGAGCTGGTTCGTTCGCCATCCGAGATATCCTCAACATCGCCATCGTGATCGTGAGTGTGCGTGTCGAAGCGCATTCCGGGCTTGCGTTTGTCGAGGAGCAAGCGCTGTTGACCAACGCCCGTAGCCGGAGCATTTGTGCTGGAGTTGGTGGTTGAGATGTTGGAGATGGTGCCATTGTTGTTGCTGCCAACGAACTTAAGATCCCGTCGCGTCTCCATGCCCGAGTCAATGGAGGAGTCCTCGCTTAGGTACGTCTGATTGTACATGATGTCCTTGGAGGAAGCGCTATTGTAGTCGGAGGTTTGTATATTATGGCCGCCCACGGAAGAGACTGTGCCCAGCGGGCTCTCGGAATTCGAGCGCAGATCCTCCGACTCCAGTTGACTGCTGCGCTGGGCCCAGCGTCCACGAGCGCGGGGTGCTGCCACGCCCAACTGTTGACTGGGCGATGAGCTAAGGTTGCCCATGGATGACGCCGCATGTATGGTCGCAGACGACAAGCCGCCGACAACAGGCGTTGGTATGGACAACGCGCCGCTCTCCGATTCTGCCGCCTTGCGCATGGCCCACTGCGGCAGCTGGCCCACGTCGGACAGCCTGTAGGCATGGCGATTGGGCTGCGTCTCTTCAGCTACTGCGAACTTGGGAGCTAGCTGCTGGTGCTCAAGCTCGCTGCTCGGAGACTCGACCACAATAGCATCGGGCGGCGATATGGGCGCCAGTGGTCGCTGCAACGGAGCGATGCCGGAGCGCAGTCGCTGCTGGGACATGCGCGCCTGCATGGTGACAATCATGTCGTGCGGCACCTGCCAGATGAATATGCAGCCGTCGCCGCTGGCCGAGATGAGGTGCCGGCAGTCGTTGGTGAACTTGAGGCCCGTAACCAGCTCGCTGTGTCCGTACATGCGCGCCATGCACTCGCTGGAGTAGTAATCGTAGACGGCGAGCGTCTTGTCCGTGCAGGAGGTGGCCACGTAAATGCCGCTCGGATCCAGGCTCAGTTTAATCAAGCTACCCTCGTCCGAGTGGGAGCCTTTAAAGGTTTTCGTTTGCTTCGCGTTCTGAGTGCCGTAGACGCGAACATTCCGGTCCTGGCACGCGGTCAAAATGTGCTTGGCGTTCGAGTCTACCTCCATGTCGTAGAGCGTTGTCTTGCCAGAGGTGTTTGTGCCGCGCATAAAGATGTTACCCTACAGGAGACAAAGGTCCAATCAGCTACTTGGTTACCAATAGAGAGACAGCGGCAGACACTTACCTGAAAGCTTCTAAACATAATAGACTTGTCTGCCCCGCAGCTGATCATCTGAAAGTTGAGTCCAGCGCCCACAAATTTAATGGAAGTGATGGAGGAGCTGTGATCATCTAATGTCTGCAGCAGCAGGTAGTTCTGCGAGACGTCAAACACGTGGATGAGCCGGTCGCGACTGGCGCTGGCGAGCAGCTTGCGTTCAATCTTCTCATTGGAGTACTCCAGGCAGAGCACTTCGGACTCGTGGGCCTCTATGGTGGTCAACAGCTTGAGGTTAACCAGACTGTAGACGCGTATGTTGCCACAGCGATCGCCGCTCGCCAGATGCTGTAGCTCTGGGCTGATTTTAATGCAGCGGACGCCGTTTCGGCCATCGTAGCTTGAGTTGCCGGCCTTGTCGAAGAGCGAGGAGCCCTGGTCCTTGATGTACTGCAAATCCTCGTCGCTGTAGATGATCTTGAGTAACTCTTTGGAATATATATTCTTGCGATATATCTCATTGTTGGCACAACTCTCTAAGCCCCACACGCGTATCGTGTCGTCCGACGAGCAGGTAACAAAACAATCCTCTGGCAACGTCTGCGAAGCCTCGCGCTCCACGTTATATGGCACAGTCTCCACGCCCCAAATGCACGTGGAGTGATACAGGAATGAGTGAGATTTGCCCACGCGCGATATATCGCGCAAATCCCAGATGTACAGCGAGTGATCGTTGTAGACGCAGCTGACCTGAAAGTGGATGTGGTTAGAAGTCTCTATCAAAATCACGGATAATCTGTTGGATATCTACGGATTTTCGTAAGATATACATATTGTAGCATAATATAATAGAGTTCGTTTGGAGAATATCTCGATTAGTTGGCTCTTAAGTGGGCGATTCGTACCTTGGAACGCTGCTCGTCAAAAACCATGGCAATACAATCGGGAAACTTGGCATGCTGAGGCACAGACATAATATGGTTGATCTGAATACCCTGGGACACATCTACGCCCAGGTAATGTGTTCTCGGCAGGGTCGTCACGTACTCCAAGGTGGCTGCATTAAAGATGCGTATGATGGACTCGGCACAGCCGACGAGTATAAACCGTTCGTTGACGCAGATGCAATTGGCGTTGCTGGTGCGGCACTGCACCCACTTGTCGAGCAGCCGCCGCGAGCTGAACTCGACCAGGTGTCCCTGCCGTGTGATGGCGTAGGTGCTTTCTGAGCAGATGCCCTTGCCGCAGGCGACGGCGCAAAAGTCATTGTCGCGAAGATCGCCCAGAATAGCGCTGCGGCCCATAAGCGGGATCGGATCTTTGTACTGCAAATGGAAGAACTAATATTAATTTCTCTGAATGTATTATACTTGAGAGTCGGTTACCTTGCGTCCACCCTCCAAGTACCAATATTTGACATGACGATTGCCCACGGTGACAAAGTAACTTCCATCTTCAGCAAAGCAAACGGCTGCCACCTTGGAGCTTATCTTGTTGGAGGCCATTTTAAGATTGGCGCGCCAGTCAAACACGTTGACAATCATGTCGTGCTGGGAGCCCACCGACACCAGGTACTTGCCCGTGGGCGAAAATGCCTGTAGTTAATGCAGAATAGTACAATTAAAGACGAGATTAATATGTAGCTCTATAAGTTTACTTACCACACAGGTAACGGCGTATTTGTGATCCACAAACTCGGCAACAACGCTGCCGCCGCTGCAGTTTTCCAGATTGCCATTGGGCGTCTCCAGCTCCCAAACTTTGATGGCGGGATTGATGCCACACTCGCCCGTGGCCACGTAACGGCCGCAGCGCGAGAAGGCCACGGATGTGAATGCTTTGCGGGAGGTATTGACCAGATAGGCCTGTGTGTGACGTTTGGCATTGAACAGGACCACAGTGCATCTGTAGGGGGCAACATATATGCGGAAAATGTATATGAAAATCTTTTTCTTTTGAGCAAAAGCGTTCGCAGAGACCAGCACGAGGCCAGCACACAGCGGGTCTTGTGAGCAAACTTGAGAGCTAAGCTCGAATCTAGTTTAGTTTTCGATTACTGCAGATGGTTTCAACCCACAGAACGATTCTGAATTCTTGCGAATTCTTAGATTAAAATAAACACAAATCTATATGCGATTAGTTATTGTCAAGAGTTAATCAGAAAGTTATGATTTGTATTAAACGTCCGTTAAAAGGAACATTTCCAGAGCTGACATGAAATGTCTACAGGCCTTGTAATATTATTGGTCTGGTTTTTGTTTAGTTCAGGTTCGCTTGCATAGGAACTTACCCCGCTGGATAGGCCAGCAGGCCGCTGACAGGCGACACATCGAGTGCCGCATTGCTGCAAACAGTCAGTCCCAAGACTCTTTTGAGTTTTATCTGCAATAGAAATTAAAAAAGAGTTATATAAATTAGGCATTACATTGCTTAAGAATGATTCGATTGCTTAAAACACTTATTAAAACGAGAAAGAAAGGATACTTTCGGCGCGCCAAAGATTAAATACCCTTGTACACATGTAGATGACATGAGTTTATGTATGAGATCTATAAAATCGAAACCTTTTACATAAAAAACCTCATTTTCTACTGACTGTAGTCCGATATTAATAAGATTACGCTAATAAGTAAAGAATAAAAGCCTTGTAAATACTAAGTTCAGTTAAGATATCTTGAGAAAAAAGAAAATTTTCATGAAAGTATTTAGTTTTACACCGATCTTTCCTATGACAGCTATGTGATATAGTAGTCCGAACCAAAAACCTGCAACATAATTGAAATTTACTTGATGATAGCTTTAAAATAAGGGACTAGTTTGCATAGAAACAGACATATTTCGCGAGAAAATTATACTACCCTATACAAGAGTATAATAAATAGCATAAATAGTTTTATTCAATTGAATGTGCTGTGTAATTTGATTACGCACATAATTCGCACGTTTCTATGCATCGGGCTTGTGGGAATATAATTATTATACACTTATACATGTAATATTACGTATACGCAACAGTATAAACATTCATGGAGGCGTTGCCTCGATTTTCGAAAAGTGGTCGGGTTGAGTTAAGAATAGCAAAAACAAATAAAAGCAGCTAATTCAATAAAAGTTAAAGTTATTTTCGCGTGAACATAGATATACTAACCCATAATAAAATGACCTTTGGTTAGATGAATAGAAGATAAAAGCGTAGATCGCTCACAAATTGATTATACTTAATATGCTCGGTGATTTACCAAATCGCAACAAACAAGTATGACTTCATTTATGAGCTTCTATTTTTTTTTTTAAATATTGCACTTCAAACTTATGTGATGTACATACAAGCAGGGAGCGTAGGTACAAAGTATAAGGACAGGAAGTGCGAGTCAAGTGTTTTATGGCAGCCGTGACGCAGTTGCACGAGTCTGGCGGACTGGCCATATAATGATAGGTTCGACGTGTGGGCGAGCAGCTTGAAGCACTGAAAACGCAACCAATTAAATGGTTCAATATTCGCTGGCATGCAAAGAGAATCGAAAAATACTCATTAGACACCCGTAGCATGATTTTGCGTCGCAGAGACAGATCGTACACCGGGCTGAGATCATCTGGCCAATAGTCTAGAGTAGAGGAATGTGCGAGCCTTTGGCTCGATGTTTGTATTGTTCACTACTTTGACTAGACTTTGAAGCCGACGCTTCTCAGAGCAATATTTTATTCGCCTATTTTACTTTGAAGCTGCCACCAACGCAGCTTCGAAATATTTCTCAATGCAAAAGGTCGTTGTGAACCGGTTTATTCTATAGCTGACTTGAGATATTTGCATTCGTAATGAGTATAATATGCCGTGAAATTGTAAACACTTTGAGCGTGGCTAGAAAACTGTCAACAATACTGAACGCGCGCTGATGATCGAATAAGAGATACCCACTACCCGGGTCGAATCAACTACAAGAGCAAAAATGAAAACAAAACTCTTTTGTGCTGAAAGCGAGAGTGAATCTTGAAAATTGAATTGATAATATACGCAGGACGAGTTCAAAATATTTGATAGGTATTCCGTCATGTTGTTTCCGGAATAACTCAAAGATTATAAAAGTTAGATTCGACAATCTTTATAGGCTCTCGAGTTTTATGCACATTTTAAAAATATTTATATTTTCAGATGTCTCTCCACATTCTACAATAAAAAACTTTATTTCTTAAATCTAGAATCTTGTTTGCAATATTTAGCCCTTGAAACAGTGAAGTTGTATATTTAAGGCAGCACCTTCCATCGGGGAAGAAGATTGAGCTAGTATGTAACTATGTTCAGGGTATCTGCTAGTTAGTCACTCCTCACTCCTTAGTCACTCTTATTACTCTCTCATTTGTTTACCGACAATGAGAATTTACAAAGAAAGCTATGCCAGTAAAAAGTCGACTTCATTCGATGTTGACATGCTCATCTATCTTTCTGTTTGAATCCAAGTGCTTTCTGTTGTAAATTGCTGAGGAAATCATGGCTTGAAAACACGCCTCAATCATTGCGGCAAAATTTGATTGATATTGAGTCTTTCACTAAATCATATATCTGGCAAATTTATTTCATTTCTGCCACCCGGAAGATATCTGTTCACCTTTGTTGTACATTTATCAAATGCAAGGCTGTACCAATAAACCAGCCAGATTCCGACCATGGGCAAAACATATCGAAGCAGCTTACAAGCCATTTAATTTGTTGACTTCTTCCCCGATTCGCTTATAAATAATATGAGAAGTTGTTGCATAATCGAACCGTAGCCAAGTTCAGTGCACGAGGAAGCCAACAGTCCGAGCTTTGGCCGAGGCTTATGGCAAATTTGGTCAGCTGTACTCGCTGGTTCGTTGAAATGTGCCGAATTCTGATGGTTCAGACTGAATGTGCCGCCGTGTGGGCTGGTGACACATTTTTGAGAGCTGCCTACGCCAGAGATACAAAGCATCAAAGCTGCGGTTATAATTCTGCGACGCACGATCGCAAATATTTGTCTGACAGGTGTCAGCAATGACAAGCAATGTGCTCTGGGCTTAAGGTCTTCGTTTTCAGCTGGATCACGTGAAATTGGCTGCTAAAAATAACCACTTACAAATAACTCTATATCAAATGTTATTGATTGAGAAGAAAGAGAATATGAATCAATTAAATGAGTGCCAGAGCTAATCAGATATACTTAAGTAATCTATAAACTGTATTTAAAACAGAAAGGCTTACTAAATATAAATACATATGCACAACTGAATTAACAAGACAAGTTGAAAGGGAAGCAAATATATATAATAAGTGTTATTAACATTCTATAATTATACCCAATTAGGAAGAAGGGTATTATAAAGTTGTTCAAACATTTTCAACTTTTATTATTTACAAAAGTGGATCTATCTCAGAATAGACGCTTCCTGTGAGAATGCCTGTTCTCTTCAAGTTGTCAGTTTATAAAACAAAAAGGAATACGAATCTATAAACTTTGCTGAGCGTAGGGTATACTATAGTCCGGCACAGCTCGACTAGAGCAAGCTTACTTATTTTGTAGTTTTATTTTGTTTTGTTTTTTCCGCTCTCGGTGGACACGTTTTTTACATTTCTAATTTGCGCTGAGCGGCTTGTTTTCTCGCATTTGCGCATATGCCTTTGGCTAGCATACACGAACATACTTATAAATCATCGTCAAGTCAAACATCGAGCAGCTTTATATACGTGTTCGTATGGATTATATAGTATATAGGCACACATATCTACTTTTGTATCTTTGTATCTACTGCAAAGCGCTGTCGGACGTGAGCAAAATGCTTATGCTTGAAGTAAGTTTTTGGCAGCCTTTCGCTCAGTAAAAAGATTAAAAAATTGCGAAAATGGTATGCAGAGTTGCCATGAAATATTTAAACTCTATACCTGTTGCATAGTCGATTCCTTGACATTGTCTAGGCATTCCTCTCCGGCTTAGAAGTTGCCGATGCAGCACAAATAGTATCAACAGCGGCAACGGCTAATTGCCTATAATTACGATCCAACAATTCAACCAAATGGTAAGCAATATCTATATGAAAAGCTTAGCCCGACCACAAACACACACACACACACACATGGACCGAATTCACGGACAATGGAGCTGAGAGAGAAAACCACAAAAACCCATTACAAATGGGGAGACAAAACTTTTGGCCATATAAATCATGCAACAGAACAAATTGTGCTCTAGCGAGATTCGAAGCGGTCGAAGCAGAGCTGACAGAGAAACATAAAAGTGCTCTAGCCCGTCGAGGTCGACTAGGAGATACCCTTAACCCAGCGTCCAGCTGTTGTTACAAATATTGGCACCTGCTTCTTGACATAAATACATACACGCATGCATACATACATATACGTGTACACATACAGACACACACGCACTCACGCAGCAGGCGATGCAGCCCACACTATGGAAAATGCATTCTAGATTAAATTCGGGCCACACAAGTCAGATTTTTGCAATATTTGCAAAGCACAAACGAGTCTAAATACTTGAGCCCAATAATAAATCTTTTAAATCGTTAGTAGAAAAGAAACCTAAAAGTTAAATATTCTGAAGAGATATGATAAAAAAATAGGACTTCGATATCGAAGGTTATTGATATCGATTTCGCTCAAGTTTGAAAACTTTCCCATTTAGGTCCCGAGATAATACATAAGGAAAGACAAACAGAGTTTATTAGTTCAGAGATGCTCTCGTCTGCCTGTAACACACATTTGCACAGAAGCATTATGCCCTCTTTACCCACATTCAATAGGTTGAGGGTATAAACATGTTTGATAATAGGTATATGCATATATCCATAAAATAAATATATACTTGTCAGGGCGTATAAGTGTAAATATGGTCGTAAAAACGGATGTACCTCATAGGCAGCTAAATCCTCCTTGCCATATATGGCAACTGGCGATGAATTCCGTGGCGCGAACATTTTGGCCTTGTCTGATAATACATGCCACCGACAATTTCTTGGTGGATTTTAATTTCTACTTAATTATTATTATTATCGGTTTTTTAAGTGGCACTGAGAGAGAAGAACGCCCACAATTTCTCACTTACATATGTACATATATGTGCTTAGCTGTATGTCTAGATTATAAATTCGGTATTTTTTTGTAGGGGCGTTGTTTTCAATAAATAATACTTTTCGGTTTTTTTGCACTGTTTTAACTGGGATTCGTTGTTGTATGAACGATGACTAGTCTCAATATATTTGTTTTTGTTTTGTTTTGATTTGTTTTCAAGGTCGTAGTTTGGTATACTTCGAGATTTTTGGGCTTTCGGTTGTCCGGTTCACTTCAGTGTTCGATGGGCCTGAAGGCCATATTAGATTGAGGATTTCAGAATTTCGTTAGCAAAGTATTTGTATGCATTTGCTCTATTTATTCGCTAAACATAGTTTACAACGCTGTTTAATTTATTATTTATGCTCGGGATATATTCGTTACACGTTTTTGGTTTCGTTGCTAATTTATTTAATACAACTGCGAATTGATGAGCTCCTAATTGCTCGCTGACCCGTCCCCGTCCCTTCGTTCCTAATTGTCGTTGTCGGCCGTTGTCGTTGCGAATCTGTTGGATACGTTTCGTTATTAGCGCGACTCAAATGAAACTGTTGAGATTTCTTTCTAGTCGTGAACAATCGACTTCGTCATCGTCATCGTAAGAGAGACTTCAAAGCTGGCCTGCCACCTTCTCAGTCTCAGTCTCAGTCTCAGTCTGTTCGCTGATTGGGTTTTTGAGAGACGGCGCATTTGAAAGCTCTTTGCGTACGTGTATCTCATGAATGCTTAGCTTACTTTCAGTCAAAGTCCCGCTCTTTAATTTGCATGTTTTGAAAACAAGTTTTCGGCGGGCGTGGACTGCAGTCAAGCACGAAAACAAAACACACACGAGGCTCGATCGCTTGACCGAGGCGAGCTTGTTGTTTACTCCCGCTGTATCTATTGCCTCATGCTTAGCATTCTAATATTACATTTACATTTTCAATTGACAGTTGCGAAAGCAGATTCCACAGTGCCACAATCGAGAATTGCATTAATCAATGCAGCGAAAAGAAGGCGTGCTTTGGCCAAGAAGCAATTAATCAATTATAGAAGCACCCACGCAACGAATCCACTAAGCATTACAGGGTATTCTGCTGGGAGTCCACATGGTAGACTGATACAGGGTACGTTCAGTCTCGAGCATTCCTTAGCACTCTGCATGGGTAAATAGTCTAGCTTAAGTGCTTAAGGCCTCATTATAGTAGGGTATGTGTTGTTGTCGCGACATATATGTAGTTGAGTTGGATTCTGTTTCGGTCTGACTGCACTGCCCACTAAATACAATAAATTATTAGTAAATCAATTCATATTGAATTGTGGGCGTACACGCTTGCGCCAAAGTTGTAAACAATCGCAAAATTAGGCAAACCAACAACAACAACAAATCATCAGTCAACAGAGGAAGCCAACCAGAGCATCGACAGCCAGCCAAACAGGTGGAACGAACCCGGCACCAGAACGAGCAAATAGCACCCGCAGATATACAGATATATATAGATATACAAACTGTCCAGATAATCACGGTGGCAATGGCGTAATAAAGCAATAGAACAAAAATATACAATAGAGTAAATATGACTTTGCACTCTTTTCAAGATATCTACGTGGCCTGGAGTGTGTCGAGGTTGTATATATGTACAAAGCTTCGAAGGTATTCCAATTAATGAATAATAACATATATCCATTAGGAAACAGATAAGCTTAAAAACAATTGTCATATCGGTTGATACCCAACAAATATGTTGGATATTTCAATTAAAGCTGCCCAAGCCATTGTACAATTTGCCTTTTAGTGTTATAATTATCGACTTTGGGAACAATAACAATGCCAAAAATATACTTTTATGATAGAAAAAAATCAATTATACGTTATGCAATTAGAGATATCTATGGTTTATAAAATGTATTATACAATCCCTAATCAAAACGTTGTTTAACTGTTTAAATGTGAACTATGCTTTACAAAAGCAAATCAATTTGCATAACACACAAATACACAAATCAAGAGCAAAAGTCACACACTGCAGCGCGACGTTTGGACAAACAAAATGCATTGTTAACATTCCCGCTACCAATAAAGAGGAGGGCAACAACTTAAACAGCCGCACAAAGATTCAAGCGACAGCGCAACGCACTTGACTCAGCCCTGCGAGAGCAGATCAAACCCGAGGCCGAGACCAGGCTACAAATAGAGATTCCATGCTGCAGACAATATTTACCCATTGACAGCTTGTACGAAGGGTAAACTGTTTCGGCATAACGAATTTGCAATATATATTCTCATGCGTATACTTAAGACAAGTTGATCAAATTTATTCAATAACAACGATAAATATCTCCCATAAAAAATAGATATTCCAAACATGGCATTAAGGTTCTCGGACAGAATACTGCAATTCAGAATACTTGAATTTTTGAATACGTTCCCTCATTTTCTCCTACATAATAAAGGCTTTAACATTTTCAAAAGGATCAGACTTTCCCGTTTTCTATAGTATTTACATTGTAAAGTTTAAGGTTCGAGTATTTGTAACGACAGCTCGGTATCTCCTAGTTGGGCACGCTCGACTAGAGTACTCTTACTAGCTTTTGTTGTGCTTAAATGTGAGTGTTCATGTGTGTGTGTTGCGTGTGTATTTTTCTGGCGACGGCGCCTTTTCTCGTAGTTTATGGGGGAAAGTTACGAGCGACGGCTCTGACAGATGCTAGGCAGATAGATAGATATGCAGATAGTTCAGACTCGAACTGCATGCGGCGCATATTCAAATGAATGCAGCTTGTTGTTGTTGGGCTGGTAGCTGAGCTGTGCCACTTGGCCGCTTTTCCTTTGATTTACGCCGTGAAAAGTTGCCGGGACTGTTTGCTATGTATAGCCATTTACGTGGATTGCGGATTGTTGATAGCTGATTGTTTCTCTGTGGCTTGTGCAATTAGATTACATTTGCTTTGTTGTCACTCGACGACATTGTACAATGTCTTATGACGTTTTTGTCATTTTAATAATGTAATTGAAATGATTGCCAAAGGTTTCTGACTTCTCAATTTGGCTGGCTTACACGTAGGTATTTCTAATAATAATGATTTATGGCTAAGCCCATGTTTGTGTGTGCCACAAATACAGTCTGGGTGAGAAGTTGTTTGATTATGACTTGTGCTCATTAACAATTGACGCAATGGTTATGATAAAATTGTGCATATGCATACAACATGCACACGGAGGCATCTGTAACATATCTTAGGGGCAAGCAATCAAATCAACCGAATCGCGCAGGAATTCTAAGAGAACATACACAGACTAAGAATATTTGAAACCAGAAAGTGTGTGGGAGTGAATTTGCATGAATATATGTATGAAGAGAGCTTTGTTTAGAGTATCTACTAGTCGGCACTTGTTGTCCAACAGTGATATTCCCAAAATACTCTACTATAAGCTCAGTAATTGAATTTCTTACTCAAGTCATGTCCAGTCTACACCCGCTTTCTTCCAAAAACTCCAATAAAGTGCCAGCCGATTTCGTCATATATAAATATTGCTATTAACCTATTTTCGGCTTCCCTGGGAAAGCTGCTATTTATTAATTTTAATTAAACACATTTTACTGATTAAACAAGCAGTTTTGCATATTTTTCATCTATCCAATGAGTGGGCTTTGTTGTTATAAGAGCTTTGCGCCGATTAAGATATTGAATGCACGACCACGGTTAAAGCTTCACAGTAAGAGTTAATTACATAGAGGGGGTTATCAGAGCTATGTTTCGGCGTGTATTTTGTAAACATTTTTATGTGCTGCTAAATGCTGCAGAGGAGTTGGGTTTATGTCCAGACGTTGTAACAAATGCAACCAACGAGGGACGCCCACAGAAGAAACAGAAACATGACAGACGCGTACAATTTGAGTGAAAAAGTCGCATAAATTTAGCAGAAACTGAACCGAAATCGAAGTAGCTGAAGCTGAAAATGTTGAACGGAAAACTCAAATAGTTTTTGTGCCTAATAACAGGTGTCAGAGTCCAATCCAAAAGCTGCCCACTGATCACTTCACATTGACCTGTTAGAAAAACAGTGCGTGAAAGAGGGTATAATAGACTTGCACTAAGAAGGAGACATCATTGATAATGTATATTTAAACAAGTAAGGGTGTTCTCCAGCTCCAATAAAGCGCATAAAAATGTTATAGAAATAGGAGAATGATAAAGGTTAAAAAAGGATAAACAAATGGATATGGTTAGCTCGACTCAGCTCAACGACGAGATCAAGTATATGTTCGTATACTTTATGGGATGGGAAATGCTATCATCTGCCTGTTACATACATTTGCACACAGCGATTATACCCATTCTATGCATACAGGGTATGAACAAGTTCAAAATAAGATTGAATTGGATAAAGCTCGTTAATTCTAATTACTGGCTCATATATATTTACAACACCCTTGCAATTCAATCATTCGTTTATACTC
The DNA here is from genome assembly GCF_035044405.1 of Drosophila montana. Taxonomy (NCBI): domain Eukaryota; kingdom Metazoa; phylum Arthropoda; class Insecta; order Diptera; family Drosophilidae; genus Drosophila; species Drosophila montana. Next base: position 1,546,947 of record NW_026996920.1, read on the forward strand.
TGTCTTTGAAATAAAATCATATTGTTTTTTAATCTAGTTCAATATAAGTGAAATAATGCATTTCTTTATACCCTGCCATTCATTCCCTTGGCATTGTTGTGGTTAAAGTTCGCATATAAATTACTCAAAACTTTAATCTAAATGTTTAGCTTAGCCATATGGTGGTATACAATATTAAATTACTTAGTTACAACTGAGACTACAATCAAAAATGCGTACATTATTTACGCAGGGCTTTAGTTAGCAATTCTCACCTTGCTCTTTGATTTTGATATAAACTTATGTATATATATAATTTATGTATATATATGCAGATTCTTGACTTACTTCCTTGTTTATAATAAATCGCTCGTTATGAAAATTTCTGCATACGATTATGAAACAAAATTTTAAATTAGCCTAACCTGCGTATGGCAAACGAAGGCCTACATTCCAAATTTGCCTTTGCTCTCTGCCGTAGTCTTAGATATAGGCCTGCTTTGGTCAAAGTATATATATGGCTAGATCGATTGGGTTATTAATTATGGCATATAACAAATCATTTTAAGTGCTGTATAACATGTTGTACTCTGAATATGCTTAAAATTGGATTTCGTGCTGTTTGAAGCAGATAGAAGAAAACATCGCTGACCCAAATTTTGATCAGCATCAACAGCCTAGCTTATCTTGACACAATTGTCTATCCATCCGTTGTAGAGTATACACTGCTAAGGAATATTATATACTTTAAATATTTCCCAAATTGAAAAATCATATCATTCCTATGCGATATTCTACAGTTAGGGTACAGAGTATCTGCCAGTCGGTCACTCATGGATAGAGCGCATTAACTCGTTTCTTTCTGCATTCTGCGACGCGCAATTGCAAAGTCAAACTAAATCAAAGAGTAAACAGGAATCAAAATTGGCTACAATAACAATATATCTGACATCATTCCCTGACATCACTAGCTTATATAAAAGTCGACGGCTAAGAGCTCAGCCACCTCGAAGCTCATTAGAAATGCATTTTCAAAATTCCAAGCCTGTTAGAAACCTGAAACAGTTTCTAATTTTGTGATTTTTCTCGTGCAACTAATTAATAAATCAATAAGTGATCAGCAACAAAAATACAACACAAAACATTCAGAAAACAAGTAAAATTGATCTGGTTGGGAGTGAGACAATAGAGAATACCCTGTATTTACTCAGATCCGAGATAATGTAACAAATTGTTGAACTTCTTTTTCAACATTAGAAAAAGACACATACACAGAACCACGCCAAACCACGCACAAGTCAGGCGAAACGCTATGGAAAGCGAATTTCTAAATAACTTTGGAGTTTTTGCTTTAAAGACCTCAAGATAGGAAATATTGAAATGTTAATGCATAAATCAAAGTGTAAGCCAATACAAGAACCGACTATCAAAACCTTCGATGGAAATTTTAACAGCCCGGGGTAAAAAATCGATAAGTATCGGAGGAGATTTACTCAATTTTATACAACTTGAGCTATTACATACATCGGCACAAACAAATTATTGATTTGTTTTTAATATTTACATATATCAGTACAGGGTATATAGATTGCCGGACAGACTTAATATATCATACATCCGGTCAATGATTGGCCATGATTATCTGTCTACCATATCTATTTGATAAAACCTATAATTATTATTGTGTATACACATCTGTCTCTATTCTATACCAAAATTCTTTACACTTTTTAAAAACTTTTTTTTCACTTTATTAAATTTATTATTTATTACAAATAAGTCTAGTTTTATTTTTTTTATTTTGCTTAAGAATATTTACCAAAATCTCAGCTCTAATAACATCACTGATATAATTAGCTATGAAAAGGCGAATAACTGACCGGAAGTTCAGAGAAATAATAACCAAATCGGGACGGTGATGTTATTAGAAATTTTTCTACTCTGATTGGGATTTTAGCACTTAATTTTTCCATTTTTAAATACTTGAGTTGACACTAGTTTAATGGCATATCAGCGACCGAATAAGAAAAAGCATATTGAGTTATTCGATTTTTCGTCCCAATCGACGATGTAGACGGTTCTATGGGTATACGATAGAGGAGATATGACAAGCCTTGAGGGCTTTTAAAAAATAGCAGCACTTAAATAAATGCAAATAAATCGAATGCCACAGTGGAAGTGGTCCAGCTCCAATTTCGGCAGATGTAACCGAGTTGAAATGGGACAATTTATTGAGGCAATCTGTCAATGGGACTAGCAAATATGTGCATACATATATCAAATTGATTATTGTTTTTAAAAATTAATTAACTTTTTTTTGCCGACAATGTTTTTTGCATGTTTCTCTGTGATTCTTGCGGTGTCGGGCCGAGCGTGTACGGTAGCCACATCCATACTCAGGTCTCCGCGCACACATAAGACACGAGACGAGGCATTTAGGAGTGCCCGTACATCAATCAAGTGCTAATCATGTGGGTTGGTTTCCAAAACAAAATGTTCGCGAGCACACAAAAAGTATAGAAACAACGCAACAAAACGAGTTTCTGCGGTTGAGGGCGCACGCTTTCGGATACCCTGTAACGATTTGCCTGCGACAAGCGTACATTCGTGCTTACTTCAGTAATATTTAGCACTCAATTTTAATGGATACAGGGTATGAGAAAATAAACTTGTTCTTGCATCGTATAGTATTGTATATAAGAGCCAGCCGCTTAAGCTTTAAATCTTTTTAGTAGACAAGCTGGCAGACAGAGAGACGCACGGGCTTGATATGTAGATCGACCCGGTTGTTGATAGCGGGTTGCCTGTTACATACATTTCCACGACCCCATCAATTTAATCCATTATTAGTTGTACAGGGTATGCACACACGGAGTTGTAAAGGTGTCAAAAGCGATGATGAATAACTCTGTTGATAGTCCACAAATATGTGTCGATAACGTGGACTTGTATAATATTTAGGCGCGATATTTTGTATGTTGAATGTAAAGATTTCGTTATTCCTTCACATGACCAGCGCAAATCAACTTTGGGTATGTCATAAGCATAATATGTGTTTGCATGTGTTAAATAAACACAAATTTCAAAATTAACATTTCAAAATGGAGGCTCCTAAAACAACATAAGACAAATTGTCGGATCATATAAAATGAGTTCCTGAAATTTCAACTATAACGTTAAGCCGAAGTGCGTAGTACCAATATTTTAAGCTGATTTCATTTGCTTTTAAACTGATTTTTCTTATTGAGAGATATGTGTTTAAGGGAAAACTAAATGTTAAACACAGGTTGGGGTTTTGCTAATTGCTCCCGCACAGGTGGAAGATTTATTATTAACGATAATTCCATTTACGGCAGATCAACTAGAAATTATTTTGTATTGAATACGTAAAAATTATTTGGTAAAATGATTTAAGAATGTAAAAATATTTGTCAAGCTTAATATTTAGAAAATATTTAAAATCCTTTTATCACTCTTTGTGGAAGAGGAGGGTCACAAGGGTCTACATTTCCAAGCCCATTGTACATATATTTTACGTCAAGACGGCTAGCTGAGTTCGTATGGCTATAACCTGAATATTTCAATGTCTTTTTGCCTTGAAAACCTGTTGAATAGATCCTTCTTACTGCTTCGGTACCCACAATATATCGAGCTGCCATACTACTACTACTCTTTAAGGAAGAGGCTAGTCCTAAAAGGAGAGGTCCAAGCTCATAAAGTATATACATATATGGTATGGCTATAACCTATGGCCTTTCAAATCCTTTTAGTCTCCGAGTTTTTAATCTGCCTTGATAACCTTTGGCATAGATCCTTATCCCTGCTGCAGGCAGTATCGACTATATATAGAGCTACCATAGCAACAGCCGGTCGAAAGTTGAGATGGGAGCACAGTCTTATTAAAATTTATACCAAAACGGAATCTTTCCACAGAGCTATGCGATATAGTTCCCTAATCGGGCACTCCCGACTCTAATTTGCTTCTTTTTTTGTTTTTTTGGTTTTTGGCCCAACAGTTCATTGACATTGTGAGTAATGCTTGATTTTTGCTTTCCGTCCAGCTGGCTACAATTTGACGCATGTGTGTGTATTCTGTGTCTGTTGTGTGTCTGTTGTCACACCGTCGTCGTTTGTTGCTCTAACTGTTTTGCATTGTTTTATGATCAGCTCAGCTGTGTGTCGTGCCTCTGAGTACATGGGAATCAACGCCGTCAAAGCCAACAACAACAACAGTATCCAGAGCCGCAACAGAAACGTGCAACGTGGTGCAACAGCTTACCTTTAATGGGGTCTGGGGCGTTAAGGCTGGCGGGCGCCGGGGGTCACCCACAGTGGCTGTGTGTTAGAGGTAGCACAGAGTTCGCTTTTGCCGTTGCTTATTTAATGTCACTCGCATTTTGTTGATCGGCTACTGCTCACACATGTGTAATAAAAAACGTGGCAAGTACGAGTGCTTGGAAGTTTACCTGCTCCACATAACATGTTTGTAATTTCTTTGGAGGTGCGATTACGAAAAAGTGTGCCTTTACAGAATTCTCAAGAATTAGTATTCAAATAGGGGTTTCGGCCGTTTAACATGCTGTCTCAGTTGTTTAACAATGTATAAAAACTGCTCTATGCTATTAGAAATTTATTAACTATACTAATTTAATAAATTTTCATTTAGAATAAGTTCAATTTTCAATGCATCTAATACACAACGCGCCTTTTACAACTGTCTTAGGTCCTTACCAAGTGATTAACTACCATTTCCACAACACAAAACAATTTTCAACACTGTAACAAACATAATTACTTAAACTAATGTCTATAAAGATATATACCCGAGCTAAGATGCACGATTATTGATTTATTTTACTGCCTTTAGGCGTTCCCAATAAATGTTACGCTAATTAAGCACATACTAACTATTTTAACCCCGTAAATGTGACTGCAAAAACATTAAAGGCAATGTACGCATTAGCCAAAACACGAATCGTGCTAATGGCACAACACTTCTTCTCTCACTTTTGAGCAACAATCCAGAAAATAAGTATTATAAGCAACTAAAGCCTCCGCAACATGGGTGACTGCGCTCGAGGCGGCAAAGTAAAAAAAAAAGGGAAAACAATTTTCTGCCGGCAAGCGGACAGCGTTTTCCACATCGATGCACAAAAATTAGCAACGAGATCAACCTAATAAAATTACAAACACACCGACTAACTTGCATACGGCGCTCCAATAAAAAAGGCAACCAGCCAAAATTCAAATCTCGCAGCGAGAAACCTTTGCCAAAGAAGCAGACAAAACAAGTAGAGGAGCGCCAAAGTCGGTTATGCCCGACTAGGAGATAGTCTGTTCCAAGAGCTAGTACTTTGAATTCTTGTACAATATATTCGTACATCTGCAAATACATGCACATATGTATATATATACTTCAATCTCATCCTATGTCAAATACATCCTCATGTAACTCTGGTATTTATTGTCCAATCTTAATGAAATACTCAGGAATTTATTATGATAACCAGTTGAATGCATATACTAAAGCCCAAGAATATTCCTCTAAAAATTAAAAAGTTATAGATTCTAGCTCTTTTAACTCGTTTTAATAAGCATAAGAACCTTTGATACAATATCTATATTTATTGATATTATAAAAATGGGAAAACTTATCGCTAAAATATAATCTCATTCTGCAAATGATAAAAGCAAGTATATATTTCAAAAAGATATATCTCTAGCTAGAAATAGACGTGCGGCGTTGGAGAATCTTTCACGCACACATGTACGAAGTATTGCAATATACCCAGTTTCAATGGGTACAAGGTATAATAATAGCACGACATGCAAAAGTTGAAAGTAGCAGACAACTTTCTCAAATAGTGCTGGACAAATGCGCTCGGCAACGGCAACTGCAGCTTTTAGCTGCACTTGGACCGGGCGGATCCGGGTCGTTTTTGCGTGGGCGCCTCACAGCCAGGGGAAGCCAGAGGAGGGGGGGAAGAGATATAAAAGCCAGTGCAGTCGCAAGACATTAGCCAAATGGCTGCAGCTAGTCTGAACCAAACCAATGCCACTTTGGCTGCCAGCCTGCCTCCACGTGGTGTGGCGCACATTTTTTTTTTTGGTTAATCATATGTTAGCGGCACATAATTATGTAAAGTCGTAACCAGTAAAGTCCCCTTTGCGGCTTTACATAAATTAAATGAATGAACCAAAACAAAGTTGCCCTCGTTGCATGCCCAAAAGCTGTTCGAATAAGCAGCCGCACGATTTTGTTTGAAACTGTGTTTCAGCCCAGTCTGCTGTTTTTCTGGTTTTTCACGCCAAACCTGAGAAAAGGCCATCAAACTGTGCAACTAACATATTGAAACATACATTTTGGCTGTAAGCCAGAAATTGGATTGGCGTTAGAAAAATTACAAATCGAACATTCAACAAGAACGTTGCAGTCGGATGCAGCCGACCTGTCAATACCCTGCTTGAGGAGTTCCGAGTAGTCCAATATATTTGACAAGTTTCTCTCCCTAGATTCTATATGAATATTCAAAAAGTCTTAATTAGCGGGAATTAAATGGGAAAGTGTGACAAGATAGTGTGAGAGGGAGAGCGCATTTCCTTTCTAAGACACTTTTGGCCTAGTCGTTGAAAAGTGAAACATTGCGAGTAGAGCGGAAAACCAGTTCCATGCACTGAACCACTGTGCTAGTCAGATCTGGAGATTAACGTAGTTTAGAGCTTACACACGATTTCTCGCTCTTTATGGCAAATGATTGGTGGAAACCAATTCCAATAGTGGATGCTACCACGACTGCAGCTCCCCTGTGTTATTAGCTGACTGAACATGACAGAAGCTGCGTGATTAGCTCCTCCTAAATGTGCATTTACTAAAATAATTACATGATGCTTAGCCTCTAATCAAATAACTACTCTTTAATTAATGCCAGTGCGGCATTCGTCCAAGCTTACGAAAACATATACATCTAGAAATACTCTGTTCACAATTTGGAAAAAAGATGTATAGAAAGAGACGGACATTCAGACGGACACACAAGAATATCAATATTAATAATATTATACTTTTTTATACCCTGTACATTGATAATAAAGTGCCTTGTGTATGTGACAAGGTTGAATCCATTGAGTTCATATATTATATTCTAAGCAGTACATCTGAGACTTTAAATTTGAAAGCTATGTACATAACTAGTCCGTTTTATTCAGAAAATAATAGTTATAGAGCTTGAGATTGTATTTTGTGAGGTTGGCTTTAAGCTTATTCGAACTGCAAACAGCAAATTTGCAGCAGCAATATCCTCGCTCATACTTTCTTCTTCCGATTCCTACAAACTCAAATACCATATTTTTATGCCATATTGAAGCCCTGCAAATTGTACAATAATTATTATAATTAGATAATGATTGCATATTCCATTGTGTGGGGCTAAGCAAAGGAGACGCTAAGGTGTATGTACATATATATTCCTGATCAGGCCGACGTGATGATGCTCGTCTGTCTATCAGTTTGTGTGAATAGCTGGATATCGTAAACTACGAAAAGTTGACTTTATTTTTATAATATTTATAACACCCACAACATGAAGAATATAAGAGCAGAGCAAGTTTCACTTTTTTGATACTTCTCCCAATTAAACAAATTAATTTTCATAGATAAAACCTTGCGCTTTGGTATATTTACAGATAAAGTGAAGAGCTATAAAGAGCAAAATGAAGAGCTCGAATGCTTTTAGAGTTAGCTCAGCGCTGGTTTCAGGGTATCTCCTAGTCGAGCAGCCCCACTGAAGCAGTGTTAATTGTTTTCCCTGCTGCTGTTGTCAATTTCTGATTATATTAATAGCAGAACAGTGGACAATTATCGTCATTGGCACCGAATCGCTTGCCTTTTGTGGATGTCGGCACTAGCTTTCACTGGAACCTCCATACAGGATGAAGTTGAGTATTCGATTCGCAGCGGCCAGCTGTGAGCAGGCAGGGAGGCTCGGTGCTCGGTGCTCGGTTTGAAGCGCAACGAGAGTTTTCTTTTGCTCAGCAGCAGATTTGTCTTGAAGGTGGTTAGAAAGTCGCGCAACTAATGGCAAATATCATAAACGACTGTCTCTAGAAACTAGAAAGATGAACGGACGAATAGCACTTTCCCAATAGACACGGCCGACGTGGAAAACGACGGCTGGCAGTGCGACAACTTTGCGAAAAGTAGAACAAAACAAGAGGAAATCTTAGCCACATAGCTCGCATAGTTTTCTTCACGTTTGCCCAGCAAACAGCTTGCGACGCGAGGAGAGGTAGCAAGCGGCGGGGGGCAACATCTACATTGCAATTTACTTTCGATGCATTTGCAACACGAAGATAACATAGAGTATGTCCAATCTGCATTTAGATGAGCCGCCTTTCTCACTCGCCGCCTCATATGGGCCAAAACAATTACGCTCGTTCGTATGTGTTGCTTTTCTTGATTTTCTTGCTAGCGCAGCGTGGGCGGTGGGCGTGACAGCTAAGCTAGGCAATTATGTCCAGCGTTCGTGTAGAAAATATGAGCAGGGCAAGCGGAGGGGGGAAGGGGTGACTATCTGCATATAGAAAATGTTGCAGCTATGCGCAGGAAAACCCCAATCGCCGCATAAACGCAACTTTTCTTCTTAATGTTTTCTGCTCCAAAAAGCGCAAAGCGTCTGGAAAATGGCTTTTTTCCAACGCCAACTGCAGCGGCAAAAAACCAAACCGCAAGGTGGCAACAAAGTTGCTCATAATGAAAATGAAAGGGAAACCGCCTGCCACCTGCAGCTACAAATCTGCCAACTAATGAACTAACAATTGCATGCGAAATTTCTTCCATGCGATGTCGTCACCAACAGAGGCTCACCTTGAACTTTGTGCCTCCTGATTGGGCCCCAAGGTGGATAAATCAACGTGCCTGTTGTTGTTCTTGATTAATTGTTGCGCAATATGCAACGACTGCGCTTCGGACAAATTGGTAAATTGCTCTGCTTAAACTACGGCGCTGACATTTGGAAAAGTTAGGGAAAGCTGCATTAGCGAAAATAGTAAACGTGGATAATAACTGGCTTAGGATTCAATGTCAGTTGGCGGCCCATTCAAAGGTCAAACTCGGTGGGAAAGAGAACTTTCCGGTGGGAGATGAAAAGACCTGAAAAGCCAATATATTAAATGCAGATTTGCAGAAAAGGGATTTTCAATTCGAGCAACCATCATAAAAGAAAAGGATACTTAGGGAGTAAGAGTCGAACACACCCAGCTAGCAGATACCCTGTAGCCAGCGCCGACTTATAGCAGACTAAATCAGGCCAAAAATTTCCCTGCATGTGTCTCAGCCATGAGATGAACACAGACAAGATCCAGGACTTTATAGCCTTAGATGAATTTAGACATGGAAAATCATGGCTGAGTTTCAATTCATGCCTGATCTTGTTAGTTAGTTTCTATTCGAATTTATAAATGATCTCTTGACTTAAATCCAAAATGGACATTCTATTCTTTACATAAGTAAATAATATTTTATTTATTATCATTATATTATATTTGTTAATAGCGGGTATTGCCGGCTTTGGCGGAGGAACATTTTATGGTAAACATATTAGATATTACCTTTCCACTAAGTACACAATTGAAATGTACCATGACATCCACATCTTTTTAATAATATGTTTAAAATATGGACATCGAATAAACAACCAAATATCAACAGTTTCGGCCCATGTTAGTCTCGTAGTGAGAGTATTAAAGCTGAGAAATAAACTTTCGTTTATTTTTCGAAAATTAGCTTTAAACCGTGAACAAACAAAAAAGTTGCAAATTTTCTACTTAATTTTCACAATAGTGGGTGGAATTTCTTAAAATCCCGTCTTAGCGTGAATCTTAAACACAAAATTTAAGTACAGTGAAACTTATGGTTGTACGTTGATCACCAATCAGGCAATCGGTTAATCAGTCAGTCAGGACAAATATCTTTATATATAAAGATTGATATTATACTAATTATTATTCCCATATTACATTTTGTTGCTGTTAGATTGCAGAATCTTATTTTTTCAGTTGCAATGACTTTGCATTTACTAGCATTAATTGTTTAAGAGATCGCCCTGGAATATGTATAATTTATGATTTCGGAGATAGCTCAATCTACCTAATTTTGCATACAGCCCATATGCACCTTTTCTACCCATATTCAGTATGTAATTTACTTGGAAATTGGGTCAATTTTCTTATATACCCGCATTTGTTATCAAAGCAAAGTTTTTAGCACGCGCTGCTTAATAGAAAATTTAAATTAAAGTCATAATTAACACAATCGCATTTGCAAATTGTACTCAGTATTCCGCTCGCATTAATTATGTGCCCAATTTAGGACCACAAAATACGCAGAGAAATGCGCAAATGTCATTGACTTTTAAAAAACTTTAAAAATGTTACTGCCCGAAATTACGAATTTGTCATGCAATGACATAAGTAACAACTGGAAAAAGCTCACAAATAGCTTTCATACAAATATTTACGATCAATTTTGCGCAGGTGCAGATGGGCATCCCAAAGTTACTGAGTATTTGTGTTTAGTTCTAAAAAACAAAAAAAGGTTTAAACACCTCTCAAAAGAATTTTCACAGAGTTTCATTCCGATCGAATGGTAAGCCAAAAAGTTTCACACAACTTTTTTCAGCTATTTATTCACCTCAATCACTTAAAACACATAAATCACTATGGTACAAATTTTGGTTTGCCTTGTTACCAAAAGCCCATAGTCCCATATTCACCCGCATATACAGTAACTATTAGAGGTGAGAATGGGGAATAGACTCACTTTTTCGCTGCGCTCATAGTTGGCTGGGAAATGCGGGGAGGAGCCGGAGACGCCGAAAAATGATGGGGACGCCGAATGCGGCGTCAACGGTGACGGTGACTGCGATTGCAGCGTCAACTGCGACTGCGACTGCGACATACGCTGATGGTGCAGCGAAGAGAGCGTTGGCGTCGACATCGACAGCGACGTTGGGGTCATGATTAAATGCCGCATGTGGACCTGTTGTTGTAGCTGCTGTTTCGATTGCTGCTGCTGTTGTTGTTGTTGTTGTTGTTGATGTGTTGATTTGAACAATAAACAATTTTTTCACTCTCCTTTGTTGTTGTTTTATTTTGCACTTGGCGATTTACATTGTTCGCTTTTCTTTTTTTCTGCCGTTTGTTTGCTCTCTGCCTTTCATTTGATGTAAATGTCAATTGTTTTTGTGGGTCTAAACATTTTGTGAGGCACCTCTATTAAATTATGTGTACATTCATGCATATATGCATATATATATATGTATATATATATAAATACTCAGATGCCTGGGGCGTGACAGAGGGCTGGGACGTCGGGTTCAGACCTTAAACAGCTGCTGCTGCTGCTGCTGAGCTATACAATATTTTCGCCCGGCTCGCGGCCAAATGGGTTACGTTCCAATTACTTCAAATAATACGACTAAGTGTGACATATTCGAGTGTGTCCGACTGGGCGATACCCTGTAACCAGGTCGAAGTGTGCATAAAGAACGCACAGATTCAGAAGCAAACACATTATGATACATTTTCTTTTGAAGAACTGCCGATCATTGTTAAAGGCAACTTTAGGTTTATATATTTTCCGATATCTCCACCCCTCAAATTATAAATATTCGATTTTTTTTCACAAATTTCAGAAATTTCTTGTCAAGAATATAAAAAAAAAACAAATAGAAAATTGACTTTTGTTCGCTTGCTTTTCTTGTTTACTTGCTATTCTTGATTAGTTTAAGGCTTGCAATTCTCAACAAGTTTACGCTTCGAAAAGGGGACAAGGTGCTTGCAATCCTTAAGTCAATAAGACTAGAAAGAATACAGACAACCTGTTGTTAGTTGTTCTTTAAATAATATTCATAGCTAAACATACGAGAATTTTAACAGATCAATTATTTTGCGTATTTGTAATAAGTATTAGAACTTTAGTTTTTGTGTGTGTATTGCTCGTTAGTGCAGCTTAGAGCTGGTTACAGGGTATGCCGTAAGCGGGCACTCGCTACTCTCTTGTTTCGATTTGAGTTTTACTTATTTGGAAGAATTAGCATATTCTCTTTCAATTACTTTATTACCAAAGTTCTTTCTCTAATTGTTCGTTTTCATTGTTATCTTTTTCACCATTTAACTGAAATTGTTATTTTTGTATTCTTAACGCGTTTGGCTCTGCTCTCTCGCTACCCACCTTCAGGCCGAGAGTCGACACCTTTTCCGAATGCCGTTATCAGCGTAGAACAGCGGCAATTGTTCGACTTAACTTTTCTATTTTTATTTTCATTTGTTGTTTTGTTTTGTTGTTTAGTTTTCAGCCGTAATTCTGTCTGATTTTGCAAGGGAAATGAGATTCAATTAATTTAGCACTGACATTTCGGGGCGGTTTCGCCCTTGGATTCTTTTCACTATCTGCGAACTCTTATTTATAGTACCCTGTATCTTTTTATGATAAACAGTCCAATAGTACAACCAAATATGTAAGAGTCGTCAAATGGTTGATAAATAAAGTATACGCCACAGAGACACCAAATATCGAGACTAGGCAACAATATCGAGAGCACACGTAAGATTTCTCCTGTCTCTATTTCTGCTTTGTAGTTCAATTCTCAGAAGAATTCTAATTGCGATTTTTAGCACGAATATTTAGTTTAAGCTGTGACCACACATGATCTAATCATTTCATTAATTTAAAAACAAGAGCAACAACAAAATCTCTTGCAAAATAATTGACTCAACACATTCGACGGGGGTGGGGTTGCGGACTCGGACTCCGATTCGGATTCGGATTCGGATTCGGGGTTGCTTGCTGGGTGTACACGTAATTTCAGTCATCTAAACTGGGCGAGAGACTCTCGGACAGTTATTTGCGGACGCCGTTTGCGTCAGCGTTAACAGCGACGGCGACCGAATTACACGCGCCGAATATGTCCGAAGGCCGCTTAAAAAACGCACAGTTGCTATTGTTGTTGTTGTTGTTGTTGTTGTTGTGTAGATAAATAATTAAATAGACAACGGCAAAGGCGAACCGCAACAGCACATTTTGGGAATTCTGTAGCGCTTTTTCATAATTTTCCTTAGCACTGCGCATGCACTTTGGTTGCAACATGCAAAATTGCAACAACAACTAACGGAAAGCAAACGCACCATACAATGCAACGGATGAGGGGAAGGTGGCGGTGGCGGCGGCGGAGCGACCAGAAACCGAGAAAACCGCGCACCAAGTGGAATACAAATTGTAACTGAAACAGCGCAGCGGCTGCCAAACGGCGCAAAGCAAATGGCGCAGCGGCAGTGCTCGCAGCGTAGAGCGAGAGCGAGAGAGAGGCGCGAGTAAAAGGCATTAACTAACAACAGGCGATAAACTGAAACAGACACAACAACAACAATAACAACAACAAAAACATATAAAAACAACAACAGTTAGCAGGCTGAGAGAGCCGCAACGAGAGCGAGCCAAGATCGTGACTCTCAAACTTCAAACAAACGTTAAACGTTAAACGTTAAACTGCCAACTGCTGCTGGAGCGGCGCACAGCTGATGTTCGGCTGTGGTGAAGTTGCGCCTTTGGTGAAAAGGTCACTTGGAGAAGCTTTTGTTTTTGTTTCTCGCATTCGACTCGGAGAGAAAGTGTGAGGCGCTCTTGCTTCTGATTTTGAGCATTATTATTTAATAATAAGTATTTCGCACAATTGTAATTGAAGAGCTTCAGAGAGTGGGCGGAGATGTCTGCGTCTGCCTGCGTGCATTGAACTTGACATAAAACCCAACTAATTGTTGCTATTGTTGTTGGGAGGTGTTGTTTTTATTTATTTCTGCTGTTAATTGCGTGAAATTTAAAGCCCGCTAATTGTGGGTTACATTGTGTGTGCGCAGCTTGAGAGTCGCAGCGAGGCGGTTACGTTGGGCGTGTGGTGGAGGTAAGATTTACGTGACCAGCGCTTGCATGTTAATGAACTTTTCTGATTGGGCCATGGTGAATGTGGGAGGACGTCTGCGACTCCAATTAGCTTACGAAACTGGGTCGCAATTAAGTATCCCAAATATCGGGCATAATCCATTCAAACGCATTCTTTGAATCCACATCAAATTAATCAAATCGAAAAATAATAATAAATCCAAAGAAACTATGAAAAATGCATTTGGGAGCGGGTGTCTCTTATATGCGAGCGTATAACTTTCATTTTTTGTTGGAATTATGTATGTAGGCTGCATTCGGGAACTCGTTCAGTGAGAGACTGTGGAAACTGGATCGCGCGCCGCAGGCGGCCATAAATAGATCGTGATCGAGTTCAATGAAACGCGACGAAGTGAAGAAAAATCAAATCTAGCGACAATGTGGAAAAATCGTCAAAGCGAGCGGAGAAAAACTCAACGCGCTGCCCAAGTCGAAACTGACCGACTTTATGGGTAAGCAGTACCACCCATTTACTCTAAATACTCACCCTGTCCATCAGCTGTTCGTCATTTCGCTTGCGGCGAGCAGGCGCACGTATAATGCGGCCGGCATCTGGGGCGTCCATGGCGCTCCTGTGCTGTTTACAACGCGGTCTTCCGAATTAAAGAGAGTCAAAGAATGCTGGAATTTAAAAAAAAAAAACACATGTTATGAAGAACCAACTCTAAGAAAGTAAATATTGTTCTTATACGGTTTAAGTATTGAATAGTCTGGATAAATCTTCAAGCAAAAAAAATGCATATGTAAACAAACATTGTTTATACAACACACACACACACATGTGCATATATAGACTTATTAGCAAGTGTTAGCCGAGGCACACACCCCCAACTGAAACTCTTATACGCGCTCACTAGTTGTGTATAAGCTGTCTGGTGGCTGCCGCGACTAAACATGTTGTTCGTTTTGAATTTTGGTTGCAGACTTGGCTAAAATACGATCCACACGGAATGTAGCAGACTTTTCGACGTAAATACTCTATGGTACGAAAAGTATAACGCTTTTCAAAACCGTAAACTATATATTTTAATAACTAATTTATTTTTTTAAAAAAGTCTGTTTCTTCGGATACTTAAAGACTGCTAACCCAAGGCAGTGATTCCCAAACTGTGAGGCAAAGATTTTGTGGACAAACAGACAGACTTGTGAACTTATGAAATAAATATGGGCCCTACTCACTTTTATTCGAAATTTGAAGAATATGAGCTATACTCACTTTTGTTTGAAATCTTAAGGCTCCACATTTTGGGTAAATTCGTAAATTTGATAGTTGAATCTTCAGTTCGAGTTGTTTTCAATTCGTTTGGCGATTTGCAGTTGATTGGAAGCAATTGTTGCAGGAAATGTTAAATATAACTGCAAAATATAAAACAAATTTAAGATTTTTGTAAGTGAGAATTCCCGATTCAATATAAAATAGATAAGTCTTCAAGACTTGTCAATTAGCATTACAAAATTTGTATTTAATTAATTAGTTAATTAATTTCAAATAAAATAAAGTGTGAATACACCAGTCGGGAGTGTCCGACTAGGAGATACTCTGAGCAGCTGTTATAAACATTCTAGCTTCCTTCTACGCATACGTACACTAATTACACACACACACACACACACATATGCATTGCTGTGCACTTTTCGCATCGGCTTTGCTTCTTCTTCTCTTCTTCTCTCTTCACACTATTTATGGGAGATGCGATCTTCAATAACTTCGGTGTTTATTGTCCGATTTTTATGAAATTTGCAGTGCATCATTTTATATTGATTTTATTTTTGATGGAACGGGCTAAGGTATCTAGTAAAATATACTCAAACTTTGGTGGCTCTATTCTTATAGGCTCCGCGATATATCCGTTTAATATTAAATATATAAATATATATATAAATATATATCTCCTTTCGCCGGATATTTGTTTCTCTATAAGTCTAGAGGTTTAAGTTCCGCTCATGACTAATTTGACTAAATTAATGCGATCTTCCCTGTCACATCGATTTCCCGTGCTTGAAGAGTCTATTGAATTGATTAGCATGCAGACAGTTGACTCTTTTTCAAAGTCTGTACAGGAACAATGCGATGACATCACGCAGCAGATCCAATTTTGACAACAATGAGTTGACGTCTACGGGTTCGTACTCATAGCAAAAGTGACGCAAAGTAAAGGATTAATGAAATACTCTCATAATAGCTTCCATATGCAAGCACGTTTCTCCGATAAAAACCTAAACTACAGCTGCAGCTGCAAATCGGCTATCAAAGCTCGTAACTAATGTAAGTAGCTGCACCGGGGAGCTGTAAATAGCCAGATAAAAGTGTTCTAGTCGCAAATATCCGACTTGAAGATACCCTGCTTATAGCTTCGAGCTCTCTCAAAGATAGAAGAAACTAATATCGTATGTAATATATAGAGTATACCAAAGCGGAAGTCTAGAAATCTATATTTAAGGATTGCTTCGATTTCGGGAATTATCGATAAATCAACTTGGCCATTGATGCTTCAATGATCTGCATGTATATAAATATGACTGTTACATACATTTGCACAATGTCAACACACCCTTTCTTTATCCGCTTGTAAAGAATAAAGGGTAACAACGGAAAAAAAAACAATATCAGTTGTCATTGGCAACAACAACAATTCGATGTGTGATTGAGCACAAAGCGAGCAAACGAAGAATGAAAAAATCGACTTGGCTCAGCAAAGTGATTGACTAATCGATACCCTGTGCTAAAATAATCCAACACATATAGGCTTTCCTAGCATACAGCAGCAAGAGCGCGGGCAAGTTAATTTTTTTAACCATATAAAATAGATAGATAGCATAGAAATTATATCAAAGTTTTTTTTATATATTTTAGACAACTTTTGTAATTAATTAAAAATAGCATATTATTTTTGTCTAATATATTAATAGATATTTAAATTTGTCCAATAAATAATATGAATTATTCACATTTAACTCTCATCAAAGTTTGGAAATTGCTCATCTTGTTAGACCTTTAAATATAGCACAAAAATAATTCTCGTCGCATTGAAAAACAGGAACTTGCTGGACAATTTATATTTCTGAAAAGTAATAGCAATAAAGTTAAGAGGGTATCTAAGGCGAGGTTTAAAACTGAGGAAAAACTGCTGGAAACTGTGAACTGAGCTGCTGCAACGACCAACAAACAACAAACAACAACAAAAATGTGCGGTTGTATTTTCTTTTTGCTTTTGTTGGGCGAATGCTGCATTTTCTTTGCATAACTCGAGAGACGTTAGACGCCAAATTGCAAAACTGAATTGCTGATGAGAAGATATTTCAGCGCTCAAGTTGGGAAAGTGTTGGCAACACCCAAAGATAACAACCAAGAAGTTCGAAGTTCGATCTGCAAAACAGTTCAAATGGAAAACTCTCTCAGATGGGGTCAAGCAGAGAGACACAGGCACGCTGAGATCATTTCGACTGGGGGGAACAGGGTATTAAATGACAAAGCATAGCCATATCGATATAATTAAAAGCCGCCAAAGTTCGAAAACACTTTTAATTTGTTATCAATTCACGTTAATGTTATCAGAGAAACGATTAATCAAAATCAATAATAAATGCGCCAACAATTAGACATTTGGACATTTAAATAAATGGTGAGCTATCAGATGTATAAAGCTGTACACCAGGTGATGTACACCAGCTTTTCACACGGAACACATGTCCGGGCGTATCTTGAGCTTGTTCTGCTGCAGAGCTCGTCTTGTGTTTGGCAGAGTTCAAGCGGTTTTTCTTAAATGCGACCTACTAAAAAAGAACAGCAAAAACGACACGTCTACTACAAAAGACTGCAGATATGGCCCGGGCCCGGGCCCGGGCCTGGCCTGAAGCCGGGGCCGGGGCCGGGGCCAGCCGAGACCAGACAACAAAGCCCGAGCCCAGCAATTTGGGTCAATTGACTCACACAATGAAAAACTTGTTCTCAAAGCGCGCTGACAATAATAACCGCAAGACTCAAGAGCCGGCTCAGAGATGGGCCAGGCGAAAAACATAATTATGTATGGATAACATACTATAGCTGCATATATATTCGTTATAGTGTGCTGTTTGCCAATAAATATTGCATAAGCTGGGCCCAATTGTTTTCAGTGTAAGCACATGAAGACTCTCGCAAAAGTTGGCGGTTCAAAAATGCTCGTTAATATAATCTATAATCGATTAGTTACAGTATAATCAATTACTTCTCTGCTCGATCAAGGGTACAAACTTGCAGCAACAGTATTCCGCATTTTTTATTGGAACTCGCGATATCACATATTCCCACACAAGAACCCGTTCTTTGCGGGGAGTCCGAAATAACTGTGCCATATGTGCCAGCTTTTCCTGGCACAATGTGTTGGATTTATCGACGCTGCGGCAGCACCAGTACAAATAATCAACACTGAATTATAATCAAAGAAACAATAAGGCGATAAAAGCAATTTCACTTGCAAATAAAACATTTATTTATATCGCAACAACAACATTTTATAGACAAATATGCCTCTTCGGTTCCATCTGCAACATCTTCGGACGGAATGCCTGGTTTGCATACTATCTGACGAGAGACTTTAATACCCTATAATAATATATTACTGTATTACTTTACCTTTTCATTCGTGAATAAAAAGCTTTTAATGCAAAAGATAAACCAAAGTACTTGGGGGAAACGTTGGCCAACTTACTTTTGGATCTCGAAAGCGAGCAGTAAAAGGGCTGATGGAAAATTTGACCTTTAAGTGGGGGAACTCGGTGGTCAAAATTTGTATGAAATACATCAAAAAAGGCAAACATTTAAATGTGCTTTGGTAACAAGACGGAGAGACGTGAGTATCTGAACCTCTCACTAATTAGCGAGAGATCGCCGGTTCAAACTCCGCAAAAATTGTCAACTTCTTCACTTTTTTCTTTCATTTCTTATAAGAAAAATAAATAATAGTAATCAAATCACAAACAATTTTGATAGCACTTGCATTTTTAGCACTATTCTTTTGACTTGGGCAACGCCGGGTAATTTCCTCCAGTTTTCAATAGACTTGATCTGTCGAGGTCTCATAATCTCTTTGACTCTGAGACGGGCATGGCCAGAACGTCAGCTATTGCTGCCTGTTCTTAAATTCGGGCACCTCACCTGCAGACAAAACCAATATACCCATCTCTAATGGGTACAGGGTATACAAAGTCAAAGTTTTCTTGAAAATGTACAAGTAAAGTACGTAAGCTGCAGAAGCTGCTGTCCAGATTCCCCACAGACCCAGTGTTCTTTTGACTAAAGAAATTGGTGGCAATTATTTGCCAAGATTGCAATTATTGTTCGCCAAGAGAGGCAATCCGAACGGGAATAGCTAAAAAAAATCACGGATGAATTATTATATAGACAGAGAGCAATTGCCATAAAATGCCAAACAGACCCAGTTTCGCGACGGGGCAACAATAATTGCAAACTTTTCGATGGAAGGCCTTTGACTTTTCGGGGAGCTTAAACTGCATGCGAATCGAGTTCAATGAATTTCTGTGTCAACAGTTTTCCATTTTTGAGTTTATTAACGCAATCAATGAACCCAAACATGCCCAATTCAATGATGTGGAAAGTTTTAATCGCCGACCTCGGCTCATCTTTGACAGACTCTGCTGGCTTCTGGCTGATCTAGGCAAAGACAGGATGCAGATTCTAAAATCATTGAGCGGAGCAAATCAATATTATATTCCACAATAATAATATTATCAATAAAAATAATTACTAGCAATAAATTGCTTAACTGGATAATATTTGCTTAGCGCGTACTCATTAAAAATGAGTCAGTTATAAAAATTCCCGATACCATACGTAGATCAAGTTCATTTCCGTTTATTGAAAAAAACTCCAAGCTAAGCGCGGGGTTATTATACGAAATTGTTTAAACACATTTATTTATTTATATTTTCAGTTTAGCGACCTTAGTTTAGACTCGATAAACAAATCGATCGCTAAGCTATTTGTGGACGGATTAATTCAAGTTCCCAATGGACTACGAATAGGACATAAAACTTCTATTCGTTGAGCTCAGAAACTAAGAACTTAAACTAAAATCTTAAGATTTACCATACGCAAAACGAGTCTATAATTTAATTTCATTTTGATTTTAAGACTAATTGTTAAGCACAACTCACAACCACTTTAAGTATTGCTCCTTTCACTTCTCCCTAATATTAGAAAAACCAAATTCTTAAGGAGCCTTTTACTTAGCTACACAACACAGTTGGCATGCCAACTGAAAATCGCAACATGATCGGATCATAAGCACCGAATTTATTTAAGAATGCAATTCACGAATATATGTATATATATATAGAAGGAATCTAGAATATTTGTGGCGGGTGTTTCCTCCTAAAGCACTTTTACTTGTTATTAAAGAAATGCAATAATAAAAGGCCCCCATAAAACAGCAGCAGCAGCAGCAGCCAAGAGGGCAGATGAATTCAAATAGCGCGCCGTGGCAAAATGAAATGAAACGAGAAAGAAGTGCTATCTTCGGCACACCGAAGATTTAATACCCTTGCAGACCCAACCTTTTCAAAATGCTCATAGTGCTTTGCCCGTATCTAAGAAGCACAGGGAAAATAGTTAATGCCGAGTATGGTTAAGATATCTTGAAAAACAAAACAGGTTTCCATACAACAACTTAATTTTCGACCGATCGTTCCTATGGCAGCTATATGATATAGTTGCCCGATGTGAATAAGATTTTGCATAAGTGGAGGGAGCATAGTAAAACTAATAAATGCCGAGTTTGGTCAAGATATCTTGAAAAACAAAAAAATTCCATACAACAGCATAATTTTCGACTGATCGTTCCTATGGCAGCTATATGATATAGTTGTCCGATCTTAATAGAATTTTGCATATATATGGGGACCGTAGTAAAACTAATAAATACCGAGTTTGGTTAAGATATCTTGAAACACATAAAAATTTTCTATACAAAAACTTAATTTTCGACCGATCTTTCCTATGGCAGCTATATGATATAGTGGTCCGATCTTAATAGGATTTTGCATATATATGGGGAGCCTAGTAAAACTAATAAATACCGAGTTTGGTCAAGATATCTTGAAAAACATAAAAATGTTCCATACAAAAACTTAATTTTCGACCGATCGTTCCTATGGCAGCTATATGATATAGTTGCCCGATCTTAATAGGATTTTGCATATATATGGGGAGCGTAGTAAAACTAATAAATACAAAGTTTAGTCAAGATAACTTTATAAACAAAAATGTTTTTCATACAAGAACCTACTTTTCGACCGATCGTTCCTATGGCAGCTATATGATATAGTGGTCCGATCCAGCTGGTTTTGACATATGAGCTGCGTGCAACAGAAAGAGGGAATTCTGCAAAGTTTCATAAAGATAGCTTTAAAACTGAGAGACTAGTTCGCATAGAAACAGACAGACGGACAGACGGACAGACGGACAGACGGACATGGCTATATCAACTCGGCTGTTGATACTGATCAAGAATATATATACTTTATGGGGTCGGAGATGTCTCCTTCTATGCGTTACACATTTCACGACAAAATTATAATACCCTCTGCAAGGGTATAAAAAGCGAATCGAAAAACGCGGAACGAAATAAAAGACAAGTTGCTGCAAGTACAGAGGAGGAGTGCGGGAGGCTCGTTGCACGAACTTAGCGCCTCAAGTGTTAATAAAATGATACAGTTAAGTTGCAATAACACCATCGGACACGGCCCGCTCCGATGGAAGCGGGGGGGTGGGGGGTTGGGCGGAGGCTTGTTGCACACACAGGTTGCACACTTGCGGCAACAGTTGCAAATTCAATGCGAAATGAATTGCAACCAAATGTTGGGTAAGGTGATTGCATTTCTTTCCAATTATTGGCAATGGGCTCCGGGGCAGCATCCAGCCTTAAATTCATGCAGCCAAAACTGGCAGACACACACGTGCACACATGTTAATATACACACACTTGCAGTCAGACAGCAAGACAGCCCGAAAACTGGGAAACATGAGACGGCTGGAGGCACATGCAACAACAGCAACAACAACAACAACAACAGCAACAACAACAACAACAACAGCAACATAAACTTAGCAATGGAATGCATAATATGTTTGCCATATGCAAATACTTGCAATACACTTAGAGAAAGAAATGCTAGCCAATTATACAAAAGCGACGAGATTCTATGATTGATCAAAAAATAAACATTTTCATTTGGTCAAAAAATATCTTGAAGTGCACCAAATTAGTTTTTATACCCTTGCAGAGGGTATTATAATTTTGTCGTGAAATGTGTAACGCATAGAAGGAGACATCTCCGACCCCATAAAGTATATATATTCTTGATCAGTATCAACAGCCGAGTTGATATAGCCATGTCCGTCTGTCCGTCTGTCTGTTTCTATGCGAACTAGTCTCTCAGTTTTAAAGCTATCTTTATGAAACTTTGCAGAATTCCCTCTTTCTGTTGCACGCAGCTCATATGTCAAAACCAGCTGGATCGGACCACTATATCATATAGCTGCCATAGGAACGATCGGTCGAAAAGTAGGTTCTTGTATGAAAAACATTTTTGTTTATAAAGTTATCTTGACTAAACTTTGTATTTATTAGTTTTACTACGCTCCCCATATATATGCAAAATCCTATTAAGATCGGGCAACTATATCATATAGCTGCCATAGGAACGATCGGTCGAAAATTAAGTTTTTGTATGGAACATTTTTATGTTTTTCAAGATATCTTGACCAAACTCGGTATTTATTAGTTTTACTAGGCTCCCCATATATATGCAAAATCCTATTAAGATCGGACCACTATATCATATAGCTGCCATAGGAAAGATCGGTCGAAAATTAAGTTTTTGTATAGAAAATTTTTATGTGTTTCAAGATATCTTAACCAAACTCGGTATTTATTAGTTTTACTACGGTCCCCATATATATGCAAAATTCTATTAAGATCGGACAACTATATCATATAGCTGCCATAGGAACGATCAGTCGAAAATTATGCTGTTGTATGGAATTTTTTTGTTTTTCAAGATATCTTGACCAAACTCGGCATTTATTAGTTTTACTATGCTCCCTCCACTTATGCAAAATCTTATTCACATCGGGCAACTATATCATATAGCTGCCATAGGAACGATCGGTCGAAAATTAAGTTGTTGTATGGAAACCTGTTTTGTTTTTCAAGATATCTTAACCATACTCGGCATTAACTATTTTCCCTGTGCTTCTTAGATACGGGCAAAGCACTATGAGCATTTTGAAAAGGTTGGGTCTGCAAGGGTATTAAATCTTCGGTGTGCCGAAGATAGCACTTCTTTCTCGTTTATTATAAATAAACAAATATATTCTAGGCTTTATGAGGCAAAAGAAAAACATTTTTGAACAATATTTTACATATCCCATACGAGTCCAGACTCCTGCCCGTGGACTACGCAAAAACCAGTGTTGCAAAGCGAAAAGTACTTAAGAGTATCCACGGCTAAGACGTTATTCTTATTACTAAATGAGTGAAAGTAAATAATAAATCAGTTAATACTTACAGACTATCTCCCAACAGAAACTGTATGCTTATATCCCATGCTATATTAAATCATTCAAAGCGTTGTCAAATTCTATATAAACTTATCAAGGCTTTCGATACAAAATGTTTTAAACTTGCAATATATTTATTTCCTTCAGAACTTTAATATACTTCCAGGAAAGGTGTCTCACGTTGTGAACACCCCAATTAAGCCTTATCTAAGATATACATATATCCATTGCCCTTGTCAATTAGGTTCTTATTTAGCAAGTATACATACATATATCAGATTTGCAATTGATTTCTCTTCTTAGTCCTCTTCCTGCTCAGCCGATTGGTCAAAATATCTGAAATAATACTCTGTAAATAGAGTCTACTTCACATTGGTGACTTAAGAAGATATCGATCTTCGCAATTTTTGACAGACCTAGAGGGGTCGATCTTAAGAGTAGATTATCAATAGTCTACCCGAAATCCTACCAGAGTCTGCCTGGTTAAAAATAGATTTTCTCTAGCTACTTTTGGACAGTCATGATGGATGTAAGAGACAATGTTTTATTTGTATTTGAGCCATGTCTAGATACATTTCGCTCAGTGTTAAGCGAGGTGTTGAACAGCCGCTAAAAGCGAGCTACTGCTGCAAAGGCAAAAACACGCAGTAAAAATATAATTTTGTATGGAAATGTAGATAAAAATAAGCCGAAAACAGTAGCATGACAGCCGAGAAAAACACAGCCGCAGACAATGAGACGTTGGAAAACGTACACACATACATTCACACATGCATACATACACACATATGCATATACAAATTTCACGGAAGTTTTATACGAGGCGTCTCTATGATTGCATCAAAATTTTGCGAATATTGCGAAAGTGCAGTTGGCAGAAATAAATGAGCGTTACTTCGAGGGAGCCAAGTGATATAGGGCCTATTTGGAGCTGAATGATAAACAGTATTAGCAGCTATTATTGTTGCGGTAAAACTGTTTCATTAGCATTACCAAGCTGCGGGGTTCAACGGCCCCCCTCAAAACCAGACCGCAGACAAAAGCCGGCTCCACAAATCGCGCTCTTGAGGAAAATTTGACGCACAATTTTGCGCACGTATCCGCTAGACAAAAGCTAAAAAGAGAGAAACTGGGAAGAATACAAAGAATGAGAAACAAAAACTACGCAAGTTTCATAATAGAATTGGTGCCCATAAGAAATAAAAGCCAAGAAATAAGCAGTCGGGTATAACCCACTGCGCAATGCTCTGTTCACGTTCTAATAACAATATTGCCAGACGTAACTTTGAACCCAATTCGAAGACTGAATCCCCAAGATATTATATTATATATTATATATATTATATATTTTATTATATTTAATCCTTGCGATTTGTAGGATTATTCCAAATCTTTACGAGGATATTCTCGAGTATACATTTATTAACATTTTTTCAAGCTATTCAAATAGCTCGCATATACTCTTATTCGCTTCGTGGACAGAGTTTTAAAAGAAAGACAACAAAAAGCTCTGGATAGAATTATAAGTAGCATGACGTCATCCCACCGCCCCAGTTGTAGTTATCTTAGTTGCAAATTGTACTTTTTATACGGCATTAACTCATTCGCCATTTATTATTGGCCTTTACTTATCAAGTCGACGCGTCCGCGATAGCAGCCGGAGAAAAAAACATTTGTCAAACAGCCAAGAAAACAAATATATTACGAGAGAGACCTGGAAGTCCACGGGGAAGCAAACGGTAAAATAATGTGTCATAGCCCACAATGATCGCTGACTTCGTCGGTCCGTAAAAGTCCGATAATCGTTTTATTGTTTCTGGCGCCCGTGCATAATCATCTATATTTATTGTGGCCTTTTGTGATAACCGATAAGCTGATCGGGGAAGAAAGAAAAGGCCAAACAAAAAGGTTTGGAGATTGTTTAATTCAGTTTTGACATAAATTAACATTAGTTAGGGATTTCTTTTAAACTATTCATTAAGCTGAACATATTTTGTATATCAATTTTAGCCCTTTATCAATTCAAAACGGTTAAAACTGAGCATAATAATATTGGAAAAATGTTGTATATGTTTGTCTGTGTAATGTCATTGACTGGGCAATTCTTACATCAAAACTTCAAAATTTAGGTTCTCGTATACCACACAAATATCAGCTTAAAAACTATCAATAGCTTTTCCCGTGTCCTCAAAATCCAAATATGTATCTCTGATCTTTGGCGATATTTCGCTTAATATATCAGCCAAAAAGCTGGGAAAAGCAATGATTGAAGCAAGAATTTTCTTAAGTGTGGGCTGACGACAGAAATAGACTTCTTCCGGTTAAAATCGTAAACCTTAACAATAACTTTTCCCGTTCAGAGCCTGGCGACAACAACTGCTCGTTTTATATGCACTAAGATGTGCAATTTTCATGCACAAAAAATGATAAGCATTTATTTAATGTAGATAAGTACAGATTATTTGCCTTTGGGTCGTCTTATTAGGTCTTAAGTTTTATCTTACATTGTGTATAAATATACCAAAAGAAAAAGTTGCAAATAATCATTACATGATCAGAATTCCTTCTTTAAGACACGTATGTTTTAGTTATAGTTTTTAATAATTTTATGAAAATTTTAGGTGAAAAATTAATGATTTTCTTAGAGTCTACATTGTTACACCTGAAAGCAGCTTAAACCAAACCCCACTTCCGAAATTGATAGATTAATTACTTTACAACAGATTTTGTTATTTTTTCCATAGAAAAAAATATAGCCAAAAGTGCCCTATTAGGGATTGCCTGACTAGGAAATACCTTACCCTATACTTACAGAGTTATCTTGTGCTCTAAACTATTTAGCAAGCAGTTAGTCGTGGTCAGTATTCGCTTTTGTACTTTGCGACTTCGTGTTGTATGTTATAAGACTGCGCCTCACCGGACGGAAAGACGGGAGGTGGGGTACAGTGCGTATCATCGGTACTCGCATGAAAACATACGCAAAAAACACATATATCACTTACGAAACGAATGTGCTTCTTCTTCCCGTAACCCCACACGATTAACTTCGAAATTTATTAGCCTATCTTTAACAAATTTTCATTGCTCTAATGCGGAATACATATGATTGTTCATACCAAAGTCCAATGCTATACCATTAAAATGGGTTTCATACAATTTGGTGGGAACGGATGAAAAAGTGAAATTTTCTTAATCTGTATATAGTATAGACCAAGTTTAATGTATTTAGCTCTTATATGCTGGTTTTGAAAGACTATATTTTTGTGCATTAAGGAGAAACCATGTTCAAAATTTCAAGTCTTCTGATAACAATATGATATAATCTACAATTTTAGCTACATGTTGGTTAGATGGAAGACTAAAAGACGAATATTTTGACAGTCTGAGCTAAAAGACTATCCTGCATAAATGTCTGAATTTGTGTTTTCTTTCTATTATTTAATTGAATATTTGTTTTTGTTATTTAATAAAATGTTTAACTTTAAAATGTTGCATGAAGTTTGTTTGATTTTGCGCAAATTATTATGAGTAATACACAGAAGGCAGCTTGTCGCTGCTTACAATAATAATTCATTTGTTTGAGTGTGCATTTTCCTTTATATTTTCCTTTGCCACCAACAAAGCTGTCTCCATATATATATTATACATATATTTAAAAAATATATATAATTTATGGGATTGCAGATATCTCATATGCCTTGCAAATTTGTGTGTAAGCCTTTAAATACCCTTTGCAAGGGTGTAGGTAGATAAATCGTGGCTGTAGACTGACTTAAATAGTCGCAAAATACTACTCTTAGTCACAATTAAACTGACAAAGCCCAACGGACTGTGAACGTTGCCTGCATAGTTCTAAATGCATATAAATGCATATTAGGTTGCAAGCTGCGCACACTGAAAAAAAATCAAGTTCCAAACGCTTCTGGTTTATGGACAGTCTGTCGTACGTCAATAGCAGACACTGATTGGGCTTGCCCACATTAGAGCTCAGCTGAACTGAACTGTGCGGAACAGAACCGAGCGGAGCCAAAGGCCGTCATACGACTGATATCAAATAACCTTCAAGTGTGCAAACAAACTGGTGGCCAACCGGTTAGATGCGCACTTACATAAATACTCATTACATATACACCTTGTGGCAAAAGTAGACAACATACATCTGTACATATACATGCATTAACATATTTCAATTGAGTAATGTATGCGCGGCCTATACGGAAAAATCAAGGGTGTTCGATTAGGAGATACCCTGTACTTAGTTAAGGCTGTAAAACTTTGTGCTTCTGCCTCTCTCAGACTAACACTTGGAAAATGAACTCTGAAATAAATGATAAAGAAAAAAGTTTATATATTATAAATATACCTGCAAGAGAAATACGGACTATGCTAAGTTTTAAGTGAATAGCTATAAAACTAAGAGATTTGTTCGCGGAGCAACAGACAGTCGGACATGCCTGTTGATGCTGATCTAGAATATATGTTCTTTATGGAATCGGAGATGTCTTCTTCTATCGACTACACATTTCATCACAAAATTATTATACCTTCTACAGAAGCTACAAATTATTTTATATCGATTTCCTAAAAATGGGGCCAATTATCGATGATTTTAAGATAAAAACGTTCAAAAGAAGAATCTACTTTCCAATTTCAAGTATCTCGCTCTGAGCATGAAAGTGAATGTATACTTTTCGCGGACAAAGAAACCTTCCTTCGCTTACATACATTTGCAAAAAGGAATATAGCCCTTGTTACCCAGTCTCAATCCGTACAGAGTATAAGAATGCGACACAAAATATCTGAGGGGGACTGAAGCGGATAGAACCCACATGACTTGCCTCCTCCTGAGCTTAACATTTCCTATAAAGCCAGCCAGCTCCACAAAGCGGAAACTGCTGGCCATACGGCGTATGCGTGCGGGCCCCTCAGCTGGCTAATCTGAAATATATTGTTGATCATTTTTATACCCTGTAGCTGCAGACTTTTAATTTTAAAAATTAAAATACATATTACCGAATCTGTTGTGTAAATAAAAAGTAATTCATGTTGCAAAAAAGAGTTAAAAAGAAAACATAACT
Organism: Drosophila montana; assembly: GCF_035044405.1. Lineage (NCBI taxonomy): Eukaryota > Metazoa > Arthropoda > Insecta > Diptera > Drosophilidae > Drosophila > Drosophila montana. Next base: position 1,575,559 of record NW_026996920.1, read on the forward strand.
TTAATGTTAATAGTTCCATCTTGATTGAATTTTGTAGACAGAACTGCGTACAGGGTATTTCCTAGTCGATCACTTCCTCCTTAAGCACTCTTACTTGTTCTGTTTAACATACCAAATCCACACAATTGCGATCTTGTTACCGACACCTACTTTTTAGCTGCTAAATAAGACAAAGCCGTCTATTTAGCATTTTTAATCAACTGCATTAATAAACAGGGTGTTCCAGAAGCGTCTAAAGCGATAGAGCTACAATTCAGATAATATAGCCGTATCAATGGATTGTGTCTATTCACTTTATACAAATACCTTTACTCTTTTTAATAATTTCTTTCTCTATTATTTCTAATAATTATGAGTTCTAAATAAGTTATTTTTATAGAAATGTGGAACAGATAGAAGAAAACATTTCCGAACCCATAAAAATGATATATTCTATTATAGATCAGCATCAACAGCCGAGTTGAGTCTGTTTTAAGGGGAGCTAGTCTTAAAGCTTTCCCCTTGAAACCTTGCATAACTCCGCCTTTCGGACCATTATATCAAATAGCTGCCGGAGGAACGATTGTTCAAATATCAGGTTCTTGTGTGGAAAACTTTTTTGTTTATCAAGATATCTAGACCAAACGTGGCATGTATTAGTTAAACTATATTATACACTACCTATATTACGCTCTATATGAAAAATTGGTCGGAAAATGAGTTTTTTATCGCAAAATATTATATTTTCCAAGCTTTTTTCAGCATTTATGAGCTTCACTATTCTCACACATCTGCAAGACCGTAAGGCAGATGTATGCAAGGGTATTAGATCTTCGGCGTGGCGAAGATATCCGTACTTTCCCGTTAGCTGTACCATACTGTCACTGTCACTGAAAGTTATGAAAAGTAGTTATGAAAAGGGGCATAGCTGGCCGGACGGGAAAGAAAATACGCCCATCGTGTCGGTGATGTGATTGGACAAATTTGTATTCCGATTAGGTTGACACTCATTTATTAGATATTAAATAAATAAACAAATATATTTTCAAAACCATTTAAAGGGTATTATTAGGTTTTAAGGAATGTGTTACGCATTGAAGGAGGCATTTTTCAATAGAAGTGTAATGATTCTTCACCAGGACGATGAGCTGAGTCGATATAGTCATATCAGACAGTCTTTTGCTATTGCCAAAGAGTATGAAATATCAGAACCGCTTCGGACCATTATATCAAAAAGCTCTCATAAAAATGATCGGTCGAAAATAAAGTTCTTGTATGAAAGGCGTCTTTGTTTTTTAAGATAGCTTGACTGAGCTTGGCATTTAAAAGTTTCAATGTGCTCCTGACCTATAGATCAAAGCTTATCAATATCGGACAACTATATATTGTACTCCAATAGGAAAATCAATCAAAAATTTGTTTTTGTGTGGATAATTTGGCTGTTTTTTTAATTACGAGCTTCAAAATTCTCCCCTCCCCTGCAATAGCGAGTAATTTAAGATGACATGACACGTACTTGAAAACCAAATGACAAGTCAGGGAAATATCCAGATTAAGAACCGCTTGAATGACCTGAGGTCGACAACAAGCGACGTTCAATGAACTATTTGCGGTGTCTATTTGCAATATCTGTAGATGTTGGTGTTGACGGATTGGGTGCTTGTCTCCGGATTTAATGGCCAGCTGGCGCACAGCTGCGTGTGGGCTGCCCAAACAAATGTCAATTGTATGCGTGCACAAATATTAATTAAAGTTTCGGTTCGTTCAATTGCCAGCGCTTTAACACCAATGATCATTTGTGGACTCAAAAGGCATTAGGTTTAAGTGGCTATTGCGAGAGATTTGAAGCGTGGCCAAGTTAAGGTCATTGGCGTTTGCATTTCATGGTTTTCGGGTCAGGGCACAAAAATAGGTAATTCTAAGTAGATGGTAAATGCGGACAGCCTTCGAAACTACAAAAACAAATTGTGATTAAGTGTAAGTAAAAAATGGGTATTCACTAAAAACACATTTAGATAAAAGTTTGCTCAAAGTGGAAGCCACTGTAAACTTAATGGTATTTTACCAGCGGGGGATTAGAGTGGATAGAAGATTGGCTAAACAGTACTACGAATAAACAATAAGCTTCGATTAAACAAAAGTTATTTAAATTAATGAACAATAGCTGAAAATTAACAACACAATTGTTTTGTCACACAATTTATACAAAATTTATAATGAATTTCATCATTAATGTGCGTAAAGTGAAAGCGTCAATTTCGAAAAGCCGCAAAATTAAATGTCACAGTCAGTTGTGCAATTGGCACTCAAAAAAGAACTTCTTTGCTATTTAACCTCGTTTCTAGGCGTGTGCACAAGTTAAGCGCTCGACACACAGCTTTCAGCTTCATATCCACAGTTTTTGACTTACTCACGAGTCTTAGCATAAAGCGAAAAACTACAAAACAAATATACATAAATCGCGTTCTTTCAATTTGCACGCAGAAGTTAACAAAAAATGTCAAAAATAGCAAACAGTAAGAAAATAAAGCAAAACAAAAACTAAAGTCGTTGCCAGTTGGCTGGTTTTGCTTGTATTTGCGTTTTTATACAAAAAAAAAATTTTAATGATTCGATGGGCAAAACGGTAAAAGAAGAAAGTTGAGTCCAGGAAGCGGGAATAAATTAATGACAGCCAACAGAATTCATGCAAAAATTGAGTCATTAACTTGTCTGAAAAGCTGCCTGATGGCAGCAACAAAGGAAACACCAAACAAGAACTGGAAAGAGGGACAGACAACGTTCAAATATACCCTTACAATAACTACTCAAAAGAACTCAACATACATATCAGACATTAAAACTATCTTTGCAATTTAATCAGTGACAAATGAAAGTCCATCTACAACTAAACTAAGTACTATATTTGAGGTTAATCTGTTTGATTAAAGCACAAAATTTGCATATTACTCACTTTTAAAAGTCATTGCCATGAGTCTTTATATACTCGAACTCATATCCCATAAGAAATATAGTCTTCCGCCTTGGTTACGCACACATGAATGCCATATTCAAGACCTCAACATTTTACAATAATTTGGCTATAATAATAAAAATGATTTAAAAACGCATTTTTCAAAGTGAGGCTAAGGGAAAAGCAGCTCGAACGTATGTAAGACCAGCTCAGAGCTGTTTACAGGGTATTTCCAAGTCGGGCACTCTCGGCTAGAGCACTCCTACTTTAAGGGTTGTTAATGTCTCATTCTGCCAGTTACATACTCAGTTTAACCAATATAAGCAATGGGTAAAGAAGGCAGACGAAATTGAGCTTTTGTCAAATTGGCCACAAAAGATATCGGCAACAAAGATAGTTAGGGGGGAGGGGGGTATGTGTGTTCACGACATCCAAGAAATACCGCAATAACAATTAACATGTAAGATAGTGACAGTCGCACCGACTGCACCATACTCTATTTACGATATACTCTATTTTTATCATTGTACAAGAATGGGCTACACAATGGTAAACCGGCTGCTTTATTAATGTGCTACGGGCCCTAAAACTTTTGTAGGATAAATAACAGGTCATTTTCGTTCATTATACACGTGAAATGCTCGCGAAAGGTATGTATATATTCGATGTTCGGATTATCTAGCATCTACCTAGAGAGCTATCTCTACATATAAAACTCCTTGTCGTGAAGGGATTTGAAACATTCCTCCCGCAAATGTGAAATATTCGTGGATTAAACAAAGATCTTTGTTCAAATTTTGGATTAAACAAAGATCTTTGTTCAAATTATTCTTTGGTGGAAATGTGAATCAAAGATTTAGTGAGTGAACTTTTGGCTTCTCACTCATTTTGAATGGTTTTTTTTTTATGATTTCTATGTTAGTTTAAATATTTTGATTTTCATTTTGGGTTCGTAAAATTCATTTTCAAATATTTATGTAAAGTATTACTTTGTACGTACAGTTCAAGATAGTACGGATATATTTAAATTTTCTACAATAGGGAACTGTTCTCTAAAATTTGAAGCAAAAAAGTTCGACCTGGCAAAGCCGGAAAATACCAGCCAGTATTATTATACGATAACAAATAAAAATTCGTAACCTTGGAGACCAAAACCTGTTCTGGCATAGAACCAACCACATAGCCTAAAAGAGAGTTAAACAAAACTATAGTCTTCTTCCATTCCATTTCCAAATTAACAAATAATCAAATTTGGTTCCATTTCATTATAGTCTCTGAGATCGACTCGCTTATGCAAACAGACAGATAAATTGTTTATGCCCTTTTGATTACACATATTAAAGAGTATGGCGTATAGAAACGACGACAAAAAGAAGCGTAAATAAGTTAAATTGTTTTAGTGTCGCGTTCATAGTCAAAACGCATTTGCGTCCGGAGTCGGACATGAAACTATCGACCATGCCAGAAAATGGGAATAGGGTCTAACAACAAATGGGCGCGGCGAGGCACTTACAACTCTGGATGTATTAGGGAGCGGCTTTTCCAAAATGTCTGTTCTGGGATCTGCTCCAAATAGCAACCCCATTTTATGGGTGTTGTTCGCATTTATGAAGTTGCATGTCTGGCTGCCAAGACTGAGACTGTCTATCACCATGCCACCCCTTGTAAGCTCCTTACAGCAAGCTGCTTCTGTGCGGAAGGTATCTAATAAATAAAATTGCTTTAGTCGAGCGGAGTTTGCTAATAGATACACTATATTGGATAGCTTTAACTTTTAAAATCTTTGAATTAAGCTTAACTCTGACTTTACATGTAAAGGTTTTTGTAGAATTGTCAGTAACTTGAAAGATTCTAGGTTTAATATCTCTAGCTGTAATCTCTTTTATCGACTCACTTATACAGATAACCAAAACTTTTCTTGGTATTACTGGATTTGGCTCCTCTGTAAAGTTAAAATTAACAAAACCGCGTCTCACAGCTCACTTTCGCCTTAAAAATAAGCTTATGTCTATTACAACTATATCCCATACTGTTATACTCCTACTAATAATAATAATAATAATTACGATATTAATATTCACCTTAGTGAATAAGTAACCAATTGGAATTAGAGTTGGAATTGAGAAGCCTGGCTTATTTATCATTTTAATCTTTTACCTTTTGCCGTGTAATAATTAAATTATGTTTACCTGTAAAAATAATAAAGGAAAACAACATAAATATAGATAGTTAATATTGCAAATATTTATAGATAAGTTTATGTCAGTCACAAAGTCATGAGATTGTAAATCTATGATGACAAAATGTTTATTGCACAGCCATAAAAACAATACATCAGCAACCAATTTATTAATGGTTTCTTACTCTTACATTATTCTCTGAGTCTTCGCTCGTACTCCCCTGATCTCCCCTGATCTCTCCCCTCTAACGCTTGTCAATTTGTATATGTTTTCGCAATTCTCCCACCGTTTGCCTATTTATCTGTCTGTGCCAATATAAATTAACCCACTTTTGCTTCCATTCCACAACATTAGCAGTCACAACAACAACAAGTACATGTGATAATGAAATCGAAAACGTATGCTATTGGCTTACATTTCATCAGCTTATCTGTTTCAACAGGTAAATAGATCATTGCATTCGGGCGCACACGACTTCGCTGTACCCTATAACAACAGACAAAAGGAGTGTGTTTTATTTGTGAGATCGGGACAGAATTATTGAGTGAACAGGCAGATCATTCACCTTTGTCATCTACACTTATTCCAAATTTGTAGACTCTAGATCCTAGCCTCTGCAATCGATTCGTACATGGAGACGAGAAGACAGACAGACAGCTATGGCTATATTATTCTCGGCTTTTGTTGTTGATCAAGAATGTACATACTTTATGAAGTCGTGTATACGATGTATACCCTCCAAGCCATTTAACTAAGTACAGGGTATGAAAATGGCCTTCCTGATTAGTGGGTAAATGCCTCTAGGACTGTAACCCTTAGGCAATTATCTTAAAACTGTATGACCCCAGTTTTTTTCAGTCGATCTAAGAGGACTTCGCATAAATAAAAGTATTTATTTTGATTTAAATCCGTCACATTATTAATATACCCCTTTTTCTGCCTTCGGACAGAGTAAAATTAAATTATGTGAAAATGTAGTTCGGTTTTTTTTGGATTCCGTTAATGAATCATGAGCTTAATGAGTCGAACGATGCAAACACATACATACATATAACATATATAAGTACATGCAAAAATAACAATTAAGATCGCTGTAGTCAAGAGTTTTCGACTAAGAAAATAAAAACATGTACATTTACTTTGCGGAGCATGTATGTAATGCATATATAAACAAGAAAGAGTGGCACGCCGAAGATAAAATACCCTTGATTAATGTAGTTGAGCAGTTTTTTTAATGCAAAAACGTTATTTCTAACCGATTGTTCCTATATGAGAGGTTCAATATACTAGTCTGATTGGATACGGTCATGCAGATATGATGGAATAGGTACAGATAATCTCATAATTGCAGTTTGGAACGGATACTTTGAGAAAATGGATAAGCTTTCTATACAAAAACTCTGTTTACGACCGATTCTAGCTAGATTACTATATGATATAGTATCAAATTTGAGTCATGCTTAAAGAGAATACATCGTAATAAACATATATCTTGAAAAGCAAAAAAACTGTCTATACAAGAATTTAATTTTCAATAAATCATTTTTAAATTAGCTACATTAGCTCCTAGTTCGATTCAAGCGATGCCTTCAAGGGTATGTCATGATGATAGCATTAAATATGAGGCACAAGTTTGAGCGCACATGACTATGCCGACTCGGCTGCGAATACTGATTAAGAATATGATATATATATATATATATATATATATATATATATAAAATAAACTAAACATGTTGGGAGTCGTTTCCTGAAACAATTGCCAGGCTTTACACAAGGGTATTATGCGCGAGCATTGTATAAGTTATTAAAGAAATGTGTGCACACGCTGCTGGGGAATCGTTTTTCATTTAAAAGTTACATTCTTAATTATTTTCTTTCTTCCACAATCTTTTCACATAAAAACCTGTTTGCCTCTCCGATATGTTTTGACACCAATCGCGGCATCGAAGCCATATGCGAAATTGACCTTCCTCCTCGCCAAGTTTGGGCAGTCCGTGTATAACAATTTCATTGCGCCGCCGGACTGACTTTCTATGGTGATTTTACAGTTTATGGCTAGAAAGTAACGCAGCTCGTAATGCTATAAAAAATACATCGTTTTGTTGCCGCTCAGTAGTCAAACAATATTTGTGACCTGCCGGGCAATGCTTGTGATTGGCAGACTCGTGTGTATGTGTTTGTATTTTGCGGTACGTATCTGTGCAAGGCAACACAACAGTACAACTAAAATTCATTATTAATGCATTAGCCAATTGCAAGTGGCGCTCGTGATCATATTAGCTGAATTGTGTATGACCCCAAAGTCGCACAAAGCGAATTTTCATTGTCAGGCAATTTAATGGTGAATTTTCACATTATGCGACATTATCAGCGAGAACATACTCGTTTAATATCTAGCGGTTATTACCCGGCATTGCCCGGCACAAATATATTTCCTAGACATAACAATATGTAGTATTTTTTAGACATACATTGTCCAGTCATCCAGGTGGGGTAGATTTTGCAAATATCGAAAAATATTTGTTTATTTGTTGAGCACTAAAGCTTTGAGGCGAACATATTTGCTTCGTAGCTCATTTAATAGGCCAACATTAATTCATTATTGTCCAAAAGGAGAAGAAAAGAAAAACAAATAACAATTATGCAAAATAACAAACAAATTTCTGACGAAGGCAAAGTAATTGAAAGAAGCGGAAAACATTTGGTCGGAATACGCGACTCGTATAAATAATAATTTTGTATTTGGTAAATAAATTGTCAGATATTGAATTAATGCCAATTGGACACGCAACAAACTTTTAGTAGGATTGAACAATTTGTTTGAGTGTGTGCAACGGTGTATAAATGTTCGAGTGGTTGGATATGGGTTTCTTTTTCTTTTATGTTGGTCAAATGGTCGCGTTTCTGGCTGCCAACGCGACATGATTTTCCGATTGCGTCAGATTTTCACATAAGATTGCGAAATTCCACAGCAGATATATTTAAAGTCGTTGGGGATATTTTGATTATATTAAAGAACGGGTTGTAGTTGCAAAGCATTTACCTGACAACCTGCATCATAATTCGGAATCGAGTGTTTACTTCCTTTTAATAACAATTCTTATTAATTCTTATGCATGTTTCTCATCTTATATTTAAACTTGATCTTTAAATAGAACGTACACAATGTTTATGTTTTAACGAGACCTGTTCCTTTCCATTTGTGTATCTCATCTCCGTACTCCCTCTCAATTATTCACAATCTGCCAAGCTGTGAAAACTGTGAAAAAAAAACTTTCGCTCGTTGTGTGAAGCGGTTCGAATTGGAAAGTCCAATGCACATATCATAACAAGAAGCACAGTCTGCAGAAGCCCCCTTTGCCACTTTTCCCAATAGTCAGCGGTCACCTGTCGCCAGTCAAATCAATTGAACCGAGCGCCCGTCACGTTTGTCCATTTTTTACTCGTGCTGACGATAATATTCTGGAGCGAGACGTTGGAGGTCAATCGCTTTTACTCGTACTCGTACTGGTATCATGGCAACGCATAAATAACACAAGAGATCTCCGATTCAAGCTTCCAAACGGCGGCGATGACAATGACAAACCGCTAATCATAACTTAAGCATAACAACAAAACACACCGAGCTAAATCACCTAAACGTGTGCACCTCACAAATATGTGAAAACAATAATGCGGCTCCGACGACAACGGCGGAGCTGTAAAAAAAGCGACACAACAAAAGCCGCACGGACTGGTAAAAGTTACAACAATTTGCTGTCGTCGCGCCTAATGAGACGAAGCGAACGCCCCTCAAATGTTAAACTGTGACCAGGCAAAAGCCTACAACGCGTAACTATAAACCGAGTCGCGATCAGAGAAGCATTTACTTTCAGTTATATCCGAGAGATATCAAAGGGGGTTTATAATGGGTTTATTTCGATTATCATTAGCAACGGGTTCGGTTTGTGCCATGAGCTGAAAGGTAAATAAAATTATAACCAGATATGTTTGAAATCGAAATGCAGTAATAAAAATAAAAAGGCCTATCGGAGAGTATCCATAGTGTGGTTTTTCAGGTTTCTAAGGTAATAAATATACCGTAAACTAAACGACTTTCTAACTGTTTGCGATTAGAGATCTGCGCAGCAAATCAGTAAAAGTTGTAGAAGGAGTAAAAGCATTCGATGTACTCCTGTAATTGCTGCTAATTGGCCCATGTCGGCCCAGTCTAAGGTTAAAGGTGTGCCAATTAGCTACGGGCTGGTGCGAAGAGATTGCTTTTTGATTTGGCTAAAACGTCGCGTGCCAAATCCAACAACTCACGTGTTGTTTGAAGTAGCATTTTCAGCAAGGCATTTCAATTTCATTTGCATTTCCTTTTTTGTTTGATTTTTTCTGAAAAAATGTAAATATCTTTTTAATTGAGTGGGCGGATTCTCTGACCTGGCACGGCAATTAATTATACAAATCAGCTAATTTGATGCGACTTTGCACACACTTCTTCAGCCTGGGTAAATTAGTTGAAGTGCAATGCCAGCGAAGCAATAAATTAATTCTAATCGCAATGTTTACGTTTGAATCAGCTATAAGAGGTTATAAGAGGTGTGATGATGTTATATGCAATGTTTGCTTCAGTATATGAGCAAAGCTTCTAAGAACGGAGAAAAGCTTTTGATAAGAAAATGTTGCAGTAGTTAAGGATTAGAGCATAGAATCTAGTCAAGAGTTTCCGACTAGGGGATACCCTGTACCCACTTTTACCAACACCAAATGCAGCTTGCGCTACAAACTCGTTTGCTTCAGCAGCAATAAAAATTACTTAAAATAAAAAAAATTAAACTCGAACTCGTAACCGACCATACATACTACTAGCTACAGCCACATTAAAATTACACACATTAAAATAGCAATCAAGTTAAAGACACATGACCTGTATAATCTATTTTAGAAGCTACATTTTTTTTACAAATTTCACATGTCCCTAGCTCAGGAAATATCGGAATATCGGAAACAAACTCGTACTCAGCTCTAACAACTTCTGAGATCGACGCGTTTATAGAAACAGACAGACGAACATGGCTATTGATGCTGATCAAGCATTTAAATACTTTATGGGGTCGGAGATGCTTCCGATGCTTACCACTTTCAATGGATTCAGGGCAAACATAAATCATTTTCACACAATTTTTTATTTGCTTTATATATATTGTTATATGCAAAAGTTAATATAGAAACAAAAGTGTTCAAAAGTCTAGTTCGCACTTTAAAAAAAGCAATTCTAGTTCATCCAGCTACTAAACTACTTTAATTAGACGATCTATTAGGCAACGACGCACGTGTTGAAGCTTAAAAAGTACAATTTAGCTAAATTGTGAGTTTTTAAGTCATTTTGAGTTCAATAAACTCCAACATCGAGTCAAAGTTGAACAATTTTCATTTCTGCTCTTCTCATATTCTTCAAACCATGTTTTTTTTTTGTGAGATTTTGCATTGTGTTAAATTTAAATTGACATAACTAGACAGCAAAAGACACAGACAGGCAGGAGTTAGCATAACAACAAAACCAACTACATACATTACTTTTATATTGCTGGGGGTCAGTAAAACGAACGAACAATAAACAAGGCAACTAGAGACCCAGCAGCACCGTGAACAATGGAACAAAAGTCATTTTGGAAAGGAAGGGCGGCAGAATAAAAGCAGTCGGCTCATGGTTCCAATTCATTTGACAATACACCAAAACCAGCAGTGCAAAAACAAAAGAAAAAAGCGTTCAATATGTTCGAAATCTGTACGATCTACCATATTCAGTAGCATTCACAGTTTAATTCAGAATGACATTCATTTGGCTCTATTTAATTACCCTTTCCCGTTAGCCAATCCTTTATATATTTTTTGAAAACAATCAAAAAGTTTTTTCCGGCTGCCGAATATGAAATACCCTCTGCGACTAAGAGCATATAACTATATCTATATATAAATTGTTTGCACTGACTGACTAACTGACTGAATGACTGACTGGCTGACTGACTGACTGATTGGTAATTTGGTAAAATTTCCCACCTCCATAACTCGGTCTAAACTCAACCAATTTTCATAAGTTTACTTTTTATTCATGGTTTGACATCTAGATCAATCTGGCATATAAATCGCAGAACATTATTCCTGGTCGAAATTCATGTAAAAATTTACCTTCAAATATCCTATATAGACTTAGGTCAAAATTTCCCAACCCCATAACTCGGACAAAACTCAACCAATTTTCATAAAGTTTGGCTTTTTGTTCATGGTTTGGCCGCTAGATCAATTTTGCATCTAAATCTGGCAACATGACTCTTGGTCGAAACTCATGTAAAAATTTATCCTCAAATATCGTATATAGACATAGGTCAAAATTTCCCAACCCTATAACTCGGTCAAAACTCAACCGATTTTCATAAAGTTTGGCTTTTTCTTCATGGTTTGACTTCTTAATCGATTTGGCATTTAAATCTGGGAACATGATTCTCAGTCGAAATTCATGTAAAAATGTACCCTCAAATATCCTATATAGCATAGGTCAAAATTTCCCACCCCCATAACTCGGTCAAAACTCAACCAATTTTTATAAAGTTTGCCTTTTTGTTCATGGTTTGATAGATCCATAAATCCATTTTGCATCTAAATCTGGGAACATTATTTTTGGTCGAAATTCATGTAAATATGTAGATTTATATGTTATGTTAGATTTTAATTTTATGTATATGCCTGTTATAATCCTTTCTATTACTGCAATAACTAATTTAAAAACATAAACAATTTAAAGCTTTCAAAGCGAATAAAAACGAAACGATAAGAAGGACGTAACAAACACAAATTGAATAATTATTTTTAATTATTATCAAGTTTGTTTAAGAACTTTTTTAATGCAGTTTTCCCCCTACATAAATTTTGAGAATGCAAATTGCTAGGACGAAGTTTTCCTTCGACATATTTGTACTTTTGCTCAATCAGATCATGTTGAAAAATAAAAAATAAAGAAAATTTAATAGCTTCATATATGTATTTTTTGCTGCTTTTCAAACTTACATAGATGTATGTTTGGGTACTTAATATTGGAAGCGGGGTATATTATAGTCTAGAACACTAAAACATATCGTTTTCCTTAGTTCGTTTTGAGGTGTGTTCGTCTAGCAAAACAGACTGTCCAGATTGATTTATAAAGAACAAAACAGAAGCAAAAACGCAAAAAATAAGTAAAGTGCTCTAGTCAATAATACCCGAATAGGAGATAGCCTGTAACTAGCTTCAACTAACCGCTTTAACACATATATTCCAAATTTGTAATACTTACAGGGAAATATACTGAGTGTGTAAATAATAAATGAGAACGTGCACACCAAATTCGAAGCTTTCGAAAGTATATATGCTCAAAAAACTAAATCTGAAAATCGTTAATTATCGATTTATCGATCGAACTGCTCGTACAATAAAAGGACTTACAGCATAAATTAAAGACCTTAACCCACAAGTTCTTTGATATAGCTAGATCGACTCGGCTATTAAAGTTGATCAAGAATATATATATATACTTTATAGAGTTGTAGAGACATTTTTCTTAAAATCATTATGCACATTCCCAATTGGTACAGGGTATTAAGACCTCGAGCGTAGCAAAAAATCAATGACGCACGTGAGGCAAACAAACAAAAAAAAAACATCTAATTAGGCGAAAAGCGTTTAAAATATAGAGAAAAAAATATCGTACGGCAAACGACAAAACGCAAAATCGGCAATAAACCATGAATAGGAATCAATATTTGTACCCACCTTAAAAATGTTAAAGATTTTGGAGGGCCATAACAATCAGTCACAATAATTGAGGTTATTTGGCTTTGACGAAGTGAACAATTGTGCAATTTATCACGACTCGTGCGATTTTTTACTCTTTTGAGTCAATACACAGCGTTATATAAGAGTCGGAGAGATAAAATATATGAAGAATACATTTTGAGAGTAGCATCATTTTTTCAGAAAATTGTACTCCACACAAAGTGCTTTAGTTTAGAGAAGACTTCTGGTACTTTTGAAACCTGGTGTCAAGTGTGGGGCGCTTAATGCAAAGCTCCTTCTATCTGTATTAAACTAAAAGGATTACATGATTTTGTCTTTTAAAGAGGAATTTCAGCCAAATATGTCAATTCTTGCGGAGCTGCCAAATTCATCAGTTTTGACCAATTTAAAAGTGCACGAGCTTAGTTATTGAACCTCGTATCATATAGATTTTTAGCAAGGTCTCCAGTTTGCAATGACTGAGCCTAAAGTCATGGCATTCTTTGCTATTAATAAGCTGGTTTGACGCTTTATAATCTATGCAAGCAATAGATCAAAATAATGGAATTATAATGAACTAGTTAACTATTTATCCTAGTCTTGACTACTTTCAATCAAAAATTGACATTCAAATCAGCGAAAATTTGAGAGTTTCAAGTGCATTTCTTGAAAAAGTATTTTAATAACCTTTCTTCGTAAAGATCATCTAACAATATTTGTATTTGTCTTTATAAAATAGTTCGTCCTGACTAACTGACTAGCTGCTGATAAATGGACAGATCAGGCCGTAAGAGCTAAAAAACTGAAATTTGTTCTAATGCTTTCCTTTGGGTCGAATATAAGCACTAAGACGGAATTGTGAAAAGTTAAGCCTCCAAGCGGGTGGAAAACGCTGGTCACAGGCTGTACAAAAATCGTCAACAACAATGCAGCCATAGAAGTGTTTTTTGCAGATATGACGCGATGACGTCAATAACAAGCCGCAGGTCGACAGTTCAAGTTCAGAAAAAGTTGTTGTTATATTTGTTTATTACATTTCTTATTTTTTAGAGGAAAAAATCAATATTGTTAATTACAGAAAGTAGTGAATAAAAGAATGAAATTAAAACAACAATAGTTCAATTATTTTATTTGCTTATTTTGTCAATTTGAATTAAAATCTTTAATTTGGTTATTTTGTCAACTAGAACATTGTCATTTGTCAGTCCACAACAAATCGCTTGCTTTGGCACACTGTGCACGAAATTTGGAGATTGAACCCCCGTGAAGTCGGTTACATTGTTGAATTATTAATTTGACCCGGACAACGCCGGGTGATGACTTCAAGTGAATAATCAAATAAATAAGAAATTGTGTGTTGGTTTATTTAGCGCTTCGCTTGGCAGTTTGCCAGCAACAATAAAGTATCCGAGCATATAGAAAAGCTCCACAACTGTTGCAAAATAATAAAAAATAATATTTGCAAAAAGTTGGCAATTATCCCGCATATACTAAAGATTCATGTCGCATTTTGCATATATTTGAATAAACTTGGTAATAAACATCACAGAAATTCGGCGAAAAATATATAAAATACAAATTTCATAAGCCCAGCAGTTTAATTTGTCAAAATGCCTGCCATGGGTCAGACGAAAGGCTCTGTCTGCGACACAGTCAGTTTGAAATTAAAGTACAAGCTTACTTTATAAGTAATTGTACAAATGTTTATACACTTCCGATACACAAAACACTTCCTCTTAAGCATTGCCGACTAGTTCATTGCCGCAACAAAAAGAAATCTTGGCAACAGCCAATTGCCAATTGGCAATTGCAGTCCAATTGGAATCCCGATTTGCCGTATAATGGCTTATGACACACTGCGCAACAATTTATTTCTCATACGATGCAAAGACTTGAAAAGCTGTCCACCGCACGTTTGGCAAATTACCAAGCGTTAAATATTTTAACAAAAATTACTCGGCTGCAGACAATTTTCACAGCAGGCCCAGTCCCAAGACAGTGCCTAAATAAGCTGGGAATAGGTTGCTAGCCAGGTAAAAAAGATACTCAGGTGTCTGCTGAGCGTAATTGTAAATGGCAGACAGATGGAAATTATGGAAACAATATAGAAACTTATCATAGGTAAGTACGAGTAAGGTATACTATAATTGTTAAATTTAATAAGTCAGTAAATGGTAATTAATTCATTTTAAATATGCGTAAATAGATAGGCAACAAATATTTTAAGATAACTTTTAACACATTCTTATAGTTTTTGCATGATCATTAAACTATCTTTGCAAGTTATCTCTACATATATTGGTTTCGGATTGACTTCAGAAAATGATTTAAAAAAAACTTTAAGATAGTATTTCGATATAAGCTAGTTTTTGTTTAAGTAATTGTTAAGGTATAAAAACATCCTTTTATACAAACATAAATATTTTAATATAAAAACAAGTAAATAATGTTCCTAACTTCTGAGCAAGATCTTATCAAAATCGGACTACTACGTACTCTCTCTCTCTTTCTTTCTCTCTCTCTCTCTCTCTCTCTCTCTCTCTCTTTCTCTATCTCTATCTCTCTCCCTCTTTCTGGGTTTTTATATGAATAACTTAATGGTTCATCCTAACATATGAATCATAATAATATCAACATTATAATAATATATCATGTAGGTCTAATAGGAACTATCTACATGGAATAACTTGTTGTATGAACACATCGTTCTATGAGCAACCTGCTACCAGGTCTTTACCTAGTTTTAATTTTAGGCAATCCGCAGATAGCTGTTCTTTCTTGTTTCTTTTCCGAGTAGTTTTAGTTGTTAGGCGTATCAAATTTGACCTTGTTACTGTTATAACATTTGTGAGAAACAACCTTTCGGGCTCCCACATAAATCCAGAGCGTAAAAATCATCTCGCGAAAGAGTTGCATGGAAAACAATTGAAAAGAAAGCCGTGGACAGGAGCCATGCCAAGACAGACGGAAGACCAGCCCAGCCCCCAAGAGATACTCCAACGGGGCGCAGCAATTGTTGTTGTTATTATTTATTTATTTAAAGAGAGGGAACATGTGTCTGGGAAGACGTCCAGAAGAGAGGAGAAGTCAGCGATTTACGAGTCAGAAGCAGGCCTCGTTGAGTCTAGTTTGCCATTTACTCCGCTCGCACGTAAGCTCATGCATATGTATATACACTCAGAGAAAAAATCTCTACTCTTGTTCTCAACTCAAGTAAAAGTTGTTTCAAAATGCAGCCAAGGTCGACATTCTTATTTCAAGACGTTTCGTTTGACCTCGAGTTTCAGAAATGCAAAACTCAATCACAAGAAATTTTGTAGTTCCATCATGAACTAGATTTTTCAGTAAAAAAGTTTCAGTTTTAAATATTGCGAACTGAAGAATCAAGAACACATTTTTGACGGTTATTACACAATAAGCGGAGTATTTACTAGTTAGATGCACCCGACTGCAAGCTATTTAAGCATTAACATTTCTTTTGGAATCAAATTTGATTGACACTAAATAAAATGCTAAATGTAAGTAAAGCTTCACAACAATACTAGCCTTTTGGGACAGTGTATTTCGGCGAGTGACTAAGCAGCATTCCAGACATAGTCCCTAAATGTATGTGTATCTGTGTGAGACTGTATGTGGATGTGTGTGTGACTGTGTTGAAGCAGTTCCAAGTTTCACGATATCAATAAAAGTAGATGGCCAACGATGTAAGAGGATGCTCGTAACCTTGTGAAAGGATCTTAGCCTTAAATACTGCCCAATCTCTGGTAAAAGTTGACTTAATTATATAGATAAACAATGATTGACCATTTTGGCTGGATACTGTATGTCTTTCAAGTATAAATATATATATATTTGTCCTCTCAGTCTAACTCATGAATCAACTCATTAAATTTCAAGAACTTTGTGAGACTTCATTTAATACGGATTTCCCCATTTAAGGTTCAGATTGTGGCTTTGTTTTGTTTTTCAATACCTTATAAAAGGTATAACTCTTAAGCCAAGCCCAGGAGTCTCTGTGCTTATGGGCAAATCAAGATATCTGTGGCAACCCTCGCTTAGTCATACTCAATGAGTAAAAGACAAGAAGAAGGCTCAGAAGCAACAGCAACAGTAGCCGCAGCAGCGACAGTAAAAGGCAGACACAATGCGAGTGTCGAGTGAGTTGCAGCAGTAAAGAAGGAAATTCAGCCCAAATGTATTCATTGAAGGGCCAAGAAGCTGGGATAGCGATAGAGGAGACTGGCAAGTGAAGCCGAGCAAAAATGTTGCACCTTGTTGCACGTAGACAACAGCAGAGGCAACTACTCTGCCACTTCCGAGCTGTGGCAGGTTTATGGCTCTGCAGCGCACTTTGCAAATTTACAGAAAGAGAGCGAAATCCCTGGAGAGCAGAGTGTGCATAGCTTCTATCATTCAGTTTGTAGATCCTTTCATTTCTGACATTCCCCCACATTCACAACTTGCATACTTTATTTTCTGACTGGGATTTTGCATAGGTTTTTGCACTGCCTTTTTACTTAAGGCTAACAGTTTTCGTACTATTTATAGATGCTTTTTACGTTGTTTTGAAAATAGACAAGAGGGCGTATATTGGTTTTGTGCAAGTGCATAACAGACCGAGGCAAGCTTCTTATCCCATTGTCTATTCGTATCTTTAAACTCGTCATAAAAATTTCTCCAAAATTGATAAATATCGTTTCCTAGTTCGAAACTTCTAAATTTGAGAGATCCAATTTGAAAATAATATTTACATACATCGAACTTGTATAAGAATAGATTTACAAGCGCTCTCGAGTCAAGTAATCTCACTTATTAGGAAAGAATATACCTTTAATGAGATGGAAAATGTTGACCTAATCTTATTAGAATTAACCATTTAATACAATATAATATTATATATTAATGTTAAGATAGTTCAAGTATTTAAAGCCCTTTTAACTTTCATATTTCAAAACTATTGTTATTGTTCGTGCAATCACGTAATGCTATCCGGAACCACAAATATGTGTCTCGCGTTTTACAACACTCCTGAAGCTAAAGACGTATTTTCTCTCTTATTCGGTTATATGTCGGTTGCAGCTTAAGAATTTCTCTAGCTGCAGCAACTGCAACTTTTGAAGTCGCTTCTCTTTTAGAAATCGTGGGAATCGCACAAAACCATATTTAATACTGTCAGGCCCCCCATCCCAACATCTCATATATTTGTCGTTTAATCATGGCATCTAAATGACTTAACTTGAAGAACTTCCTTTCCTTTCCGCGTCCTATTGGTTACCTTTGATAAGCATGCCGCGGCTGTGTAATTAGAATGGGATTTTAAAGACTTGTTGGTATGAAAGCGAGTCGAACGTGATTTAAGAATAACCAACCGGTCTCATCAAGTACCATTTCAATAGGTACAAGTTATGGAGGAAGTAGAAAAACTATTATCGTCTTGAATTTTACAAAATTGTGTATATAAATGTTAAATTTTTACGATAACATTTTAAATATCTCGCATTTAGCATTAAAATAGTTTAATTCACATTTGCTTTTAACACTTCTTTTAATTTTGCTTATTGATTGCCTAATTAAATTGTGTATATCGCAGAATTGGAAATCAATTTCAATATATTTTTAGAAAGGATATGCTCTCTCGTAAACAGGAATGTTTAACTAACAATTAAAAAGAGCAGAATAAAAAGAAGACAAAATAATGATTCGATTATCGATAATTTAAATGCAAGATGAGAGCAAATAGGTTGAGTTCGGACAGAACGTTCAGAATCGTTACAGGTGCTTCAACAGGTAAAATTCTTAGTGTCTGTCGGCAAATAGAGGCAGGCGGGAAAGAAACCCGACTAAGAGCCAGGTAGCTGGTGAGAAATAATCAATTCCTGCCGGATAACGAAGCTTAAATACCCTTATTAACATACGACAGATGAACAGTCGCCATGGAGAGATGGTTAATCAGACTCGGCCAGGTCTTAAATTGGTATAAACCAACTAAACACTTCTTCTTCTTAGTCTGTATTTCGATCGAAATATATAAATACCTAATGGGGTCAGAATAAATCTACGCAGTCGACTAAACAATGCGACTCTTTGCAAGGGAATTGTAAAGTAAACAAACCAAATGCCGCGAAGAGAACGAATGAAAACGAAATCTGTGCACAGCGAAAGAGAAGAATAAAATGAAAAGACGAAAAGGGCAAAGAGGAGAACAAAAATCACAGCACAATTCACCTGTCACGAGCAAAATGCGCTGCTCTTTCACACTTTTTATGCCCTTTTTATGCTCTCAGATCAAGTTGTAGACATTTGACAGTGTTGGAAATCATGGAAAATGTTAATAGTGTGTAATATTATATTAATTGAGATTAAATGTTAAATGAAAAAGTAAAGTAATACAAAAAAAACTAGAATCTTGCTCTGAATATCTTTTGTAAGCTAAGCCGCAAGAAACTGGTTTCTTATAAGAGTTAAATATATAAAATAAGAAATTATGCTCAGGTCATCAGTTATTGTGTATTAGAAAAAACCGTCTACTGTCTACTCTATACGTCTATTTTTAAAGCCATAAACTGACTGTCTCCGACAGCTGGCAGCTCATTAAAAACTTAATATACAAAAACTAAAAATTAAGCATTGTGATTAATGAGCAGAGGAGCTCTTAAGTCCATGATTTGCACAGAAATATATCGTGTGAACACAGAC
The DNA here is from genome assembly GCF_035044405.1 of Drosophila montana. Taxonomy (NCBI): domain Eukaryota; kingdom Metazoa; phylum Arthropoda; class Insecta; order Diptera; family Drosophilidae; genus Drosophila; species Drosophila montana. The sequence continues at coordinate 1,595,164 of NW_026996920.1, forward strand.
ATTTAATTGTGTGGCGCGTAAAATTGTGCAACTTGTTCAAGTGCTTTGCTTTGGGTCAAGTTCATGGAAGTTTTAAAGATTTTTTAGTTTAAATAAAAATATTGATTTGCAAGCTCTTAAGCTGAAGATTTACATGCGGGGGCAGGGGGTTCGGTTAATTTAAAGCCTCGTCTAACGGTTGTTGCTTGCGCAGAAATAAATGCCGCCAATGGCCTTCAAAGCACGGAGCCCGCACTCAAAGCCACACACGTATGTGTGTGTGTATGTATGTATGTATTTCCGTACATTTACGTAAGCAAGCTTACCTTCATACATGTGGACGTAGATGCGTATGCGTGTGCGTACATACGCACATACATACATACATCAGCTGAGCGCGCAATAACAAAAACCACCCCCAACAGACGCTGTCGCCCCCAAACAGCCTCTTGTTAGGCTTGAGAAATTTCGATACATCATCCGCAGCATCCAAAGGAATTTCAACCCCAAAATGCCGTTCATTGATTGACAAAAACTGTGTCAGAAATGTGCCAATTAACGGAACATCCACTTACCTCTTTCAGCAGGAACAAAATTGTTGTATCTGGACGTTAAATTGAGTGGCAACTGTGTTTGCTGCTGCTGCGGCTGCTGCGGCTGCTGCAACGACGTTGACTGTAACAACAGTTAGACGGATCAAAGCTACGCTCTCTGCTCTCTTATACACATGCACTGACGGCAACGTCTTTGATTTTGATTCACTTTTATTTTATTTTTATCTTTTATCTTTATTTAACTGCGACGTCAGCGTCGCCACTGACAATGACATTTTCACGCACAAACACACACACACACACGCGCGGCGCTGGTCAGCGAAATTTCTTGTTGATGTTGCAGTCTCGTCTGCGCTATTGCGGGCGCGGGGTGTAAGTTCTCCAAGGCAGGCAGGTGCACTTACAACAAGAGCTCACACACACACACATACACGCAAAGGCTTCCACTATCAAACACTCTCATACAAACACACACACACAGACGACACGAAGCGCAGACACACGAGAGACAAACAAACGATGCGGACGCTGGCACCTGGCACTTTGCTTCTCTGCTCTTCTTCTTCTTCTTTGTAATTTTTTATTTTCTTTTTTTGCACGCGGCGACTGTGATGGCTTCAGTTGCAGCTTTTTTTACAGACTTTATTTAGATTTGCTTTCTATCTAATCTCGGGGTTGTGCTTACTCTCCATGCTTAGATAATGCTTAATGGGCTCTTATCTTGCGTTTTGTCGCCTGTGCACACACTTTTTCTCGTAATTAATTAATTTTTTATAACAACCGCGTCCCGACGTGCTGATTCTTCGGCGTCAAAACAACAACAAGTTCGAAAACAAACCAAATATGACCCCATCCAGCAAATTGAAAAATACCGCAAAACAAAATATGCTATCTTGGTATTTTTTAGGCAATTACTGTTTGGACAAAATAAATACAATTCATATGCCCGCCGAACTTCTAAAGTACCCAATACTATTTAATTGTACTCGTCTGAGGATGCATGACTACTGTAAATCTAGAAATTTGCAAAGTAGACAAACGCCTGATAACGCATTTTGCAAGTAACTCATCTATTTGTTCATATAATTATGTGGTCTTTAAATATATGGTATTGTTCTTTGCTAAAAACCCACTCAACGATATCTGACAAAAGTTGAAATATATGAACAGCACTCGCGGTTGCGAAAGCAAGCGCGAAGCGCGAGTTGAGTAATCTCTGAAATGAATCAATAGGTGGCGCTTTACTTCTATGCAAAGCTTCAGATATGAAGTTAATAATTAATTCTAAATCTTCCGCTTGAAACAGATAATTAAATTTGACATATAGATGCTGCTTTTAACGTGCTTTACTACCCTAGATTCATAAATGGCGGATATGAATCCACATGAGAAGATACCCAATACCAAGTACTGTAGAAAAAATAGTAAAACTGTTAGCAAGGGCAGTGACCCAGAAATATAAAATTATTCTATAAAATTATTAATCTATTAACTTTGTTGCGCCGAAGACCTTTCTCGTGCACCACCTGTTGAAATGGAAATTAAAATAACTTTGTTTAAAAATTAACGGATTATTTCAGCGCCATGATCAAAAATGGTTACCGATATTTCACCACACTTTCACGTTACAATATGTTGTGTTTATGTTGTCTTAGGTTAGCATTCTCATAAGTTGGCAGGGCCTAAAATAACGGCGCTCTTATGTATGTATGTACATATATATGTATACATTACATTATGTCTAGAAATATGGCGAAGTACTGTTTTTTTTTAATTTTATTTTTAATGATTTTATTTTAATGCAAATCATATGCTCCTGATGTTCCATTCCAAAACTTAAACGGCTCGGAATTGACGGCTTCTGGGGACACGGTTGAAGCATCGGTTATGATGGCAGTCAGGCGACTTACATATATTCTCTTCCATATTTTTTATACGCGCCTGCATGGCTTTCATCTGCTGCTGTTGCTGGACTATCCTATTTTTTAATGCAGCCATTTCCTGATGTAGCACTTGACTCTGCTTGGCTTTTTGAACATGGTTTTTGCTTTTGTAGGTCTGCTGATGCCAATGAGGCTGCTGCTCTTGCCCTCTGCCTCTGTTGTAGCAAAGTGCATAATTGGGCCTGCATCGACAAAAACGCGTCTACTTCTCGAGAATTCGTTTTGAAATGTGTACAAACATGCGCAAATGTTGCCACCTTGTTTATTTTTAAAACAATGTTAAATAGACATTGCCACCTATTTTTTTCTTTTTGCTTACATTTTGAGTTACATCACTAACCAAATAACATATAGACCGGACATGCAGAACAAAATAGGTGGTCTCCAAAAATTGGTTTGCATCTGGTCCAACGAGCGAGTAAGATATACATATGACATCTTTTGATCGCTCACACTACAGAAAACTCCTTTGGCTTACTCTCTTCCATATGATTTGTGCGATAGAACGGCATCGCTGTTTTTTATCTCGCTCCCACTACAGGAAACTGCTTTGGCTTACTCTCTTCCATATGATTTGTGCGATAGAACGGCATCGCTGCTTATTTTTATCTCGCTCGCACTTACTCTCAGTGCTCTCGATGCTCTCTTTATGTCTAGGTACCGTTTAAATGTTTGTGTGTGCATGTGGCCGCACAAGCGAAAATGCCCACAAATTCAATTTTTGTCAAAAGTCGGTGGCATTTCTTCCCTTTTGAGGGGACGGGTAATATGAAATAATGAAAGGGTTTGCCAAGTCGATGCAAAATTCTTTCATTTTAGCTCGTTCTTCTTCGAAAGGGTACCTAAGCGTTGGCATGTGTGCATTTTAAAGTTTTTGGACTTGCTATTCACGCATACTAACATATTTTGTATATGAATAGAAGCATTTATGCGCATGTGTGCCTGTTGGTCCCTGCCTGCCTGTCCGATGCAAATTTGACAATATTTTTGGACTTCTGAATTTCGAGCTCTACACACACACACAGAGACACAAATGTGTGTGAATGGGCTGATCATGGGCGCAAAATTTAAAAATATCATTATTGGCACGCTTCTGTCGCGCGCCCTTCTTTTTATGATTTAGGGCTTGAATTGATGAATGAATGTTGACCCCTTATTACCTGCAGCAGCCCGTTGGGCCGAAAGGGTCAACTTTTGGCAAACACCTGCACCTGCATATTTAGGTCAAGTGACTGATCACTTAACTAATTTTATGACCACCTGCACCTTCATAAATTTTTTTGTAAATTTAGCCCGTTAAATGCCATAAAATCTGGGAAATCCAAAAAACGGTTTAAAAAAACTGCTAAAAATTAGACTTCCTGACATTTTCCCGGACAGACACTGGTTTAGTTGACAGTAAACTTCGGAATCGAGCGGTGCTATCGAGTGATTTTCAGTGTTTTTTCAACTATTATCTACGTGCAAAAATTCATAACATTTTTTAATATTAACAAAGACTATGGCTGAGCCAAAAAGTGTTAATGAAACTTTTGAATCTGTGCGTGTTAAACCCAAAACTAATAGAAAAGTGTGGAAAAAGAACGGTGCTAAGTGCATCATCCCATCATGTGGAAGGAGTTACAGGAAAAGTTCACCAAACTTCCCAGTGAGATTATTTTCGTTTCCTTCAAAAGAATTTTATTTTAACAAGTGGGTTAAATTGTGTAATTTGGACTCGAATTTGCCGCGAAACAAGGCTAAAATATGTGACCGGCATTTTGAACACAAATATTTTGGCAAAGCTAAGTTAAAAAGGAATGCAATTCCCACATTACACTTGTCCGAAAACACTTTGTTGCATTCGGCTGCCACTGACCTTAATGAGCAGGAGAATATTGTAGAGAATATATTAGAACCCAATATCCCAATAGAATTAGATTTTCCGTACTCCGAAACACATTCCGCCGTCGTTTCTCAATATGAATGTGCCGAAGATATAAACACAGCCAATTTATTAAGTTTCAAAGATGATCGCAAAAATCAATTATGGAAAGACCTAGACAGTCACACTAGCTTAATAGATTTTAATGCTTCGGAGAGCTTGCCATTTTGTTCTAATTGCTTAAAAAGAGAACAAAATGAGGCATATTACAGAAACAAATATTATAAGATGATGCTTGATCTAAAGAAGTCACAGGAAAGTTTAGAAAAGTTAAAAAGTAGGGTTTTTCTTTTAAAAAGGGCCTCAAGAAGACAAGGAATGTCTTTAAGATTTCGGAAACCGAAAATATCTAAAAATGTTTGCACAGCAATAACAAATATGACCCATGTTTCTGACGAAGCGAAAATTCTATGCAAAATGCTTCTAAAAAATTCGCGATTTTATAACAGTGCAGAAAGGACAGTCACTCAAAATATAAACTTTTATTCGTCTAGAACATACGATTACTTACGGGACGTCCTAAATTTGAGACTTCCTTCAAAAAAAAGTATATCTCGATGGGCGCTGTTTAAAAATTTGACCCCGGGATTTAATCCCGACTTGCTAGAAAACTTACAAGACATAGTTAGCAAAATGAGTGAAAAGGGAAAAGATGCTATTCTTGTTTTAGATGAGGTTAAAATTAAACGAGGACTGCAATACAATGCATCACTTGATGAGATTCAGGGATTTGAAAATGATGGGGTTAAAAAAAAAAAGTTGTTAGGGCAGCAAGTCTGCGTTTTTCTTGTTAGGGGCCTTTTTGAAAATTGGAAATATGTCTTAAGCTACACTGTTTCTGCAAATGGCATAAAACATGAAGCTCTTAAGGAAAAAATTGAGTCTAACATTGGACTTTCTCAAACTCTAGGACTTAACGTGAGAGCCGTTGTATGTGACCAGGGCTCTAATAATAGAGCGACTTTCAATAAATGGGGTATTTGATTTTAAGAATCCTAGCTTTAGAGTCAATGGCAAAGAAATTTTCGCTATATTCGATTCTCCACATCTTATGAAATCGCTTAGAAATATAATTATATCACGCGATCTTACTACACCTGATGGCGTAGTTTCGTGGCGTATAATAAGACAACTGTTCGAAATCGAAAAAACAAATTTAACGCGTCTTTGCCCCAAATTGACTTCCAAGCATATAAGCCCAAATTGTTTCGAAAAAATGAAAGTAAAGTATGCCACTCAGGTTTTTAGCCATAGTGTCGCGGCTGCAATACGAACAGTAATTGATTCTGGTGGCTTTTCCGATTGCAAAGAAAGTGCTGCATCCACGGCCACGTTTATTGAAAAAGTTAACAGACTTTTCGATTGCCTTAATAGTTACGTTTTGTATGATAGGAATCCGTATAGGTCTGCCTTACGAAAACATAATGTTGTACATGAATACCTCAAAGAAATGATATTATATTTTAAAGAGCTCAAATACCCACAGAAAGTGTATTGCATTAATGGGATGATTATAAACAATATCATCCGTAATTGCTTTAGCGGAAAGTCTTTGGAAAGAAAACCCCAATGTTTATTTTGTTGCTACTTCCAAACTAAACCAAGACCCCCTAGAAAATTTATTTTATTTAATAAGGTCTCGCGGAGCTACAAATACTAATCCAACAATGTTTGAATTTAATATAATAATGTCAAAAATGCTTTCAATGAAGATATTGACATCAGTTTCAGTATCTGGGAATTGTGTACCGGATGAAGATGTTATGTTAGCCAATGTCATAAAGGACTGTCGATTAGACCTATCTAAATCGAATGCCCATTTTAACGCAACTTCTTTTATCGAAGAGGATACGATCTCTTCAGACAAGGAGTCAGAAGTGGAATTATCTTTGGAAGCAACAATTGCCAACATGCGGAATGCTTTCAATGAAAATGCTTTGCGATATTTTGCTGGTTATCTTTTGTACAGGCTATTGCAAAAGTATGACTGTGAAATATGTGCTAATCTTCTTAAAGAAAGCAAGGAAATGCAATGTTCTTCGGAGTATTTGGATACTCCATAAAAATTTTGGCTTTGTAAATCAGAGTCTTAAGCTTAAAGCCCCTTCTGATAATTTTTTTTCAATTATAAAAATTCACTTCAACGTTTTCAAGCGAATATTCGATAAGAGCCCGCAAATATCTAATTTAAAAAAATATATAGTTGAGTCCTGCATCTCTGCTACAAACGCAAGCTTATATGCGGACTGGTTTTCTGCCGTTCACCCATGTTCTGAGCACAGGAAAAACATGCTCAATCAGTTTGTTTTAATTTTAATAAGAAAGAATTGCAAGTGGTTAACTGAAAATATTGTTGGTGAATCGTCAAATTCAAAAATGAAAAAGATTAATATTTTAAGACAATAAAATTATGAATACTATAAATATATAATTGCTCCTATTTTGTATTTGGCATATTTGAATATTTTAAAGATTTTAATTTTTACACAAATTTCCGCTGGTCATAAAATTAGTTAAGTGATCAGTCACTTGACCTAAATATGCAGGTGCAGGTGTTTGCCAAAAGTTGACCCTTTCGGCCCAACGGGGCTGCTGCAGGTAATAAGGGGTCAACATTCATTCATCAATTCAAGCCCTAAATCATAAAAAGAAGGGCGCGCGACAGAAGCGTGCCAATAATGATATTTTTAAATTTTGCGCCCATGATCAGCCCATTCACACACATTTGTGTCTCTGTGTGTGTGTGTAGAGCTCGAAATTCAGAAGTCCAAAAATATTGTCAAATTTGCATCGGACAGGCAGGCAGGGACCAACAGGCACACATGCGCATAAATGCTTCTATTCATATACAAAATATGTTAGTATGCGTGAATAGCAAGTCCAAAAACTTTAAAATGCACACATGCCAACGCTTAGGTACCCTTTCGAAGAAGAACGAGCTAAAATGAAAGAATTTTGCATCGACTTGGCAAACCCTTTCATTATTTCATATTACCCGTCCCCTCAAAAGGGAAGAAATGCCACCGACTTTTGACAAAAATTGAATTTGTGGGCATTTTCGCTTGTGCGGCCACATGCACACACAAACATTTAAACGGTACCTAGACATAAAGAGAGCACATCGAGAGCACTGAGAGTAAGTGCGAGCGAGATAAAAATAAGCAGCGATGCCGTTCTATCGCACAAATCATATGGAAGAGAGTAAGCCAAAGCAGTTTCCTGTAGTGGGAGCGAGATAAAAAACAGCGATGCCGTTCTATCGCACAAATCATATGGAAGAGAGTAAGCCAAAGGAGTTTTCTGTAGTGTGAGCGATCAAAAGATGTCATATGTATATCTTACTCGCTCGTTGGACCAGATGCAAACCAATTTTTGGAGACCACCTATTTTGTTCTGCATGTCCGGTCTATATGTTATTTGGTTAGTGGTTACATGAAAAAATTCGATTATCTCGAAAATCATACTGTTAATTTTCATGAAATAAAAACAAAATAATGATTATGCCATATTTACTATATATGGGAAAAATAAATATAAATGTAAATTATATCAGATGTTGTCGCTAATATTGCCATAAATGTGTGTAAGACAATGTAAAGCAAATATCTAATTATAATTATTTATGCAAATTACTCACACAATTTATTCTTGAATAGGCTTTGTTTGCTTTTAAATGGCATATTTCCCAAAATTCCAAACCAACCAAATCAAAATGTATTGCAAACTTGCGCATTTCGATTTCTAACATGTATTCAAAGTTGAGCAATTTTGCGTAGCTGTTAACGCATTTTAAGACCTGTTAACTCAGATTGCGCATTTATCAAACCGCTAATTCAAATTTAAATAAATTGAGTAAAAATATGTAACGGTCAGATGATACTACTTTGTGCCTACTTGATTTATGGGAGGGGAATACTGAGGGGATTATTGTCGACAAATTGGAGGTGCATGGGCAAAATACTCCAGGGGTAAAAATATTAATCTATATATTTAAAAATACCAGATTTTATGCAGCTTTTGAACATAAATGAAGCAAAATCGTTTAATATTTAGCGAGTGGAGCTTCACTGATCAGACTCAGTTATCATGTTGCATAATATCAATCAACCTCGACTGTGCAGCGACACTTGGTAACTTTTTAAAGATAATAATAAGTACAGATAATAATATATTAAATATCCTTCAGCTTCCCTGTTGCCAAAATATTCCAGTACTCACCTGATGCATAGAATTATACTGGATAAATCAATCACCGGTCTAAATTCATAGTCTTTAAATAAAAAATATTATGGAAAAAGTAAATTTTCAAGGATTTGCTTCCAAGGATAGAAGCTATATGATTATGGTCCACATTTTCTGGTTAAATCCCAAGGTCTGCATGTAATATGCTTGATAGTAAATTGATTCAACCATTAGCTTATGAAACTTGTGCTCCAATCTGAAGAACCTAAAGAATATAAATCGAAATACAACTGCAATACTTAGTAATAGACAGACAGCTAGACAGACAGATATGGCTATATCGACTGGGATAGCGAATCTTCATCTAGAATCTGCCTAGAGCAAGAGCTATATTCTAGTGTATATGATTATTATTTTCCCACATTTTATAATAGTTGAAGATACGTGTACATAGTATATATTTAGAGCTCTTTAAGCTCGAAAGCAAAGTCTATCTGCAATTTCCCTGTTTGACTTATTTGCGTAATACTTTTGAAATGAATCCATCTAATACGATCTCGGGCTTCTGCAGCATCTTGCTCATCTACCTGGTTTTATCTGATAATGATAACAAAAAAGATCGTGATAACAGTCCGTCTCTAGTTAAATTTGCTTACGTATGGCGTTTTACAATGTGTGTTTGCCTTATGCCCGTAAATCATATTCTATACTATGTATTTTATAGGGGTCGCTAAAAATACATCGTGTAATCAAAGATAGCTCCTGTCAACGTTCCGTTTCGAGCGGTTTTATAATGCCATAATTAAGGGCTAACAGAGAATCGGGCAGAGCGTAAAGGTTATTCGGCGCGAAACTGAATACATTGAACCCAGCTTATCTTTGATCATCTAAAGTTGATCATTTGCATAAATTTAAGGATCAATAAGTCAATATTAATAAGCATTAGGGAAATAATCCTAAGAAGAATGCCAAATCATTGTACTGTAGATCGCTTCTTAAAAACCTACACTACTTTCATAATTATTATTCTAGGTTTAAAAGATAACATGCATGTTACCAGTTTATCTTTGATCATCATCATTAATCGTTGGTCATATTAATATTAATATTAAAAAGTCTTAGGGAGCTAATCCGACATCATTGTTCTGTAGATCCCTTCTAAAAAAACCTACACGACTTTTATAATTTTTATTAAGGACAGTCTAGATGTTAAAGATAACATGCATGTTACGACTTAAGGGGCATACACATTGAATACATTGATCCCAGTTCGTCTTTGATTATCTTTAGTAGATCATTTTCATAAATTGAAGGATCAAAAAGTCAATTTAACAAGTATTAGTACCTTTGTTCTGTAAGTCCTTTCTAAAAACCAACATGACATTTGTAACTATTATCAAGGACAGTCTAGATGTTAAAGATAACATGCATGTTATGACTTTCATACTGGCATACTTATGTAGACTTATATAGCTGAGCACGTGGTCGTGTTACCAGGCGGTAATAGTCGATCAGACTGATAAGCACCTGTCGCGCATATCAATCAATGCGAGCATTTCGATATATCATCCAATTGTAATGTTGTTCTTGTTGTTGTTGCGACTTTTTTTGTGTAATTGTAAATGGTTATGGTCACGGCCGCATAATTGACTGGACACAGTTGACTTTTTCATTTTCTACAGCTCGGCAGGAATTCGCTGCGCGTTTCTATTGTGAATAGTTTTTCAACGAAATGCCTAAAACTTTTTCGGCTCAGCGGCAATTTTCGTGTGCAAAGATTGCGATTCGCCAATCGCCAGTTCAAAATCAGCTTTTGGAATCCTTGTCAGCCTTCGAAACGGTTTATGAATATGGCTGATGAGCATTAGCATTGTTAATACGTAAGAAGTGTAAAACTAGAAGTGAAAAGTAAAAAGCAATTAGCACACATTTTTTTCGTAATATTGTAACCTTAAAATATACCAATCAAAAATCGTATAATTATAGCTTATGGGTGAAGAAAATAACACTAATGCATTAGATATCAATTTTGTTGGTTGGCTAATATCTAATATCTGTTGGCTAATATCCCAAGAACCCCATACGTACCACATGCCTGTGTTCTGTTAATCTCCCGACTCCTAGTTAAGAAGCAAATTCTGGACTGTAAAATTGCGCCCATCACACCTCCAGGTAAACCTTGGCCTATCCACAATCTCTCCGCTGGCGGCATGTCACTCTGTTTGACATTGTTGCACACGTCAGTCGTCGCTCATTAAAGAAAAAAAAAGAATACAGAAGCGACATTATCTTTTGGGATCTCATCTGTCGCGTTCGCATCAACAAAAACATCAGCAGAGAGCGGCACAGTATCTCATGAGCTGTCACTAATACGGTAACTGCTCCAATTTATGTTAGAATCTCATCGTCGTCGAGCAGCGTCTGCTCTTCGGGCAAGCCTGCCCAGTTTGGCGGTCTGTCGGGGGACTGTGCCTTGGTTTGTGTGCGTACTCTGGTCCGGAGATTGCAAAGATATATGCTAAGCAGAGTGCATGCACAGATCTATGGCTGGCTCGATAAGAGATTCCTCAGTCTCGGTGCGAACGGCGACTGTGAAAGTTAAACAACGCGCAGCGCAAAGTACCCCGAAAAGTCCGAGCACAATTCACCTGAAGTCTGCAGCGAGTGTGCCACAGAATCTTGAATAAGTATACGCCATGTAGGCAATAGACTCCGAGTGCTCCGAGTGCAATCCAGGGAACACCTTGAAAGGTTGCAAATAAAAGAATATTAATAATTAAATGAAGATCAATTGAGCTGTAAGCTGAATTTAAATGTGAGAAAATTGCTAATTTTACAGTGAGACAAAATGTAAAAAGTAAATCGAAAATATACATTCAAATACCAAAAGCAAACAAGAACAACTTTGTGCGACGTTTATTATCTCAAATTTCAATTGGATTTAATCAAAATCATAAGAAAACTCTGTCACAGACCCAAACACTCAAAAGCACACACACACACACACTCACACACGCGAGCCTATTAATTTTGTGTGCGTATTAGTGTGCTGCATGTGTGAGCTTTTCGTACCTGTATTTGTGTGTCCCAGTGCCGTCTGACCGAGAAACTCAGACTGAGACGCAGCGTCGTCGGCGTCGCTGCATTTGATTGAAACGAACTTCAAACTGAGAGACAGGCTAGTGGCAGCATTTGTTAGAGTATCTGCGCGCGTGTGTGTGGGCTTCAATTGAAATGGTCAAAATGGCCAGCGAGGAGACGGTCACCGAGGCCACCCGCACCGAGAAAGTCGAATTGTCGCACTTTGGCGAATTCTGCCAGCGACACGGCATTAATCCCAATTTGATTATGCTCAAGATAACGCTCTTTGTCATGTATGGAGGTGAGTACTGATAGCACACACACTCACACACTCACACACACACACTCATTTAAGACCATCTCATTAAAAACCAATTATAAATGAAGGGTGTCTGTTGGGCGTGATGGGACCAGGAACCAAAAACAAACGTGACGTGCAATTAGCTTCTTGTCAATTCGAGAAAGCATGTGAGCATTTTTTTTATTTATTTTTATTGCTGATAACACAGACAAATCGTCGTTTATCCGACTTGTTATGCAGCGGCTTAACCAATTACGACAATTATGTTGTTTATGATAAAAACGAAGCGACAGCAAAGATTCGGAGTAGATTTATTTTAATTGCTATTTGCCAGTCGGTTGGTCAAATAAAAAACAACTTTTTGTTTATATCTTCTGTCTGCTTTGAAGTTGTACAGCATGAATTCTATATGCATCGGAAAATTTTTACAAATATGTTTTCTATTTGACATTTCTTCAATGTAACTTTTGCGGATTATCCGATAGCTAATAATAAAGAAATAGTGACTAATGAAATCAAAAGAATCATTTAAACTACTAAACAAGAAAGTTCAAAATTTTAAAAATTTTATATATTTATTAAATAATCATTATAAGTAGATTTGGCATGAAAACCTCCAGAGCTTCGTAATTCTAAATTAGACTTGTTTGGAAAACATGTTTGAAGATAATGTCATATTCATAAACATTTTATTTAAGCGATTTTTGAAAATCTTAGCGATAGAAAACTTTAATTTTAACAAGATCGCTTTCGTCAAAGAGGTATCCTGTACTCTGTATCATACTTTAAACAGCAACTATGCTTCTTCTTCTCATAGACCCATAATATAAAAAATAAATTCTTAAATAAGTTCGGTGTTTATAGTCCGATCTTTACTAAACTTTATGGCCTAAATATAAGATTGATATGCTTACATGATCCAAAGTTTAAAGCGATTCCTTTTCAAATAAATAACAATAAATCATTGTTAATTGGTGTGAATGGAGGGTGGTATATATATATATATATATATAAATATTGATGATCAAGAAAATAAATACCTCTTATGCTTCTTAAATGCATTTAAAGAAAGCTTTTCTTCAAATCTTGGGGTGTAAAATCATTCTAGCTGGTATTACACGGATATTTAAATCGTTAATTTCAATACATTTAGCGTCTTCATGAAATGTTTTTGTATTATCTCTATTTTTTAAATAATTTTCCCCTACTCTGTCCATGTTTGCCTTAAAGTATATAATCTTAATCAGTATGAACAGCTGAGTCGATATAGCCATATATGCCTAGCAAATCATAACTAGATACAATGCCATAGCGATTTTTGGGAACAAACAGTCAAAGATGGCCGTTCCTTCTTGTATAAATTCGACATACAATTATGCGACACAAGTTTTATTATGACTGGTAAATATGTTTGCAAAACAAGGTGCAAGGCTCACCAGATGTGTTGAAATATCGTATAATTAGCCGTTATTTACAAGACAGTGAGCACTTAATTGAATTATATTCATTTATATAATAATTGTAAGCTCCTTTTGTATAAAGAACATTTCCCAATGCAAGCAGTAATGAGTTTTTGGCTCAGCGCTTGCACAATCGCATTTAATTGAATAAGAAACATAATACTTGTGATGAGATTGAGAAGCTGTCACTCCTTGAGATCGAGTTTGCGATGGAATACGCATTGAGAAAGATTACGAAACACATATATTAATAAATGCGATACTGGCATGCGAAATTTAATTAGAAATATGCTTTCATCTATGTCTATAATTATGTCACACTGTGCCGGGCATTGCCTCGTTAAACCATCTGGCTCAGATTTAAGCAAATATTTAGTTCACAGTCTCAAAACAGCTTCAACCAGTCGAAATGGAGTTGACTGTAAGCGGATGACAGGGATTCTCAAGCCCATATATAAAGTGTAGTAGATACATTCTTTACATTCTATCAGACTAAGGGCGAAAGAGCACACATCCATCTTTAATCACATTTGTGCACTGATTGTTAAAATATGTCAATATACTCTGCACTTGAAATTGTGCAATAAATGTACATCAGCGAAAGTTGCACGGATGCACTTTGACTTGCACACAAATACAAGTCCACGCACACACACACACACACACACACACACACACATCTGCGGGCCATTCGTGTCAGTCGCGCTTTAAGGACCAACTCGCGCGAGGCTGCTTTGGTCCACGGAGGAATGATGCCCATTGACGAGTTGGCTATTGAATCAGACACAATTCAATTCCCTGAAGATGACAGCTTGACTCCTGACTTCCTGGCGTGCTTGGCAAGAAATACGGCGAGGTTAAGTTTCACCTGGCCACGAATGCCTTAGGAGCTCTTTAGGAGACTTTTGGGCATGTAGTTGGCGACGAGTGCTCTTGGTGCAGACAATAGTCGGTGGAGTTGCTTATCATTTCATATTCGGCTGCAAAAGCTGGAGGAAGCGTTAGCTGATCTCTCATCTCTGTGAACAACCTAGCACGGGCTATGCTGGAATTGAGGCGCAAAGGGGTTCATACAGCTGCCTTTGCAAGATCAAGGATCCGCACCGTGCTAAAGGAAACATCAAAGTATCTTGCAGATACTATAAGCTGATGTAGTCCTTGAGATAGCCCAATCGGGCCACTCGCGAATATCGCGAGGCACAATTATCTATTCACCAACGGATCTGCTCCCAAAACGCGATGAATTTTTATCATATACCATGTTCATCACAGCTCAATTAAATCGAGCTTAATTAAATTACAGGTTAAAAACGTATATTGTTCGATTTATTTTTTGAAAAAGTAGTTAATTTTGGTCTGTATCGTGCAACAATTTATATTTATACGTCGACCATGTTAAGAATTTGGGTGCTGCGATTATTGAGGAGTTGCGTGCATTAAGTTGAGCGAGGGAGTACTGTAATACTTAAAGCAAAGTACTTTACTTTCGATACAATGACAACTTAAATAAGTTGAAAAGAGTCTCTTTAAATGCTAAGCATATTGAATAAGGATAAAAATGTGTGAAAATTCAAATGTATCTAGTCGGCAGAAGGAATCATCTCCGACCCCATATATACTCGATTGGAGCGCTAAGCAGAGTAGATCTTGCCAAGTCCTTTTTGTCAGTCTGAAAATTTTAAAAATAAATTTTGAAAAATATATATGCTAGTTACCATGTGCAGAAGGAATTTATTATTTTTTTGTCGATCTATTTAAAAAATTCGTTCAAAGCATAACTAAACAAGTAAGAGGTTCTAGTCGGGAGCTCCCGACTAGGGGATACCCTGAACCCTCTTCTCCCAACAGGCGATAGCTATAAAATGAAAGATACTTGATATATACATACTATTCTAGAAGGTAAATGTCAAGATTGGTGACTCTAGCTCTTATTATTTACCAAAATTGCTCAAAAACAGGATTTCGATATCGATTTTTTGATCGATTACTTAGAAACGGGGCAAGTTATCGAAAAACGGAAACAAACTCGATCTGCACGGGGACTAGGAGGACCTACAGCTAAAGTCTCAAGTCTCTAGCTCTTATAGGTTCTGAGATCCTTGCGTTCATACATACGGACAGACGGACGGACAGACGGACGGACGGACAGACAGTCGGACATGTCTAGATCGACTCGGCTATTGATGCTGATGCTGATCAAGAAAATATATACCTTATGGGGTCGGAGATGCTTCGCTCTGCCTGTTACATACATTTGCACAAATACATTATACCCTTATTACCCATTTTTAATGGAACTTGATGTATACATTTTCATACATTTTATACAGACTTACATTTTGGATACCTCCATTTTGGATAGTTTATGCATTGTAAGATAGACAAAAACCTATTACTTAACGTGAAGGAAACTTTCATCAAGAGCATCAAGTTGTTTGTGTTTAAAAAGGAGCTGGAATTTTGTAAAGCACCTGGGTCCAGAGTATCTCCTATTCGCATTGCAAAACTAATATGCTCGATATCACTTTACAAACAGAGTATAAAGAACACACACATCTACCGCCATTTTACCTACAATACGAGACCGAGTTAGGCTGGCAGTGAATCTTTGAATTCATTATCACAACGTGATGCAAACCCTGCGCCGCCTCTCGGCCCAAGAAGCTGCGACGATCTTGGCAACTGTGGAACTGTGGAGCTGTGGAACTGTAGAGCTGTAGATCTGGGGGAATAGGCTGGTCGGAAATAATCAATTAGGCACAAAATGAGTTACACATTTGTATAAATTTAGTTACACAAACACGCGCTTGGATATGGGGCTTCTTTTGTTGGGTAGCACAGCTTTTCCCAGTATGTGGCAATTAAGACACACATCCATATATATGTATATATATATATATATATGTATATAGTTTATGTATAGTTTTCTTCTGGATATGAGTGAGAGGGGCTGGCTGTGTGTGGCTTTTGTAAATAAATCTAGCTTATATGATTTAAGCTTGAGGAAGGTTTAGTTTTATTCGCCTTGTTGCTGCCTCAAGTACTAGTATCTATGTATCTCAAACTTAAATCAACGCCAGTCAAGTCAGATGACCGTGCGCTGTTTTCGCTGCTCGCGGTCAATGACAAAAACATTTTGCGTTCGTTTGCCGTCCTCCTTCGGATCTCCCGCGTTCCGTCTGTACCTAATAATAATGCGACCTCTGTTTGGCCATTGGTCGCATGTTGTTTTATGTCATTAAAGTCAAATTGTCGCAAATATTAGTATTAATGTGCTTTTTATTCGCTCTGATATTCACGCCTTTGTCGATATATTCAACTATCTCTAATGCCGCTGTACCCTGTACCCATGCTGTAGGTAGGTACCGTTCTGGAAGTACACGTAGCAGGCACAAGAAAACACCGACAAATCCCGTAAAAATATATATTCTAGTTGGCATTTCAGTTTTCTCCAGATCCAGAGCGTTACCTCTCTTAAGTATCTTCATACTTCCTACAATATTTGAACTGAAGTAGCAGCTTCTCTCAAAAACTAACCTCTAGCCCAATTCACTATCTTAATACAAATACAAACAGAAATCTCGACAATATGTTCAAGCAAATCTTACGCTTAAGGGACGGGCTAAAAAGCTGAAGATTTCTTACGGGTGGAAATCGAACACTAAGAAAGTGGTTTTGGATAATTCTACCTCCAAGTAGGGAAAACGATCAAAATTTGTGTGAAAACAGCAACAAGACTAACTGAGCGTCGAACTAACAAGCGTGAAGTCGCCGGCTCAAATCTAGCAGCACTTTTAAAATTTTGTTATTAGCTTATTTAATTGGGCATCAATTTGAATATTGTATAGTTGCTTACTTAATTGTTTTTTATATTAGGAGAAAAAGCTTTACTAAAATTGCTAACATAAGAAAGTGACCCCCGCCGATGGAAATAGGACAATCCTAGTTTATAAATACCTTATTATAATCATTATCATAATTTCATAGCTTAGCATCTGATTATGACAGTTAACTTATGCACCCTAAATACTTAAATCCTGCAATTCTGATTACTCATGCCTTTTTTTTAGCCACTTCATCATTGCTGCCCTACTTGACGATACACATGCAATCGATTGGAATGACGGTGGAAGAAATAGCGATTATCTACTTGGCGTTGCCGTTCACAACTTTTCTCAGTCCTCCAATAACAGGTGAGTGGGTAGATGGTAAATCAAAATTGGGTCAACTGGATTATTAGATTATCGTATAATATAAAATTTAATTAATTGTAGGACATAAATTTGTTGAATGCATGTTTGTAAAAAATTTGATTCAAACTCAAACAAACCCAGTAAGAATGCTCTAGCCAGAAGTGCCCGACCGAGAGAGACCCTTGATGTTCTTTTAGCAAAAACAAAAGCAGGCAGTTAATTCAGATTTAAGCGATAAATTACGTATTATTCTAGAAGGGAATTGCAATTGGAATTATATTTATAGCGCATTTAAACCTATCTTAACAAAATATTTTGCAGTAGATCTTTTTGTGCCAAAGAAAAAAGACAACAACCTTAAAATTGTGTCTTAAAATAGTTGTGTGGTTCCAATTGTTATATAGTCTTGTCAGTCTGTCTGTTCGTCGACCTCGAAAGCTACAGGAGTTAGAGGCCTGAAGTCTGAAAGCCATATTCTCGTAAACTCCAATGCAATAGGAACTACATAAAGAAAACTTGGTATCTCGGTTTTCGTATAGTATACAGCTATCTGCTTTGGCATATAAATGGATTTTGGCCTTATATTGGAGCTGTCAACATTTCATAAAGTTGGGACTATAAACAACAAAGTTATTCAAAAATGTATCCTTGCAGTATGTATGTGTAATATGTTTCAAATGAAGCTGGAATGTTTATAAAAGAAGCTCAGTGCGGGGTTGATGGCATCTTCTAGTCGGCAACGTCCGTGTAGATTACCTTATTTATATAATATTATATTCGTATAGTAGTTGAAATAAAATCCCATGCATACATTATGTTATTGTTGTATGCACATTTATATATATTATTAATTAATCTTATGCACTGTAAACAAATCTGGCTCATGATGTCAGGATGGAGACAGGACCACAAGAACATGAATTTAAATTAAATTTGTCCAGCATCTGAGCTAGTTCATCTCAATCTGTAACTAAGTTGTGAGCAACTTTGTCAATGTAGTCAACATATTTGATAAAGCTTGCCCACTTTAGGCCACACTTTGCCAGGCCACAGATGCAGATGCTAAAAGACACACACACACACACACACACACATATCACAACCTCGTTTATTCGGAGCTCTAACTTGGCATCCACTTCTCTACTTTTCTCTGTCACGGTGCAGGTTTTCTCGTTGACAAATTTGGCAAATACAAGCCAGTCGTTGTGATGAGTCTTCTACTGAATGCAATTTTCCATCACTCGCTGCTCTTCATACCGCAGCAGGAGATCCCTGGAGTGGTCCCATCGGCATTTGTAATACGGCATCCGGAGAGCGGCGACACTGAGGTAAGCATCCATTTCAATAAGTGCAGCAACTACAAAACTCTGTTAAGTTTGCCTTTGCTGAAATTTTCTCTTTAATTACTTAAATCGCTCGAATCCTACTTTGAAGCACACAAATTGGATAAATGAATCTTTCGGCTATATTCCATCATTGTTGGCATTAAATTCAATTGAAAATGGCCTTAAATTCTTAAAAGCTACGCAGATCGACGTTTAGTTAAATGCAAAATTCATGCAACAGCCTTGGATTGTGCCTTAGCTTTTATGTAGAGTGCAGCCTGATATACTGCTGCACATTAACACACACCCACACACGCACACAAGCACATCTACCAGATGTAGTACATAAGGTTGCAAGCAACAACTTCTAAAACCTGATGCAGCTGTTGCACAGTAGATTAAATGCGCCTCCTTCATGGTTCCTTGTCGTGGTTGTTATTTGGTATTTTGACAATAGCTTGGCCAAAGCTAAAGTGGGACACAGTTTTGGTTGTTCGCCACTGAGTTTTGTTGCTGTTTGGCAGATGGTGCATGAAGAAGGAACTCGAGGCAGACCTAATAGCAACAAGGGTTTGTAAACTTTAGGAAAAAAGACTCACCCACGTACGTCAAGTATAATTAAGCCGCATAAAGGCTACAAGCTGTTGTAATTAAGTCAAGAGATATTTAACGCATATAAGAAGACGCTCCTATGGTATTTATAAGTATAATATGAGTAACTATGATCAGTATCAATAGGCGTTTCGATATAGTCATGCGTCATTAGTCAGTATTAATGAGTCATTAGTCATTACTCATTAGTCATCATACATTAGTCATTAAGAAATCGCATGAATAACTTAGCCGGAGTTTTTCCGATTTTATTTCACTGTAAACACCTGTTACACCTTGTATCCATCAAAAATGGTTCAAAAAGGCATCATGAAATTGTGCAAATGTGTAAAACGAGGATATACTGTAAAATATATGCATTATTAATCAGCAACCGGAACTTTAAATCTACTACTTTTATCTTTTTTTAAAATCAACTTAATCTGGGCATTACCAATTTACTTCGACTACCAACAAGGTCTGATTTACCCGCCTATGGGTATTTATCAGCAATAAATATATATGTATCAACCTGGCTGATAAATAAGTTTTGACAATTTCACTATAGCCTTTTTTTCAGCCAATTTCAATGGGTATTGTATGTCCGATATGGTTCATTTCGTTTTGTCTAGGGCATGTTTTACTTAATCCAAAAGCCCTGCAACGGACACGTTTTCAATTGTGGCACACGTATTTCGTGTCTGTCTCGTGGTCCCTGCTGGATGTCTATATACTTTGCGAAGAGCAAGAAGCAGCAGCACAAAAGCCGGCTTTTATTCGAGGCGCCATAACGCTGTCACTATCAATACACACTCATACACTAAGGCGCACGCCCACATAAAGCTATAAAACGCACACCAACTGAGCTTCTCCATGAGTGTGCATGTGTGCATGTGTGTGTTGGAGAGAGTGAGTGAGAGAGAGGAAAACTTTGGAAGCGACTGACTACACGTTGCTGCGAGCCCATCAACCTGACTCGCGTTGGCGCAGACACAAATGCAGCTACTGGCACACACAAATGCTCACGCACACACACGCACCCACACATGCACACACCATATTACGCATACGCATAGTGTGTGCCAGATTGTCTGTCTGCGTTGGGTCGCCCTGTACCAGATGTTGCATCTTTTTGTGTTGCATAGTATTCGGCTGCTTAAATTGCCTTTTTGCAGGCGCATAAATTTGTGTCATGTAAAATCATTGAATATGGCAAATAACTGTCGAATGTAGCAAATGTTGGACCTTGTGAATGCTGATGCATGACATCGAGGCATTGGCAAAATTTGTTGCCTGGGGGATTTCATTTTTATGCATTGTATTTCTTGTGTTTTATGCTTATAAGTCCGGCAATGTGGACATTTTTGTGTTATCGTTGTTTCAGGCATTTATTGCCTTTGGTATTTGTCCGGCTGTTGCTGCCTTTGTCATAATAAAATATTAAGCACTAAATTGTCTTTTATACGTTCGCAAAGCGCTTTTATCTGGTAATATATTAACAGAGCAGGGCTGCAAGAAAAGCATTCCCACAATGTCAAATTGAATAGCAAATGCTAGCGTAGAAAACTATAAAATTAGAAAAATGCTCTAGCTGTAAGTAATTGTGTGGGATTTGATTTGTCACACTTGTAGTGCATACGATTGAATACTCTGTACTTATTTAAAAAAGGCTTAATGGGGCATCTGAAATCACACAAAATAGAAAAACGCATTCCTGATTGTCTAAGCATGTCTGTACGACTTTAAGAACTATCTACCTCCGAATGTATTTGGGCCAGAGAGAATGGGTATATGAAAACTTTCTCAATCTAATATCTTAAGCTCTAGAATGGAAAATCAATATATTAAGATGTTTTCTTTTGCCTATAACATATATTTGAACAGCTTCAACATACCCTGTTTGCTCTTTTCAATGGGTATATTTTTTGCTAGCGTTTTGGAAACAAAGCAGAAATACCTTTCCTATGGAGATGTCAAAAAAATGACTATGGAAATAGTAAATGCCAGCATCTAAAGCTGTCGACTAGGTGGCATCTAAGAACTGACTGCAGAACTAACAACAGACCTGAAGAACTTGTAAGCAGGGAGGCAATGCCAAAAAATCCACTTATGTGCACAGGAGTGCACGTCAGCTCCGCATGTGTCTGTATCACGTACATTTATCTTTGTGTCGTTTTGCAGCACTTAAACTACACCGACAACAGACACGTATGCCGCTCGCACACACACACACACACACACACGAATGTGGACTGCAATACGGCAAGTTTAACAGCCCCGTTGTCGTTAGTCGTAATGAAACGCAATGGACCTGCGTGTTAAGGGCCTCGTTGTGGTCCCGAACCAATGCCAGTGGCACGCACTGCCCTAAATGAGAATTTGCGCAAAGTATCCTCTACTTTGAGATACGCACACTCGAAACACTCTCGCATTAGTCATTCGACACTTAGCCACATACATGGCTAGGGTGTGTATTGAATTTGTATTTATGATCTCTGCAAATAAAATACATTAAGACAAGACAGAACGACAGAATGCAGCTGGTCGAAGAATAAATACCCTTGAAGGCAAAGGGCCTACGATTTTACAGACGTGTGAGGAGAATTGTGAATTGTTCGGGGAAGATATAATTGAAAACCAAATTAGTTGTTCATACAAGAACTTAATTTTCCAATGTTATAGTGATCTGATCCGGTCTGTCTCGACATATTAACTGCCTGAAGAAACTAGTTGGCAACAGACTGACGAACGGAAAGACGGACAGATGGATATCGACTCGACTTTTGATGCTGATCAACGATATATATAGCTACACATTTCATGGCATAATTTACATACCCTCTGCAAGGGTATAGCTAGCATTTATGATTGCTCTAATCAAGAGTGTTCTAATAGAAGGACCTGAACCCACGACGAGCTAGCTTTACAAACATTCTAACTTTCTTGTACAAAAACACAGATACACACACGGACATTATCAGGATATAAACATGAGTTTTTTACAATTTCATAGTGCATGGTTATAGGGGGGGATCAAAAAAGATATGTGTATACAGCACAGATTCTATATACAAAGACAGATATCGACTTTATCGAAAGCATGGAAATGGGGCAAGTTATCGGACTGCGCGGGCATAGGTAGGACATACGTTCAATTTAAGTCTCTAGCTCTTAAAGATTCTGAGAATTAACCGATATAGAGCCTTGAAAGTGACTTTATATATGATGTAGTTCTCCAATTTTGACATGGCTTTGGGTAAACTAGAAGGGTATAATGATGTGAATAGTCGCAGAGAGTAGTATCAACAAGGACTATATAAATATTAATTTTGTTTTTGGTATCAATTATACCTGGCTGTTGGTCTCCGTTTACTAAGTGTTGAACATTTTTATTGCAAATTTGAAATAAACATTAATTTTCTGCTTTCCTTCCAACTGTTGTCTGGCCGACTGCCCAAAGGAGCACAATCTGTTCGCTCTCGAGGCTAGATTGCAAACTTGTAATATATACTCGTATAAATCAGCGTCAAGCAATGTGTGAATTTATTTATCCAACCGTTTAAGAGCCAGGTCACCGAAAATATGTTGTCACCAAGACGAAACAATTGCGACAGTGGAAAATTCCTTCAGCCATTTGTGTGCACAGCGTACTCCTTGTCTGATGCATCAGGTCGTTCAGCCGGTTTAAACCTTGGGGAACACAATTGTTCTTTTTTGCTTTTTCGAAAGCCAAGATATTTATTTAAGTATTATGCATTGGAGCTTCAAAAATGGGTCAAATCGGAGCAAAAGTTGATTTTCAAATTGCTTTGATTATTTATTAAATGTCAAATAAACTTTTCTTTGGCGATTGTATACTACATATTTAAAGTTATGTATATTTTGTTTATACTTTCAAATTGCATTTAAAGGATATTCAGGAATTTTAAAGGTTGTTGCATCTCCAGCAGCATGATGCCGTTCTTTGCCCTGTGGCTTGTGGTACACTTTTCCAGTAAGGGCTGCCATTTGGGAAATTTGTATTTGGACTCGATGTTGCCGGAAATTACCATTTTTATTATTGCCGGCACTGCTAGACGGGGATGCTGTTGTCTTTCATACTCCTGGAATTGAATTTCTCGATTCGCATTAAAATTAGTAATGGATATATGCGTGGACATGGACGAGGACGAGGACGACGACGGCTGCATATGCAGATAAACGAAATAGGGGAATATTTATTTATGTTTTAGTGTAATGCTGGGCTTATGCTCGAAGGCTAGGCTTATGGCTTATCAGTCTAAGTGCTGCGTTGGGCGAGCTGTTATTGCCAAAATATGGTGTTAGTAGAGCAGCCATAAACCTTTTCAGAACTGGTCTACATGGCCAAAATAGTCTTATCTCCTTCAGTCCAGTCGATGATCGTCTTATCAATATCCTCCACATCCATATTAATAGAGCCTTCGTAAACTGTGGCCGTCAGCTCCTCTTCTTCGCCATCATTCCCTTCAACTTTGAACTCGGTATATTCATCTTTATCGTTGGCCGAATCGTAGACTGTGCCTTCATCTGAGTCCGAAACATCGTTGTTGCTGTCTGTTATTAACACGCCAGCTGCATAAAAGTGATCTTCGAGCATGTTCTTCCACTCGTTCAGATAGCTATTGAAATCGCGAGCCTCGAAGCGGGCCGTATTCCGAATGTACCACATAATATCGGTACCAGCCAGTGCTTCGTAGCTGCCGTTCGGTCCGAAGTCGTGTGGTGCACTGGACACATCGTAGATGGTGCCCAGTAAGGCGACCAGATACCTGCCGTTGGCATTCTTTGCATCGTACTGTTCGAGCTTCTCCCTGGTCAGGGTGAGATTCTCCAGAGGCGGCGGAATCTTAACGTGCCCCTCCTTCTCGTAGTCCTCGTCATCGTAGGTCGGATATTCCCGGCGTATGTGCGTATAGGCCATATAACCCACGAAGCAGGTCATCGCCACAATTCCCAATGGTGAACTGATCACTTCACGCAGCTGCTCACTCCATGTATTACTTTGTATCGAAGACATCGAGTTTTATTTGATGTCAACCTTTATAATTGTTCAAATTTTTACTTTCTGTTTTCTCCTAGTTGTAAGCTTTACTACTGTTTGGCTTTCATTTACTGATATTATTCACTTTGAAATGCCTACTGCAATGCTATGTGAGGATTTTCGTAATGCCACCAAAATGGAAGGAAAACTGATGGAATACTAGCAAAAGAAATTGGTCTCACTTCATTTCCAAGTGGAATACCCTTGCGGACATGTATCAGATTCGCAGTAAATTTCTATATTCCGGAATATTTTCATATACGACCTCAATTTTGATCGGATCGTTTCTATGGCTGTTACTTACACGCAAGCTAGGAGAATTGAGGAGCTCTGTTAAGAATATCATGGTCCAATGCACGTAATATGATGTTGGGGTCCAATCTAAGGAGGGGTGCTCTTGTCGAAAGGGTCTAACTTAGAAATATCCTATACCCAGCTCTGAGGTTACACCCGCACGCGATGTCCCTCAGTCCCAAAACTTTGATAATGCAAGCTTAAAGACCTTCGGTGATTTGTAATGTCTAGGGTCTAGGGTCACATAGAATCGAAATGTGTGTATATTTATCTAAAAATATGATATCTTTTATTTTAAAAGAGATATTTCTCGATAAGCCTTCTGTGCGTGGGATGACCGAGCTTCCTAATTGAACGCTTGTGTCAATTGTACATTTTTACCATATTCAATGAAATGAGTTAAAATGTTTTTCTGTTTTGTTAATCGCTTGCAGGTCTGGTGGTCACCTTGCCCCAGTAGGGAGTGTCCCGAAGAGCCCGAGCTGGATTTGGCTGTATATCAATGCGTTGACTATTGTCTAATGCAGGAGCAAGTAAATCCAGAACTTTTCACCGATGTGGCGCAGTATGACAGGTCAACAACAAGGACGACCACGACGAGAACAACGCTCGGTCCGACAATGAATGCGAATGAGCCAGCCTTGGTGACCACAACGACGTCGACGACCTCTTCACCAGCGTCGTCATTACCAGCATTATTTGCAACACAAACGAGAAGTCGATACCAAGATGCACTTAATATGTCAGCGACCATGTTCCCGCCACTGGAGAACGTTTCTGCCTTGTCGCTGCAAGTGCAGCAGCCACCCTCTGGCTCTGCTTCATCGGCAGCAGTGGAATTGTCAGCCATGTCCATGCAGGGATTGAATCGTAAGTGACACTTCTACATGATGATCCATCCATTGTCCCCTCTTTCGTTCACGGAATTGGTCAGCTTCGCTCTTATTATCATTAGGTCCAAGCCTCAGGCTGCTTGTTAGCCGTCAGCCGAGTCATTCACACCAGACGTCCAGGCTCTTCTTTCACATTGTCCATATCTGTGTCCGCTTCCATGTCAAGTGTGTTTTTTATGCCCCGAACCCATTGAATATGGCTTAAAGGGAAAACATATCTTTTATGCAAAGTATATGTATTTTTGATTAGGACAACTTTATATTTTTAATATTTTGTATCTTCCATACCAAACTAAATAACTAAAATATCGGATATGTTGAATATGTCGGAGTCGGATCGAGCCAAAATATTATCAATGTCGATCTACTTCATAAAATCTCTAGTCCTCCCTAGTCAATCCATATCCAACATTATCGTTGCATATTAGAGAAGAATAGAGTTTTTTTTTGAAAACATTTGTGAAATAGGAATTAAACATCTGCGGGGGCATTTTACCTTTAACTTGGCGAAGTTATTATTTTCCTTTAAAAAGTGAAAATGTGAAACGTTTGCTTTAGTACCCCAAAGCAAACGAGATGGTTTTTTAGCATGGATCTACTCTGCAGCTGTTTAAACACTCGGCTTATAGTTTGTCCTGGCCAATTAGTGTAGTGAAAAAGTCTTTTGGTTGTCTGTAATAGTTAAAGCTTTATTAGCCCATACTTATCATACGGGTCCTTTCAGTTTCTGCGGGCAATGCGGGCGACAAATCAAAGGCCAGCAGCAGTTGGGTGCATTCGGATGATGCGGATGTGACGTACTTTATGCTGCAAATGCATCCCGATTTGGCGGACCCCACCGAGCAGCTGGGCATGGAAATCGAGCAAGATGACAACGAGACGGTCACCGATATTAGGCAACGTTTTGGCGAGGACAGGCTTGTGAAAATGCAAATCAATCTCACGGACATGGACGACCTGGATTTACGATGCGGAGGCCTGGTTAGGCGCACCAACATGTCCTATGTGAACACAAAGGCCGTTAGGTGCCTCATGCAACGTTGCACGTTCACGTTGAATGCACCCGAAATCTGCCCACCTGACTACAAAGAAACCGACGATACTATATTCTGGATATACTTTTTATTACGGTACGTAGACTAAGATTCTAATAAAACGCTTCAAACCAATGCCTCGCCTTGGCTTGGCTTGGGATTGATCCAATTACATTTCCACTATTCTATTTATTATTAATTTAATTCATTATTGCGCATTAGTTCAAATAGAAAATATGTTTCGGTTAAGGTTAAGTTTCTGCTGTTACGAACTTAGCCCATCTGGCTTAGGGTTATATTCAGAGTAAAAACACAGGAAATTCTGGGCTCAAATCGGATCGGCTTAAAGTCGTGTTCTGGCTGACCATGTATATGTTCTCCAAATCTATATTGAGTATTAACTTTTTAATGTTGTTACCACGTGCAATGAAATTTAAAGTTTTTCCGAGCTGGCTGGGTATTAACTCAATAGAAAAGTTCTATTTCTGAGGGATTATTTGAGAGACATTGAGTAAACGGTTAAATAAAATCTAAATTAAACTTGATAAAAGAATGTAGCTTAATGTTAGCATACTCTGTTTTCAAAAGGAAAGCAGGCATATTGGTTGGTGTAGATTGTTTAATAGCATAATTTCTCAGTTTTTTACCGTGTATACATATATGTTCGTGAATACTAGAGGTAAATTAGATGTAAAGACTTAGTTCAAGTTATCACAATTATCTATATATTTTTAAGTCTTCAAGTAGCAATGTGAGAGTCAGAATATAATCTGTTATATAGAGTATTGTACAGTCGAAAAAGTTGTAATTACTTATTTAATTTTCAGATTTCTTGCCACAACCATGTTGTCGGCAGGAGTCACCATTATGGATCCCATTGCACTCACGATGATTGAGAAGTTCGGAGGAGACTTTGGACGTGAACGCTTGTTTTCGAGCATTGGGATGGCCATCTTCTCGCCCATTACGGGAATCATGATTGACTACTCGTCACGCGGATTGGGTTACACAGACTACTCGGCTGCGTTTTATACGTACGATGTGCTGCTGGTCATATCGACAATGTCCGTGCTAATGATGCCGCTGGGCGAGAAGCTGCCGGCAGATAATGTTTTTCGGGATTTATGGAATCTATTGAAAATGCCGCACGTGATTGCCTTTATAATATTTCTGTTTGTGCTCGGCAATTTCTGGGGCTTTATCGAGAGCTTTCTATTCTTGTATCTCAAGGAGCTGGGCGCTCCTAACTACTTGTTGGGTAAGTTCTGCCGCAATGCCATCAGCAAGGAGCTCATCTGTTAATATGGGCTTCGTGTGGGCTATATTCCAGGCATTACAATTACTGTGGGCACCGTGAGCAGCATTCCGTTCTTGTACGGTGCGGAGAAAATCACACGCATATTTGGACACGTTAATTTGATTATCATTGCGTTCTTTTCGCACGCCGGACGCCTAGTGGGCTATTCCTTTATCGAGTAAGTGTGCCAAACATGTGCGTGTAATCTAATTTTATGGCAGCATCGAGTTTTTCCCAGGAACGCCTGGTGGTGCTTTCCATTCGAGGCCATGGAATCGCTCTCCTGCCACCTGATGTGGGTGGCAGCTGCCACCTACTGCTCCATATTGGCACCCAAAAACTTACTCGCCACGCTGATTGGCGTACTTGGCATGGCTCACTTTAGCCTGGGCAAGTCTGAAAGTCTAAAAAGTACTCTGGCAACATGTAATGAATGTTCTTATCCACACAGGACGCGGCAGCGGCAGCTTTACGGGCGGCTTGCTCATCGGCCAGTTCGGCACACGCGATGCATTCCGTTACATGGGGCTGCTTGCCGTGGTGGGCGGAATTGCGTATGGGCTGCTGCATCTTATTTGGCTACGCAAATTTGATCACACGACGGAGGAGTCCGAGGAGGAGGTTGAGGCTGTGGAAGCTGGCGAGACCGAAAAGCTGACCGAGCCGGCGACCAAGGAGCAGGGCACATCGATGTCGCTGGAACGCTTGAGCCTAATGATCAAGTACAATCAGATTGGCAGCCTGACATCGCTGCCCAGAGGCTCGAGGGTGAGTCCAAGCTAGCGATACGCAAAGAAGTTTTTAATTACAATTTATCGATCAGGCGGACATACACGACCATTTATCCGTGCGCCGCAGCAGCTACAATGTCGAGTCGCTGAGGGGCGTGCCCCGGCATGGGAACATTGGCAACAGCGCCTCCAAGGTGGATATACTGCGTTCGGCACTCGAAATTAATCACAAGTCCTCCAACAATTCGATGCTGAGCAAAGCCGATAACAAAACGTCAAATCAATCACTGGGCCGAAATCGTGCCGACAGTGCGCCCAAATTGAATCACAGCAATCTGAAGAACATTTCACAGCCCGCCCTGGAGGGTGTCGTTTTGGAGGTGAGTCCCAGTTCGAGTCCACCTAACAACCTACGTGTGCGTGAGGGTGTGTGTGTGTGTGAGGGTGTGAGTGTTTGTGTGTTTGTGTGCTTCTGTCTGTGCCAATGATTGTCGTCAATTGTTTTGACTTCTGCTATGGGTGGCGCCTTTTGCTCTCTGGCTTGGAGTGAGTTGGTTTGTGAGTTTAAAAAATGTTTAGCAGCTGTTGCGCCAATAACTTTTTAGCATACCCAGCATTGTCCTGCAGCGCTCTTCCTGTTCTTTGCCGGATGCTCTGCGGCACTGCATCCGGTTGCCGTTTATCGTTTATCGTTCATTGTTTATTTTTCAGTATTCGTGTGTTTGGCAGTTGTTTCCTCTGCCGCTCCAATGGTTTTGATGCCCAACTCAGCTTTATTGCTATTTGCTTTTTCTTTTTCTTTTTAACTAGCTGAGCCCTAAAAGTTAGATCTACCTTCTGATGCATATACTTTGAATAACAACCATTTATACAGATTTTCAGTTCGAATTAGGAATAGAAATTGCAATTCTTACATTGTTATGACACACTTTTCTTTTGATACTCTGTTCACTAAATGAAAATGAATATATTAGCACTGTCCCTCTGTCCGCCAATCTAACATAATCAAGACTACAATTATCGACTTAAGCTGTCATTACACCCAAAGCAGAGTATTGCTCAGTCGAGTGCAACCGTTCTTACATACTTTATTTTCGAGAATAAGTATATACAAATTGTTGCCCATCGATTTCTAAGCTCAACGCCACAAATTCATCCCAACTCGTGAATGCAACTGCAAATGAGGTAAATAATTTTTCTATCGGTTTAATTAAAAACTTATAATGATATATGGAGGCAATCGATTCAAACTGTACCTGGCTGCTGGTTGCAGTTAATTTCGTAATTAATTGGCAAAGCTTTCAAGCGGGCTTTTATGGTAGCTCGGCAACCATAATTCAATAAATCAAATGTGGTTGCAACAAATGCGCAAAAAACGGAAAACAGAAAACAAACACAACAGCAAGAGCAACAAATTAATGAATTTATGAACATGCCAAACTTCGCCTTGGCATTTCCAGGCTGCAAACAACACTCTGAAGCGGACAGACAGATGGACATGTGGACCGACCGACCGACCGACCGACTGACAAACTGAGAGCCCGACGCTCACATCACTGAGCTGGAAACAAAAGCCAGCAGCAGGCAGATACGAGCTGGGAGCAGGAAGCAGGAAGCGGCTAACAGGAGCTAGGAGGCGACGCAGGGGGCGACGCTTGCAAATTGCAGGCGAGTCCAGAGGCAAAAGTTCGTTTGGGTTTTTCGTTTGTGCAAAATAAATTTTCCAAAACCATCAGCCCCCACCCACGAGTGTGCCTGAAAGTGCGTGTGTGTGCCTGAGTGTGTGTGTGTGCATGTGAATTAGTGTGCGAGTGCATCTCTATCATAAGTATGTAACAACAAATGCCATTCACAAACAAACAGGGCGTGGAATCAACGTTCTTTCCGAGCCGTATGAAAAAGTATCCAAGTGGTTTGTTAACTTCAATACCCGCTGTGGATTTATCCGTAATACCCAGCTCTATGTTAATGGTAATGTACAATCCCAAAATAGGCCAAATGAATGCATTAACAAAAACAAGTGCTCGGCAAGCCGAAGCTCAGATATCCTTGCAGAGAGGGACAAATATGTTAATAATGTGAATATCTTGTTATTATCTGAGAAATACAACCAGCTATAGACTTATTATTATTTTGTCCGCTTTAAGTTTTTTTTCAACCTAAATATTTGGGATATACCCTTGGCTGGGTGTCTAGTTTAGCATCCTTTTAGTGTTAAGCTGTAGTTCGCTCTGCAAGAGTATTTATTCACAACAAACACACAGTATGTATATATATATATATATATTCCATCATGGATCTGGCATGCGCGAGTCCCAGCACCACAAAATCCTCTCAAAAGCACGCGAGGCTGCATTAGATTTGCAGTTCCCGTTCCCGTCCCCGTTTTCGTTTTCGTTCTTGTTGTTTTTGTTTTGTTTGGATTTGTTTTTATTGATGTTGGTTTTGCGTTTGCCAAACCACTCGGGAATTATTTTATTACGTTAAATTAAGGGCCACACTTGCACTAGTATTTGAGTTTGGCGCCTCACCCCTCGATTTCATGCATGCTAAATTTGCTCCTGTTTGAGATATTCAAGCACATTCGCCGCACAGCTTTTTCATATTTGAATACAAAAATAAATATTTTCTGGTATCTCGTTTTTGGTTGCTGGGGATGCGTTCAAAATGTCGGCTTTGCTATTTTTCTTGCGCTGTGATTGTGTTTGCTTTTAAGCCGAATGATTTGTTGTTCAACTTAGTTCAAATTGACAAAAAGTAACAATAGCAGCTGTTCCAAAGGCAACAATGAGCTGGGGCTCCGGCAGCAGGATTTGCCGCCTGGGAAAAGCAAAAAAACATTGCCGTAACGTGAGCAAACAAAGAGGAGCAAAATGTGAAACGATGGCAACGACTCTGAAGCTGAAGCTGAAGGTGAAGCTGTCAATGCTGTATACTGGTCTCCAAATAATTGAACTGGCGATGAAAACCTGACAACGAATCGGAAATTACGTGGCCAACTTAATGCGAGCCATATGCACTTGCTTTCCCTTCTAGTCGACGCTGATTAAATGTCATCTCTGTCACATTACAATAACTTAAAGACTAAGCGATTTGTTTGCATAACACACAGACACACAGATAAATGTAGATGGACGAGCGGACTTTGGTTATATCAATAAAACTCTGCAATCTCCTAGTAAGCATTGGTAAATAATTTATGTATATTGCTCTCTGGGACTGCGATTGGAATTCAGCCTGGACTTTACATTGGACAGTACCCATACTTATTTAAAGCATCTGAGAAAGGGTATAATGGGCTTATGCCAATATTTGTAGCAGGCAGAAGCAACCATCCCCGACACCATTAAATATACTAATTATTATTTAATTATTATCTCCACCATTTGCTTAATGTCAATATACATCGATTTTTGATAAACATATCCCTGAAAATATTATAAACCTTACAGAAGAATTGTGTATGTGTGCTGTGTACATTACACATAATAAAGATATTTCCGTTTAATCAGGGGTCAACGAATTTTTGTCAATATCCAAGTAATTTTGGGACAGTGTAGTTTACAATATCATTCCCATATTCTATTATTACTGTTTCTATCTTCTTAATAAGTGCAAATGTAGCCACACTTTTGTTATGATGCTTTATTTTGTCTAATTGAAACACGGCAGAGAAGCCAAAATTGAAAACAAGAAAGAATTAATGCTACATTCCGAGCGCCTTACTAGAAGAAGCCCTATACCCAGCTGCAGATGCCATAACACCCATAGAACTTACTTATATACACAACCAAACTAACCAATAAAACAAGAGACTATATGTCTATGTACATATATAGTAAAAATTCCTTTTCATGCTGAATTTATATACTTACTTCATGTAGTTGGCTTAGCTTCCTTCTGCCTGATACACATATTTGCACAAAATATTATTCCTTTTCCTACTATTTATCAATTGGAACAAGGTATCAAAAAGAGGTGGGAAATATGTTTTCTGCTGACGGGCTAAAATCGTAATTCGACTGATTCTAAACTATTTACTGTCAAAATGCCAAGTTCAACAAAATGTGTTTGTTCCTAATTTGTTGTACATAGCACTTAGACGGAGAGAATATTTAGGGTAGATTCTTAGATTCTAGTTCTGACTATGGCGAACTTATGGTAGGATAACACAGTTAACAAAATTGTTATACCCATAAAATTAAATAGAATGCCAACTAATTTTATTCCCTTGGTCGAGAGGGAGCATTTGCTGCCTAACGACCTAAAGCCAACGTACAAAAAGTGAGTGGGAAATTGAGCGTAAGTAATGTGTAATTTTCACAAAGTAAAAAAATAAATATAAAAAATATATATAATAGCGTTCATCCTAACTGACTGACTTACTGATTGGTAATCAGTGTACAGCCGGCTCTGAAATTATTACTGAAATTTTCTCTCTGAGTGAAGGTGAAAATTAAGACGCTATTCTAAAACACTCTATTTGATACGATAGTAAAAGTTTTATATGCAACTATATAAGCGTGTTTTTTCAATGTGTCATTATTCATAAAGGAACAACAAAACAAAGGGATAGCAAATAAATGACAGTCCCAATAAATACGGGAGAATGTATAGTTGTACATTTTTTATATGTCTGACAAACACACAAATAATTTCGGTATCATTTTCATTTAACCTTCTTCTCTTGAACCTCGCAATTCTGGGTAATGTCTTACAGTATATATATGTACATTTAACACGAACCATATTATCTGTACATTTTTCTACCATCTATATCGGGTTTGTCAAATGTCCGTCTTGCTGTCCAACCATTTGTGCCTATGAACGCCATTTCAGTTCGCTGCCATTGAAACAAGCGAATTCAAACTTGGACTGTAAACATACTTGGGTATATTAGCATCTAGCAAAGTGATAACATTTTTGACCTTGCCAATTAGAGGGCAGGCGATTTACGTACCTATAAATACCTTCGTTCCTATAGATTCCTTAAATTCGGCATAACGACTATTCCAAAGATCAAGCCAATAATCTTACGGCCAGGCTCGCTAACACAATATCGTTATAATCGCGCTCTCTGCAACCAATTTATGTTTTTTTACACTGTGCACAGAGTATTAGGTTGTCGGTTACACCGGACTGCAGAGTATTCAAAGTTAATGGGAAAGCTTTGTTTCAAAACAAAGGCGGGAAAATGCTTTTTTTATATCAAACGAAAAAAATAGTTTAGTTTTACGAACGCTACTTAAGATCTATGAATGCCTCTGTATAACATATATAACATGCTTACATGTACCCTCAAGCACACATACATGCATACATACATGCATGCATACATGCATGCATGCCTACATGCATGCATACATGCGTGCATGCATACATGCTGACACATGCACGCACGCCGCAAGCTGCGCAATTTACGCAATATTTTTGAATCGTGTATTATGTACGCTAAATTGATTGTCCTGTCTAACTTCTAGAAAAAAAAATAAGAATAACATTTTAGACGAGTGGGTGGTATTGCTGTTAACATGAAAAAAACTTGATATGCTCAAACAAAAGAACAAATTTAAAGTCTAAAACGTTTCTGGATCAACTGAATCGACTGTCAAAATACACTCTATGAAGTCAAGTATTCGGCAAATGAAGCATAAAAACATAGAAACTAGCAACCTTGTTTACAACTCTATTAGTTTAAATGAACCTTCTTAATGTTGATATGCAATAGAAAAGCTTACATTCGCAGTGTGCATGTATTATTGGCACATTGCTCTCAAAAGTTAAAAAATTGGCATGAGCATATTTTAATTGGGCCAAAACTTTTTCAAAAGCCGTAGCTACTATTATACTCTGTTCACAAATTACAAAGGGTATATTGGTTTTGTGTCAGGCGGTTCGTATGGGTAGAGATTCCAATACTGCGGATAAGGTGTTAACATTTTGGGTCATGCCCAGGAGGGATAAGCTCAACTCTACCTTAACTATTCGCCAAATTGCAAGTAGACCTTTTCTTCTGCCTGCCTTCAGCTGCTATTGCACTGCGAACAGGGTATATTACAAATGGTTGTACCCAACAGCAACGCTTTGTTTCCAACTCCTTTTATGGGGCACCAAAGAGTGTGTATATGCTCAAATGTGATATGAGTGCAAACTAGCATGCAGGTTTAAAAAGAACTTGCTGGAATTTCAATAAAAAGCACTAAAACAAACAAACATTTTATGCGGGTAAATCGCATTTAGTTTACACTCTTCACAAGGGCTTTCCGTTGGCTTTGGTTTGTGTTGTAGTACTTTGGTATGTACTTTGAATGTTCTGAAATTGGTTTATTATTTACTTTAGCTTTTAATTGGCCATACAACATTTTGTTTAGTCGTTAACAAAGTGAAAAGGCTATGTTCACTGTGTTGTTTACTGTCCGTCTGTTCATGTGATTGCATTTTTTTATGTTTAGCTATTTAAGTCAAAACTTGGAACAAAGTATACATTTGTATGTCCGTGTTTAGATTATATGTCCAGTTGGTAGCGTGGGTAATTGCAGAAACCTATATCTTCCTCAATCTTAGAGCTTTCCGGCATATGGACTTCTGTTTAAATTCGATCGAATATCTAATACTTAGTAAATGTGGAGGGTGCGAAATGGGTTTAATTTAATGATACTAAATTCCTATACAGCTGTCTTATAGGCTATTGACCATATATATACTAAGCGACATTCAGATAGACAGACTTGGATGGCCCAATAAAGATCAGCTCACTTTTCTATTATGGGCTAGTAGGAGAAAGTAACAGAAAACCTCTGTAAAATATGCTCAACTATATGCCGACATTTATCGATTATGAGAAGACGACAGCAGACACCCAATTTATTAAAAAACCTTATCAACAACAGGCAGGCGAATATAGACAGATACAGATGGGCTGATAAAGAATATGGATACTCTATAGAGTCGAATGTGCCTGATTCTCTCTTTTACAGATATTTTCATAAATTCATAATAACCTTCGTAAGCGTGTGTGGTTGTGTGTGTATGTGTGTTTGGATAAATGCACTAGGGCAGTAGTACTAGTATACCCTGTACGAATTGAAAATTGTGAAAGCTAAAGGTAAGGGTAACATGAAGCATCTTAAACCCCACAAAGTATATTTATATATACTTGGTCGGGATGATGAACCGAATAGATCTTTGAGTTTAAGACTGTCATCAACCTCGATCTCAGTAACTGTAAGAGCTAGAAACTAGAAATTCGAAATATATATTTATTGGATATCATACCTGATTGATCCCATTCACATAAATGTCGCAACATATCTACTACGAAAAATCACCAATTCTCGGATATTATAAGAATCAGAGACACAGAGTATTAATATACACGGATTATTAATATTACACTATTTCAATACCCGCTCCGCAGTTCCTCGAAAATTTCAAAGCTATAGACCTGTACTTTGGGATATAATGTACATTATATATTGATTGTGTATTATATTTATGTTGCAAACCTTTTGACTAAAAAAAGCTTTTGTCTTAAAAGAAGATAGAAATTTGCGTTAGCTGGAGAGAATATTTGTCACTTGATCTTTATTCTTTCTGTGAAACTGTTTGTAGGGATTTGCCCGCTTTCTGCACCTTTTGCACCTTCAACTTTCAGTCTCTGAGATCAACATGTCTACATAAACGGATGGACAGATCAACTCGACTGATGCTGATCAAAAATATTTAAATTATTTAGGATTGAAAATGTTCACTTATGCTTGACCAAACTGCACAATTGCTTTAAGCCCATTTTGAATGAATAATTAACTTAATCGTAGCATATATATTTGCATATAAATTTAATGAATGATCCACACATATGTATGTATATCTATTGCATTGGGCATGCGCATTGAATGGCATTTGAGCATATCATGTTTAACTTACTCAATTTTTGCTTTTTAAATACAGGATCAGGAGGGACCCAAGGTAATACCCGAAGAAACGGAATTAAATTCGTCCAAAATAACTGTGTCTGGCTGTTTGGAGGAGGCGGCATCCAAGGCCGAGTCCATTGGCTGTGAGAAGAGCGTGCAGGATGATGACAATTGAACGGGTTGCGTTCACCTGGGGCGTAGAGTGATATTACAAAACACATTGAAATTATGAAACAACAACAAAAATAAAACAATAAAATAGGCACTAATTGAGAGATATTGAATAACGCTTGTGTGGGATTTAAATGTTAAACAATTTATTGTTAGTTGTACATTTGTTACGAATATGTTATATTATATTATGCAAAATAAACAAAAAATCGTTGAAAACAATTACTATCTAAAATTCGATTTCGATTAAAATGCCATGATTAGAGTTTGCTTTGAAAATCTTTTATTTGCCTTTGCTTAATTTAAATTGGGTTTATCAACGAACATCGCATTTCCTTAATTAAATGTACACATAAGTTTATTTTGATTTGTTTTTATTTAAAAGTGTTGAATTATTTTGCATTTTTTTGGCGTTTCAGATTTTTCAAATAAAGCTGAGTCAGCTTTATTTATTATTATTTTGCTTACTGTTGCGTTTTCATAACAAACATAGTTCAATTAATAATAATTGTGATCGCAAAGGGAAAAGCCTAAGTTGATTATGACCAGAGCCCAACTAGTTGTTATCCGACTATCTTTAGTGGCAATCATAAGGTGATTCCCTATAATCGAGCCCTATATATATATATATTCTTGATCTGAATGATGGTACAATGATCAAATCTTTTTACTGAGCACCACAATTATGAATACAGCGTATCCGAGAGTGGGGCACCCTCAGCTAGAGCTCTCATGGGTTTCTTTAATATATAATTAAGTTTTTTTTCAGCATTTAAGTTTTATTTTTTTGCTTCTGAATCTATTTGTTATGTTCACTTTTATTTTAAAATTTGCACGTCTATAGCAACATGCCCAATGCAGCCGCAGGAACACACACATTTGTATAATCCTGCTGATTTTAAATACACATATATAAACCGCAAACAATAAACATATTAGCCTTGATGGCAAATTTTAATTTATGATAATTAATGTTTAATAACAGCTTATGATTACCTCGATGGCCAACCCGTTAAATATACATTTTGCGTTTGTTGTGCCGCAAATAAAGCGACAATAATCTCTCGCCACAAATTAATTT
Organism: Drosophila montana; assembly: GCF_035044405.1. NCBI lineage: Eukaryota > Metazoa > Arthropoda > Insecta > Diptera > Drosophilidae > Drosophila > Drosophila montana. The sequence continues at coordinate 1,633,176 of NW_026996920.1, forward strand.
TTAACAATTTACCTTGTTTGTGCAAATAAAGACAATTTATTATTGCGGTTAAATTAATTTAGTTTAAATTTTTGGCCGCAAACACATTCTCTCGAAAGTGCACCAAAACATATTCATATTGTTTGCTTCTCATTGAAGTTAGTTTAATCGAGATATTTGTCTTTTGCTTAACCTACAAAACATGTCGAGCAATTTTACGGGTAAGTTTAATAATAAAAATAAAATCCATAACGTTTTGGAATATATCGAATTCTTTTCGAAATATTTATTTACTGCAAGCTGTTTAAAGGTCTATCGTTGTGAAGTGAATTGAATCTAATCTTGCAAATATATAATTCACAATCAGTTAAAACCACACAATTCGACCATAACGCGACCTCAGCTATTGTAAACTATAAACTGTGAAGTTTGTGTTTGCCCGACTTAAATAAACATTAGCACACAAGCTGTTAAGCCTATCATCATGTAATATGTATTGTATTTGTTTAATCAAATGGTTAATTTGTAGTCAACTTTATTTTAATGTTTGTTTTTATTTTCTATTTGTTTTTAATAATATCAGTACTGTCAATATTGTCAGTACTGGCACTGCAAGAGTAGCACAAAAAAGTTTTCAACACGAATCAGTTCTTACTCTACTAATGCGATTGGGGCTTCTTTGTGAATTTAACTAGCCAGCCATCATCCTTAGCTCCGGGTGCAGCTTCTGCTAAAGCTGCTGTTCCAGCTGCAAGAGCCAAGTCTCACTGTATTAGCGGCAAGTGCTGCGAGTTCTCACTGAAGTCCACCGTGTAGTACATGTCGTTCTCCATATTCATGGCCAGATGCCGTTGGAATGGCCGCTCGTGCAGTTGTCCACCCAGCGTGGTCTGGGTATGGAGGCTGCTGCCATTTGGCCTGGAGGACAAATGACGCGTTGACTGTGCCGGATTGCCGGCTGCCGCAGAGTTTAGGTCACGCTGTGCAGCTGCAGTGGGATCATTGAGAACTTTGCCACTTAGCCAATGTTTGTTGAGTGCTCCTTGCGTCTTGGGTCGTCGACTAAAGCCCAAAATAGGAATAAATGAAGTGGAACGCGTGGAGAACTTGCGATACGTTTGATTGACATTGCAGTGGCAAATTGTGACCTGGTTGACAAAAGTACAAATCAGAACAAAGAAAATTGTTAAATTGTACTCATAGATCCCATCCCACAAACGTAGTTTGAAGACGAATGGCTTTGCAGATATGTGAGGAAATTGTGAATCGGTTTTCAACCAATTTTGCATGTGGAGCTATATAATGTAGTAGCCAGATGTGGATAAGATTTTACACATTTCGATTAGATATCTTGATGAACATAAAAATAAAAGAAGAACTTCAATTTTGACCGGTTATTCCTAAAGCTGTAACATATAATGCTTAACATAACATATAATGCTTAAATACTGTGTGCAACAAAAAGACGGATCTTTAAAAAGATACATAACAATAGTTTTAAACTGGAAAACTAGTATGCATGGAACAGATAGACGATCGAGACTATATCTCCTGCTGTGTTTTACACATTGCATCAAAAAACTATAACACAAAAAGTAAGACTTCTGAGTACAAGACTAGGAGAGACCCTCCCCCTAACCTCAAGTCCTTTCCATTTTTTTCAATTTTAACGTTATGCAAAACCTGATTAGTATTAAATTAATTACTAACTACTCTGTGAAGTGCTATTGAAAAATAAGCAACCACTCCAGTGGCAAGTTTCGGAATGTAGGCCTGCATTCCTGATAGGGTGGAACTAGGCTTAATATAAATTAAAAACTAAGTGCACTTGCTGCTTGCTTCAAGCGTGCCTAGCGAAAAAATCTGTATGTATAACATATATACAAATATATATATTATGCGCATAAATTTGAATACTCTTCAAACTTGCCGCTCGATTGAACTTGGTAAAAAAAAAAAAAGAAAGAAGAGAAAGAACAGCTACAGCTGGCTGGGGCCATGTTAAAGTAACCCTCGACTCGAAACATGGAAATGAATATGCAATGCCAGCTCGCAGAGTTTCCAGAACCGCAAAGTACAATTTCCCTATTGGTCAGCCCCTGTTTCGTGTTCGCTCCTGTTACCCGCCTTGTAAGGAGGCAAATGTGAGTTGTGTGCGTGTGTGTGTGTGTGTGTGGGTGTGTGTGTGTGTGTTAACTTACCACAACGGCAACGATGAAAATGGCGGCCGCCAGGACTCCAGCCGCAAAATATGCATTATGCAATTCAATGGGACTCTTAAGCACAACCGATGAACCAAAAGTTTTGTCATTAAAATTTCTGGCGCTCGCATCGTCGACAATAAATTCACTCGAGCTGACGACGGTCTCGACCACAAACTCATCTGCAGGCACAAATGAATATAAATGGTTAGCTCCTTGGGCTCCCCTTGCCTGCATGCCTTAGATAGTCGCATCGCGAGCTTTGCATATACAGTATTTGGGCTTAGCCCGAGTTAATAATGCACTTACCTTCACACATTTTGCCCGTGTAGCCGGGACGGCACGCACAGTAAAAGCTGTCCCCGCTGGACCAGCAGGTGCCGCCATGGGTGCACGGATTCGCGCTGCACTGCTGAAAGTACTGGGGTAAGTAGTAATCGCATTGGTTAGGATACATCCTCTTATCATTCGCATAAATGTACACATTTGTCCTACACTAACTAACAATTAATTGGGGGTTCTGTGTGTGCAACTGGCATATTAAATATTACACGCGCGCGCATAACTATGCGCCATAGCAAAATCTAATTAACTTGCCGGCGGCTGGCCACACCGCCAGACGAGCTCCTTCATCAGCTTCGGCTTTGGCGTCAGCTCCAGCCGGGTTCCACCAGCAGCTGCCTCCGCTTGTAAACAGGTCTGCCAACTACTCCTTCCCTTTCCTTCTGGCTGTCGCTGATGCTGACGTCGTGTCTGTCGGTGGAAATTTGTGGGCTGAGAAAACTCACTGGAGATGGTTTTCCCTCCTCTCGCGGTTAGAGAACATGTCCATCAACGTGAAAAGCTTTAATTATGGAGCCCTTGCGCCTAATTTATGTACACTTTATTAAGTTCTATTTTGCCAAAGAAAAAATATCAAGTCTTTGAGCGTTTATTAAATATTGTCAAGTGGGCTGCTAACATAGTTGGCGGTAATGAAAATGGTTGGCAAAACTTAATTGTGGCCTATTAAAGTTCTCTCCTGCCTACGTTGAAGCATAGACAGATAATAGATAGCCCTGAACAAAGAATTTCAACAGAAGCAGCCGAGTCACGATTCTTCTTCTGGGTGCTTCAAATTCAAAATTTCAGAAACAAATATATATTTTACGTTCGAGGCAATTTTCAATTTAAATTTTGTGTGGAGAGTGGATAAATAATTCAACTCTCGACTATAATTTTAGCAACATCTATAGAACAGATTTAGAGATCGATTTTAGACCGAAACAAGACCCTTAAACAAGTTCTATTGTGTGAGATACGAATATTGCTCGCACCGTAGTTTTCTTTGAAAACAGAGTATAAATATTCGAACTTTCTGAACAGGTGTTGACAAGATTTTGCAGATATATTAATTCGTAATTGTTGGAATTGGATGTCTTGAAAGAACAGAACAGTTGCTTGTGTAAAAGTTAATAGTCAGACAATCTATTTAATAAAATAATGCTCACGTATTTAAAGCATATGTTCCCCTGTGTGAATAGCGATGGCCAATTGCAGATTCTACTTCATATAGTCGTTATTCCGATCACAATATTGTGCCAAAGAGTTTTCAAAGCATGGAAGAAATGGGCTAAATCTAAGTTTATACGGTATATTAAATATTTGTTTAATTGAAAAGACGTCCTAACCAAACTAGCTAAATATTCGTTTCATTAGAGGTGCCCATAGAATCCATCAGTAAAAGCTTAAGTTATAATTAAAACCCATTTATTGTGTCGGGTAAAATTGTGATAAACAAGTTTTTATCCACTCTCAACTAAACTAAATTTGGGTCAAATTAGAAACAAAAAAAAACCATCAAGCCTATGTTTAATCAAAGTGATTGCATTTGGTATTTGGTAAACAATCTAGAAGCGTAAATCAGTAAAAAGTACACAGAACACGAACTGCCGCAACATAAGCTCCAAATATTATACTTTGGAATTTTACAACTGGGACAATTACAAAGTTGCATTGAACTGAACATTCCTCCATTCAGCATGGCTGTGTCTATTGGTATGTGTTGGGACAACGGGTGGCTGCCCGTTGTCAGCAAATTGTGGGTATTTTGGGCTTTTTGCCATGCACATCCAGCTGGGCCACAGTCCGTGCAGAAAAACGGTCGGTCCAAAGCAGCGCCAGCTGAGTGCATAAATCATGACTTACCGTTCGTGGCATTTGATTACAATCCGGTCCGTTGCGACCTCCTGGGCATTCGCAGCTGAAATCATTTCCATGATCAATACAGCGATGTCCTTCGGGGCACGGCTTATTGGCGCAGAAATCAACCTAAAACAGACGAAGGCAATAAGAAAAGGCAAACCCTCAGTTTATTGAAAAGCCGGACTTCATTAGATATTCAAAAATCTGCCTGTTATTGATATGGGCATATGTGGGTGCATATATTAGCCATGGTAAATCCAATCAATAATATGCCAATTTGTTTGCCTTGACAACTAGCTACAGGCTGATAAGAATACAATTTCACACGTTGTTGTGCATATTTATAAATATTTTGAATTTTTGCTATGCAAATATTTATTTAACAAAGGAAGGACCGGGAAACTGTTTACAAAGAATTTTCATTAAATCTGGAAATGGAAATTAGGAAATGTGTGAAATAAATTTCAAATATATATATATATATATATATATATATATATAAGGACGAAGTCATTCAATCCATCAGAGGACCAATTGTGTTTGTCTAAAGGTATTACTAGCTAGTATTGGCCGAAAGGCTGGTTGTGAACATTCAGTTGCCTGAATGACTGAATCATTTAGATGACTGATTGCGCAATAACTCGAAATGTGTACATTTCCCTACATACATGAGTCGAATACATTTGATATTTATTAATACTTAAATATATATGGAGAATTGAGCACAGAATACGCAATAATCACACTTATACGATTCGAGTATCAAAGTGTCGCATTGCGCAGTCCGTTGGCTGTCGTCTGATTTGTTCTCCTTGACACTCACCTTTATTTGGCAACGGTTGCCTGAATAACCTTTCGTACAGCGACACTCAAAGCTGCCGATGTGATCGATACATTCGCCGCTGTTTTGACACGGATTCGATTCACATTCATTATATTCAAAGTTGCACAGCTCGCCAGCAAAGCCTGCAAGAAGAGCCAACCGGGGCAAAGGGGGTGTAGTTGGGGGTAATGTTAATGTGCAAAACAAATGAAATGGAAATTTCAGCGAACTGGATATTGGCAACTCGGAAACCGGAGCCACATTTGCTTTTTCTCTTTTTTATTTTTTATTTTTTGTTGTCGAGCTTGATTTGTGCAAATTGTGTTTGTGCCAATGAAATAATTTATAGGCTTCAGTGCAGATTTTATTGCTACATTGTGCTTACATTTTGTCGGATTCGCACAGACATAGTTGAGCTAGAAAATAATTGGACTTTCAGCTTATATAAAGATTTCAGAAAACATAAGTTTGTGAGTAATGCCTGTTATAAATTGTACTAGGAAGTGCTAGTATAGTTAATCTAGAGACTTGAAACTTTGTTAGCAATTGGGCAATTGTCAAGTCTCTATATAAAGTGATACGAATACACGGACGGACAGGTATATCCTCTTTTCGCGGCTATTAAAATAAACTCAAAATAAAAACTTTTGACTTTGGAACTAGACTGAGTCTGTTTGATCACTTACCTGGCTGACAGAAGCAGCGAAAACCATCTTCTTGATCCACACAAATACCATGCACACAGGGCGAGGATTCGCATTCGTTTAGGCTGTGCTGGCAGAGTGGACCCGTGTATCCCGGAGAGCAGTCGCAGCTGCAAAAGTGGCAATGTTTAATCTTTTTCTATTCACTAAGCTCTATTTAATAAGCCTAGGTAACAAGTGATATTTATAATATGCATAAATAGAAAGAGCATGACAAAATTGTTGGGTACATGTTCGTCGAGCATACTCTTGCTTGGAGTACTTTTAGGTGTTTGCGAATAAATCGAACGACAGACAACACTTTGCTGGCTTAAGCCACTGTCACATGGGATCTGTGGGCTAGACAATGTACACTTACCGAAAGTGCGTTGAGTTTCCCAGGCAGCTGCCGCCGTTCATGCACTCGGCTGGATTGCAGAGATCCGATTCGTATTGACAATTTTTGCCCGCATAGCCTGCATCAGTGCGACACAAGGGGGTTATTAGCAAGATTGGCTTACAACGCTGCTAAGGAGAGAAAATGGCCGCTCATTAATGGCCTTACCGTATGGACACAAGCACTGATACGAGTTGCCCTCGTGGCCCTGGGAGAGGTCGACACAAATGCCATTGTTGGTGCACGGGCTGGGATTGCAAGCATCAATTTCCTCGCAATGGGGACCTGCAAAACCGACGCAGCACTGACACTCGTACTCCTCCATGGCCCCGTTCGAGTAGCACACGCCCTTGCCGGAGCAATCGGCGCCCTCGCCGCAATTGTCGGTTTTTGTGGTCACCTTTAGGCGCACACATTGCCCTCCCCACAGCTCGGACACCACTATTAAACAAGAAAAAAAGGGTCGTGAAATTAATTAAAGTCGGTCTAGGCAAAAAATTGTCCCCAAAGACAACGAAAAAGTTAAATAACAAAACCTAAAAGGCACGGAGACGGCCGCAGCTTTGATACTCTAACAAAGTTAGCAAATATTTATGCTAGAATGCTTAATGATTTTTAATATGTTTCTTTTAAGTTATTTTAATGGTTATAAGCAACAAAAACTAAAGACTTTTATTCTGTATTTGAGCGTGTGACATAATGTCTGTAACTCAACCAAATGAAATTGTGTTGCAAGAGTATCTTCAGTGCTCATTAATGAACATTTTGAGGCGTAGTCTACCTACCAATTAACAAGTTAACTCCCTCAGTGAGGTCCTTATCATACAACGTAACCAGCTTCCTTCCATCGACCACCAGAGGCGTAATATCCAGGAGCACACCTTCGGTTACATCGCAATGTTCGTGGCCGGAACGTGTTACTTGGTAGACCTGTGCAGCATGCGCAGCGCTTTGGCTGTAGTTGGGGGAGTGTGGCACCCTGGAGGGTGCGTCAGGAGAATGAGAAAGAGAAAGAGGAAGGGAAAGGGAAAAAGAAAGAGGTAAAGTAAGTCGATGAAAGTTTAAGTTACAAATATGATGGCGCATTCAAGCATTTCTTGTCTCCCAACGCGCTGTGTACTTAATTAATTGAAATTATTTATAAGCATAGCTGCCCGTTTTGTAAGCGGAAATTAAATAGCACCGGGCGGAAATTAAATTAGCTGGCAATTATTTATGAACATCTGCTACTTTGAAAAAGTTATTCATTACCAGCATGGAAACTGGCCCGAATCCAGCTTTACTTAGGCAAATAGATTTCAAGCCCAAATAAACAAGCACATCAATATAAATAGTCTCCGTTGGCAAATAAAATATTATATTGACTTAATTCCCCAACAAACAACAGCTTACTTGGAAACTTAGCAACCTTTTACACAATGCAGCAAGCTGTTAAATTGCCATCTAACACAGAAAAATATAAAGTTTTCAACTGTCGATTGACTGATTGACTGATTGACGGACTGATTGGTGATAGACGCACAGCCACAGCCGAATGTATCTGCACTAAGACGGGATTTTAGAAAATTCCTGGCGCAGTAATGAAAAAACTTTGAAATCGGTTGCATGAAACTTTTGTTTTTCGTTTAAATTTCTTCTTCAAGATTTTTGTAAAAACTAATGGAGGACGTCTTTCGCAATGTGCGCAAAATTCCTAGATAAAAACTAAAGACATTGGGATTTTAGGTGCAAAAGGCCAAATTTTTTTCCGATTGACTTTAAACTTATTTTCTGTGTTCTACATAAGTCAAATTTCTCTAGGCGGCGCGAATGACTAGGTAATACCCTGTAGCTAGTTCCAAGCTACCGTAGCAAACATTCAAATTATACATACACCATGAGAAATGCAGTCTTCAAAAAATATATATGTATATAAATATTACATATTTTTAATGGAGACAGAATATAATTAATAAATTTTGACTTTGGAAAGTACATGGTCGAAAACGGACGGAAAACTTTTAATTGAAACTTTTTTAGTTCCTGTACCAATTTAAATGGCTAAAAGGGGATATGTTGCAGTTGTTAAAATGTTTATAGTATATCTGGCAGAAGAAAATTTCTCCGACTCTAAAAAGTATAAATAGTATAAAATAAATAAATAAATACATCTGGTATTTCCCGGCCTTGTCCAGTCTTAGTATATTCTTTAAAATTAAGCAAAATACAAATGTATTTTGAAAATTTAAGCTTGCACCTATGTCAAAAAGTACGGTATTCGGTGGATAAATCAAAGTACTTTACACCACTTCCATAGGATATAAGGGGCAGGAGAGGGAGAGGGAGCTCAAAACTTTTCACTTCCAACCTATTTGCCACCCGCTTTACCATATTATTTATTGCTTATTATTTTATCAATTATCAATTTGTTGGCTGTGATCCGCTCCCCTTTACCTTAAAATACACACATATTAAATCGATAAGAAAAACTTTTTTGACATCTCATTTTCATAATTGGCAACTTTCTTGCACACGCTCAAATGTATGCTACGCTATTTGTCTTTTTTCGTTCCCCAACTTAAAAAATCCCTACACCTTACCCAAAATGGATGATGTATTGTTAACAGACGGACAAAATATCCATTAACTTTGTGCGACCGTCACTTTGCCCCAAGCAACTTAAATTGAACGTAGGCGCTAAATTTGAGGTATTTCAAGCTTGCCTTGGACCCTCGCACAAAGGAACAGAATATCTTTAAAAGTTTGCGGCTGCAAATAAATTTAACATTTTGCTGAAAATTTGAGGATGCATAACACAACCCAAAAGTTTATTAATATATTTATATGTTTACGACTATGCCGTGCACATGCTTAATCCTGGCTTTGTGCACTCTGTCAAGACAAAGCCAAGAGTGCCAGAGGATACAGAAATACAAAAAAATAACCCAAAGCTACCAATGAAACGTGATAATTGTCACAGCTTTTTAGCAGCATGCGGTCAGCAGCTGAGCCCTGTTTTTTACCAAACTCTGGACACCCGGACTCTCTGACCTCAAAATGACTAATGGCCAGCGGAAAGAATTCCGAACTACAACAGCACCCGACTAGCATTAATATGCACATTTAGTAAGAGATTTGCCAACAGTAGAAAGTAAACAAAAAATAGAAAAATATAAGCAAGGAAAACAAACGAAAATACGTGATAAAAGTACATGTGCGAGTGCAAATATATGGATATATACAAATACATGGACAAATATACATATACATATACATATACATATACATATACATATACATATACATATACATATACATATACATATACATATACATATACATATACATATACATATACATATACATATACATATACATATACATATACATATACATATACATATACATATACATATACATATACATATACATATACATATACATATACATATACATATACATATACATATACATATACATATACATATACATATACATATACATATACATATACATATACATATACATATACATATACATATACATATACATATACATATACATATACATATACATATACATATACATATACATATGCATATACATATACATATACATATACATATACATATACATATACATATACATATACATATACATATACATATACATATACATATACATATACATATACATATACATATACATATACATATACATATACATATACATATACATATACATATACATATACATATACATATACATATACATATACATATACATATACATATACATATACATATACATATACATATACATATACATATACATATACATATACATATACATATACATATACATATACATATACATATACATATACATATACATATACATATACATATACATATACATATACATATACATATACATATACATATACATATACATATACATATACATATACATATACATATACATATACATATACATATACATATACATATACATATACATATACATATACATATACATATACATATACATATACATATACATATACATTACATATACATATACATATACATATACTAAGAGAAAGAAGGGCGAAAATCTAAAACAATTTAATCTACTGAAAAAGGTCATTCTGATGGCAGTACGTGAGTCACATGAAATAGAGACCTGTGGAACCCAATGGTCGATTGGGTGCGCTGGTGCACTAAACATATAGTGCCCCGTTGTGCGAACGTGCTGAAGTAAAATCAATAAAAGTTCCTAATGTATGTTATTATATATTAAGCAGAAGAACAAGCACGTCTCAAACAGCATTAAAGTACTTTAAATGGAAATAACAGGCAAAAAGCTCTGCATGCACGCTAGAAAATGCTAACAATTATTTAAAGCCATGCGTAGACCAAAAAGACAGGGCGGAGAACACGGGAAGCTCATCTAAAGGCATTTTTGGGGATTTTCTTCATAGGGCGGGATGATGTTGCTGGTATATCCAAAAATGCTGACGATGTTGATGATACTCAATAATAGTTGGCCTTACTTTAAAAAACTAGAACCGCTTTTAAGAGACTGTAAACTTATTCGTGAACTTTTATGCGCGCCAGACAAAATGTCAAACATTTTTTCGGGTCGGGCAAACCGTGAAAATCGTTACCTCCCACATTCTTACACGTTGAGCACGTTAAAAATGGGTAGGAAGAACAAAAAGTGCAAATTTATGTAACAGGCAGAACGAAGCATCTTCGACCCCATAAAGTATATATATTTTTAGTCATTAATAACCGCGTCGATCTAAAGATGTCTGTCTGTCGGCTACCTGAGAGATTATACGAGCTAGATACTTGAAACGTTTAATGTAGGTTCCACTATGCCGCGAAGATATCATGAAATAGATAAAAATCAGTTTTATAATCCTTTGAGAATATCTCGGAGAAGAGCTGAGATATCAAATTAAGCATGTAAGTTCTTCTAGTATAGTATATATTGATTCAGAATATTCCACTGGTGTTGGTATTTACACACACTTGTATGTCATATTTATGTCATACAAATGTCATATTAATGTCATAAAGATAAACTAATTAACAGCCAAGTTATTCCTCCCTCGGGGGGAGGAAAAACAGCAGCAGCAGCATAAAGTACGTATGTAAGCTGGAGCGTGTGTAACGCATCTCGCTGTTAGGTTTAGGGTATCTCTAGCTTTGCATTCCTAACTAAAGCACTCTTTGAAAATCTCGAGTAACCAATTTAATAAGCTGCTTTAAAGTTGAGGCCAAAAATATTGCATATATTAAGATCCCCTTGTCAATAGAGACTTTCGCAGGGGGTTCCACAGAACAACAACCGTCTTGATTGTAAATACCCTCTTTACTTGTTATCGGATAGAAATTGATGCACAGACAAGCATTTACCTGGTTGTGTTGTTCTGCACATTTGCTGTCCTCAACTTGGCATCGTTGATTTCGACAATTAAAATATCACCGGACTGGATGTCTACTTCGCCTTCCCACGTGTACATATTAGGAGTACAAGGCTCACCGAGTTGGCATTGTTCCGGGATCTGCAAAAGAAGAGTTGTAAAATTGTTTTAACATTGTCACAAGTTAGGGGTTGAAGTAAAAGCCGCAAATGTCTTGTTCCCTAAAAGTTAGCAGTCGAGGGGATTAAAAGGTTGGTCGGTTCGCTCTGTATGTGATGTGGTTTGTAGCCGCAAAGCCCAACATGTACATGAAAAATTAAAATAAAAAAAAGTGTTTATCTGAATAATTTAATAATTTCAGTTTCATGTGCTCGTCTAATGTAGTAGACCGAGTCCCCTTTAAAGATATAGCCTTAAAAAATTTGCATACTGACTACGACGAACCTCATAAACTTTGTCATATGCGTAATCCGCCCTCGTGAGGATTACAGCTTATGTCCAGAGTAGGTGGAAGCATATGGAATAAACAAGGTTTAAAACACAAGCCATATGCGTATATCCAACCAATGAAAATCACTTTTTATTAGTTTGGGTTAATCCACTGCCAAGCTGCAGGATATAAGCAAGAAATTAGTTACAAGACAAATGAGTACCCTAGTCGAGTGTGCACAACTAGGAGATAACCTGTATCCAGCTCCGAAATTGCTTTTACTTGTGCTAATTCTCCCTTCTCCACAACAGAATATGCATATTAGAATAGTTTAATTAAGTCTTAAAATGGCATTCAAATGGGATATGCCAAAGTGCAAAGCTAAGCCTCTACAAATTATTTTCTGGAGGGAAATATTTAGGAGACAGGTATACAAAAAGTAGAATAATCTAGAACAGTGTGTATTAATCTAGCCCCTACACAATTGGTATTTCTAGCTCTTATCATACATATATTTGCACAAATCATTCTACCCTCCTTAACCCATTTCAGTGAGTACAGGGTATAAGAAGTGTGCGTTTGTGGCTTTCGACAAGGGTCTCGTCTGAAAGTTTGTGTATTTTAGCTCAATTTTAAGCGGTTTAATTTGAATACGTTCAAACGATTTGCCTGTGTGCAAATTAAAGCAGTTCTAATGGCTCGTATCTTGTGAAAATATATTTTGCGGTATAATTTTGCTGTCCGGCGTATATATATAACATATGTATAAACTAAAAAAACAACATGTCAGAAATTTAATAATGAAAAGTAAATTAATTTGCTCATATATTTTTAGTCCATTTATAAACATAAAAGTTATTTTCGTTTTATTAATGAGAGAATACTTTGCAGAGAAATTTGAACTACAATTATTATTATTAAAAAAAAACAAAAAACTTTTTGTCCGGACTGACTGACTGACTGACGGATTGTCCAACATTCTGATTGATGATGTATGAATAGCTCAAATCATTTTCAAATGGGTAAATAAGGTTATCTCTTGAATTAGAGAAAAAAAGTTGGGCAAAGCTAAGTAATAAATGCTAGTTAGTTTATATATTTGAATCTGTTTTTCCGACTGGTAATCAATGCTTTTGACTGAATATTGAAAAGATGAAACAGTTGTATACTATAAGAGCTAGAGACTTGAAATTTTAGCTGAAGGTCCTCCTAGTACCCGAGCAGATCGAGTTTGTTTCCGATATTCGATAACTTGCCTCGTTTCAAAGTAATCGATAAAAATCGATATCGAAATCCTGTTTTTTGAGCAATTTTGGGAAAATAATAGGAGCTAAAATCACCAAACTTGACATGTACTTTCTAGAATAGTATATATATATATCAAGTATCTTTAATTTTATGGTTATCGCCTGTTGGAAGAAGAGGGTTTAGGGTATCCCCTAGTCTGGAGCTCGCGACTAGAACCTCTTACTTGTTTTCATTTTGTTTTAAATGGCCGCAGCACTGACGGAAATTAGATTTAAATAACATTTTATGAAAACACTATTACAAGTCACTATAAAACGATCCAATCAGGCGCAATAAGCATATATAAGGAACGCGAACATTTGACAACGAGCGGATAAGCTCGTAAAAGGATAGTCAATCAGTCAGATAGAAAATAAGCCAACGATTGACTTCCTCAAATGAACCCAACAAATTTAATGCCTTGGAAAGCTATACAGTCAGCACGCTGCTTTGCCTAGCTAGATAAGTTATTGATTATTTGGCTACATCTGCTGCATGCGAGTCAGGAAGCATCTCTAACAAGTTTACCGGGAATATCGAGGGTCAGATGTTTTTTGAAACTCGTCCTCCTGGCTGAATATGTAAAAAGGACATTGGAAATCAAATAATGAAGTTTCATTATCTATATTAGGTCACATTTGATGAAACATTACAAAAACTAACAAAGCACAATGCTGCAAACGGTCGCAACCGACTACGCAATACTCTGTTCGTGTTCCATTTGATTGATGCCTTACAGACTTTGTGACGACATATTTAAAGGAGATTATGCCGTTGTGGAGCTCAGATCTAAAATTGTGGAGGATTATGATTACACGAGTATATTCGTATGAGAATGGACGGAGCCAATATACTCCTTGCAGCTCGTGATGGCAGGGCATAAAAAGGCTTACAATTTTTAGCCCCAGCTTTGCATTTTCTGTTTATTTCGTCGTAAATCAAGTCATTCACTATTACATACACAGCCCGGCCTGAAAGAAAATTCAGCAACGCAACAAAATAGTCATTTGCAGTGTCCCTAGACAACAATTTAAATATATTTTGGCATTTTTGTTGTTTTTACTGCTTTCGAGTTATCCTTGCGCTACCTTTTCTTCAAAGTTAAATTGTTTTCTATCTCTGTCTTTGTTTTCAAATTGGTTTTTGTGTGTCTTAAAAGCTGTTTTATTGCCATAAACCGAGCGTCCATCTCGGGCTGTTTCGCCTGCCATTTTGGGATTAATTTTTGTTTAAATAAACATCAAAATTGATTTTCTGCCTGCCTTTGATCAGAACAATTAAGCTTTCCTTTTATGCTTTTCATGCATTTAATTGCAAGCTTGCTGCATATTGTTAGCTCAAGCGAAACGCATTCAAGGTAAAAAAGTTATCGTCAGATTGCAATAGGTAAATACACCTGCTTAATTACAACAAATATGAGATGTATTTGTAAAATTGTTTTTTAAAAAATCACAATTTTCATGCAGTCGTTATGATATATGCTATTTTCCGCGAATTTAAACAGCACAATAAGTCTCGGAACTCATGAGCTTAGTTAAGACTTAAAAACACAAACTAAAAATGAATTGTTCAGGAAGGAAAAGGAAGTTCCTGTCAGAGTGTTTTCCCGTTAGCTTAGTAATATTGTTAGCTAGTCAGTTTTGATAAGATAATATTTAAAAAAAAAGATATTCATATAAGAAAAAAACAAGAAAATTTATAGCACGAATTTCAAATTCCATTTGCTATTTGATAAATGTGTAGATAGATAAATTTAATACTGAAAGATTTGTGTCCACAGAATCAGACAATTTATATATATTGACTAAGGTCGTTTTATATTTTATTTATATGGCAGCACATAAATAAGTAAAATACATTATTAAAATTTATCCGCACTGACTGACTGATTTATGATCTAAGCACATCTAAAACGTAAGAGCTGAGAAGCTTAAATTCATACCTGGCTATCTTATGTGATGAATGTGTACTCTAAGAAGTGGGTTAGGGGGATTCCCCTCTTGAGTGTAGTTTTTTTTACCGTCCGATCAGCCTAAAACTCGCTTTCCTAGTTCTTCGTTTAAACTAATTTGAAAGGTGTTTCAAAAGACAAAAGTGAGGGTCAAGTGTTAGTTTGAAATAATTCGAGACATTTCATGGATAGAATGTGAAGGTCAATGCTTTCTCTGATAATGAAGCTGTCCGTATAGCGGCAAAGTCTTCTTTCTCTCCCACAAGCTGCATAAGTTAAGGAAAGTTTAGAATACAACAACAAAGATGCTCTACAACGGTTGTAAGCTATTTATTGGCAATTGACAGAGTCTTGCGCAGTCGGCTGTAAAAGTAAAAAAAGAATAATGCGTACCTTGCATATAATTAACACTAAACTTTGAGTTGGCTTTTGGATCTTGGAAAAAAAAAAATGAATTCTAGGCTGCAAATTAATTAAAGAACACATTAAAAGGAAGGACGAATAAGTAGGCTCACAATAGAAAAAAATCAATATTGGGTCCGAGCTCTCTTGGGATTAAATACCTTTTGTACCTTTAGTTGTATTTTATTTTTGTTAACATTTTTTCTGTCCTATTTCCGTGACTCCTTGCATTGTTTTAGTGCCCAATGTGAACGTAATTACCGTACGCTGAAATGGTACGAGGAAGCTGCATAAAAAGCAAATAAGGGTGACTAGAAGATACTCTGGACCTTATGCACAGAAGCGTAGATACACAAGCACGCCCGCCGCAAGCTGTACACAAAAGTCCCATCCTATGGGAGAATCGGAGCTTATTGTCCGATCTTTTTGAAATTTGCAGCTCATAAATATGGCAAAAAATACCTTGAAGATTTTAGTCCCGGAAATTGACGCACTTATACATACGGACAGACAAACGATGGGACGGACGGACATATGATGTGACTTTCCTAGATCGACTCAGCTTGTCATCCTTGTCAAGAATTTCAATGCAGCAATGCAGTCAGCTCGACTGGGTCCAGGGTATCCCCTAGCTGCCGACTTTTACCTGCTACTACCACTCGGAAACTTATCTCCCCAGCCATACCAAACCTTTTCATACAAATTACTAGTCCATGGGCACTTTTTGCTGTTGTCTGTTGAATAGCTGCCGAACTAATTGTTTAGCCTGTTCGGCAGAGCTGTGGCTCAAGTTGTCTTCTATTATCAGCGTTTCAATTGAATTGCTTGGATTTAGTTTGTTTTGCTGTGGTAATGTTAAGAGCTAAATAAGGTTTCAATTGTTTAGAGAACAACAAACAATACACAAAGCCGTAAAGCTCCATATCTTTTTATCTCAAACTATCCCCCTGTCTCCGTCTCTCTTCGTCCTTATATACATACATACATACATATAAATTTGTTGTATCTTTGTAGGACTTACCACATTTGGGAGGAGGAGCTCGTGCGTTTCGTTGCCACGCCACAGATGCGAATCCTGCGGCACATTTTGTATGTCACATTCAAGCGAATTGATTTTCTCCTGGAGACGACTTAAAATCCGCGGCGGAGCAATTGGCTTTAATTCCGATTTAGTAAGATTAGCTGAATGACGTGGTCTCTCCACGTCTGGACTTTGCTTTGAGGCAGACGTTGTTATTTTGATTTTGGCCGAGACCACTTCCAGCTTTTCCAACTGCGGGTCGGCGGCATCCTTCAGCAATAATTTAGCACGCTTAAGCTCCTGCCCATATTTTATGGGTTTCACAGTAGACCATTTACTCGTTGTTTTTGCTGCTGAGGCGCCGTCAAAACTTTCCGCCGTAGTCGTCAAAGTCACGCGTCTCGGCGGCAAGTGCGTGGTAGGTGGGGGCGACTCCGTCGAGCTGCTTGCCGCCAAGTTTGCGGTTTCGCTTGCTCTAATGACTTGACGTGGCTGCTGCTCTGAACTTTGCCCGAAACTCTCAGTCAATGCTGGGCCCTCTGATGACTTTATAATGCTGCTCCCAGTGGGTGCAGTCGTCCCTAGCGCAGTGCCAATTTCTTTCATTAACTTTCGTTTATTGTGCAACAACATTTCGTTGTACAACTCTTTGCTGTTGTAGAACTTTGTGGTGGAGAACTCGGGATGCGAGGCAACGGCTGCCTCCGCGGCAGATGCCGCCGCATCCGTATTGAACTTGGTGTTGGCAAAGTCGACGTGTGGTATGCCCATGACATCGCTGGCCCGTTGCTGCATCGGAAACTCGAAGCTTTTCTTCACACGCCGATCAATGTAGGTGTCGCCCGGAGCCAGCTGTGGCAGCCCATGCGCCTGGCTCCTCCTCAAAGGAGCCGCGGTTGTAGTTTCGTGCAACTGAAACTTGCGCTCGATTTCCGTTATCAAGTCATCTTGCTCAGCCAACAACTTGCCGGTAAAATAGCTAGGCGTGGACTCCACGCCAGGAGTGGTTGTCAACGGGGTTGCCGTTGCCGTCTTCATTGTCGTTGCCTGATTGACCCTTGGGTTGTCTACCTCCACCTCGTTGGGCATTAGATTCTGTCGGTACTCGTCGACATTATCGGGCTGTCGGAACACGGTACGCTGCCTGAGCAGCTCATCATTATCGCTCTGCATCATCGGCTGAAAGTCCTCCAGCTGCACCGGATACAGATCCACAATATTCAGCTTGCTCGCCCCCATCGGCTGCTGGGCCAATAGGGCACCATAGCGCGTCCGCTCATCCTCATTGAGATCGGCGAGCGTCTCGGCCACCTGGTAAGATTCTGCCGCCTGCATTTGTATATGTATTGGCAGAGCTGGAGAGTCGCCGGAGTCATCCTCCCCTTCCTGCTGCTGCTGCTGCTCAATCTCTGCTGCTGGCTCGCTTAGCCTAATGCGGTAAAGCCTGTCAAAAACGCCGCTCAGCGATGCGAGTGGCGGCACGTTTGTCGTCATTAGCTCATCCGCCGCTGTGGCTGCTGCTTCCGTTGTGCCAGCTCCTGTTGGTCCAGTTGAGATTGCATATTCCCGTGTTGTTGTTGCTGCTGATGCTGATGCGGCAACCTCGCCTGCTTCATTTCCGCTTGGAATGGCC
This sequence comes from Drosophila montana, assembly GCF_035044405.1. Lineage (NCBI taxonomy): Eukaryota > Metazoa > Arthropoda > Insecta > Diptera > Drosophilidae > Drosophila > Drosophila montana. The sequence continues at coordinate 1,651,580 of NW_026996920.1, forward strand.
GCGGCTGCTGTAGCTGTCGTTATGGGCGTGGTCGAGGCAGAGGTGGTAAGCCCAATTTGTATTCCCGATAAAGTTTTCGCTGTACTCTCGAAACGTTCCGATTCGCCTACGCCGGGGGCACTGACCACTCTGTGGGCGTAGCTGCTGTGCGAGTCATTTGTTATGGTAAAAGTTGCTGATGTTATTGGCGATGCTGTTGTTGTTGCCTCGCCCGTTTGTGCCGCCGTGCCGCAAACTGTGCAGGCAATTACAAATGTTAAAATGCACATTTTAGCTATTTTCGCTAGCATTGCGGAAAGTATTTTGCCGCCTGTGGCTCTGGTAACAAGTTATTCTTATTCTAAATGTTTTTCTTTTTCCTTTAGTTTGTTGCTTGTAGCTTGTTGACTTCATCTGCCTTGGCTCATGCGGATGCTGCAGCAAAGAAAAATAAATAGTTCAGAAATATTATCTCAATATATTATTGAAGGTCATTTACAGCTAAATTTGAACCACTTAGTTCGTGTTTGACTTAGTAATCAAAAACAATATAGCAATGGGTATTTAATTTTAATTTTCAACAATTTATATTCCTTCAAATCCTATTAATCAAGCAAAATATTCTGTGGGAAAGTGAGTTGATCAAATGTTACACTGGATAAAAAAACGTGCCAACAAGCCATAACTTGGCTTCTGGACCCTTTCCTGCTCAAATGAAGCTAGGACCAGAACGGAGTGCGTCCGGACTTAATTGAAACTTGCCTCAGATAAGCTCTGATGTATTTACAGCAGTTTTTTATAGAAATCATTGTCAAAGGAATTGTCTTTTACATCTGATCACAGAAATTTGCGGTTTATTAAAAAGTCTTCTACGCCATCTGCAGCATTCGCTTCCTCGCAAAGCTGTCCCGCCGGAGCCAGGTAAAGATTTTCAGCAATTATGACCGCATAATGTTGCCTAGCTTTATGTTAATTTTTAAGGAAAAAGGAAACTGTTTTCCGCTGCAATAACACTGCTGGAAAGTTTAAAAAATAAACTCAGCTCTCTCAATAGCCTAGCTTTGAACTGTTTATTAATATTCCTGCTAAAACGGACTGATGTTAGATGACATTAATACCTAACATAATACATATCAGAAACCATTGAATGAAAGGACTCCCTGTTTGAAACCTAAAAGACAGTTCACGTCTTTGACAGATCTTAGCCCACAGGGCCGGTACAAAGTGACAATGACTTCCTTTCAAATTGCAGTCTGATTGCCCGCCCCCGGGAAGCAAGGCTCACAGAAGTGCAGAGATCTGCTTGAGTGGAGTCTTGTACAACACTCCAGACTCCTAGACTTTGGGAACAGAGACATGCATGTAGTTGCACAGACTCCTATTAGACACCGATGGACGATGCTATAAATATACTAGATTATACCCCTTGAAACTGAAAACTGTTCTAGATTTAAGACAAGAGTATATCAGGGAGAAGTCTGTTTTTGCCTGCGTAAATGCAATTTGAGTGATAAATTCAAATAAAATCCGGTGAATAAGAACAGCTAGGAACGCTCTAGTCGATTGCATTCCTCTAAAAATCTTACCTCCGGCCTGTCTAACGCAAATTCTCATTATTGCCTAAGGTCGCAGCTTGCAAGTCTTTGTCTTCTGGCTATTTTGTCCACTATACTAACCCAATCGTGAAGAGTACAGCTTTTGACTGATGAAAGTACTTGAATATTGTTTTCTAATCTCAAAAAAAGTGTTTGCTGTTTGTCGTACTGTAAATATGTGTAACAAAATTCTTAACCTCGTTATTTGCCCTCGCCGGTTTAGGTCTTGCTCGTGAGTCTAATTCACAAATGAAATATTGAGCCCATTTAAAATTTTCTATTTACCATAAAAAAAGAACCATGTGAAAATTGCTTATGTTAACGTAAAAATGCTTGGCTGCAGAAAAATAAAAAGGGCACAATCAGAAAGGATGCCTCAGGATGAGACTGGCTGCGCAATACCCTGTTTACGGTTTAATAACATTTAAAAATAGGTATACACAAAAAAACCTGCCGATTATATTGTTTAAATATCATTGGGTTTAAACAAAAAATTGGGCAGTCACCTTCGAAGTTTACCTTAAAGAAGAGAAGATTTTCATGATTTGTAAGGGCTGAAATAGGTGTGGCATTAATATATTTTGCGTGTCTTTGTTGCTTGTAAGCAGAGTATAATTTTTACGAGTATAGAAATTGAAAAACGAATAAAAATGTACCCGCAGAAAATTTGATAGCGAAAAGATTCTAAGGTCTATGTGAAGTTCGTTTGTTGCTGTTTTGCTCTTGTAATGTGTGCAAACAGTTTTAGCAAAAAAGGAAAATGTAAATAGAAATAAAGATGAAGCTTAATTAAAAATGCGGCCAAGCGTGATGTACACTCCGCACTGAGCCACCTAATATAAACGCACATAAATATATTGCCAACCGCAAAAAGCGGTGCACTTGGGCCAAACCGACTGCGCAATACTCTGTTTACTCTGATTACGAGAAGAATAGCCCTTAAATTATTATTTGAAAGCAAACTGTGAATTTTGGATACACAAATGTATTTATGCGGCTCATGATGGTTTGGGGAATAAAATATTATTGGTTCAATCGTAGATATAAGTACCTGTAATGTTTGTTGGGACTTGCTCTAATGCATTGGTAGATATAGGTGGAAAAAATCTTCGACATTTTAGCTAAGGAAAGCACTCTAAATATGTCAAGTAACAAGTCTCTACAAGCAAACTCTTAAAACCCTGTGTACAGTGTATAAGGTATGGCTGGGTGGGAAATAAATGCGGGCAGCGATGGGATGTTGCTGATAAACTTACGTTGACTACGTAATCGTTTTCCCCTATATGCGTTTCTTTTATTTAGAAATGTTTTTGTTTGGGGCCGCATATTTTGGTGGCACGCAAAATATTACTTTGAAATCGTACAGTTGCAAGCACGGCGCTCAGAAGCTGAAGGAGGCTGCCCCACGCAATTGCACATTTTTAGGACGGCAACAAAGGCGAAAAGGACGAAGCTCTTTTATTCAGCTCTGAGCTAGAAAAATTTCAAGTCAAGTGCCGGCAAGTCGCTGCTTTGTGAAAACGAGTCCTATTCAAGGCATGCCAGGAGAGAGGTGAGCTCCACCGTGAGCTAAGACCAAGCCAAACAAGAGCAAACCGAACATAAAATACCCTGTTCTTACTTAATTACGAGCTAAGTTAATTCCCTGTCAATTGTTCCTAAATGAGCTATAAGAGAGAGTTTTGATAATATTCTGTGCATATGTCAACAAAAAAGTAAAGAGAGCTCTAGTCGAAAGTGCCCGTTTGGCGGTGTGTAGAGGGTATTTACTTTACACATCGCCAGGCGTCCGTAGCAAACATTGGAGGTTCCTTTTATACATTAACAAAAACACAGACAAACAGCGCCGCGATGTGCGGCATTTTGTTCAGCGTCTTTGCTTCTGTTTCACGCAGCTCCATAGAAAATCGTTCCGGAATTAGTTCTCAGTCTGATCTTTATAAAACTAATAGGCCAGTTCCCTTAGAAACATCCAGAAACAAAAGTCAGCTATACAATTACACTGAATGGGCATTGAGAAATCTCCTACAGTGAAAGCATATAAAATACGCTCTGCAAGGATTTGAGCACCACTCCACACGGAATGTCAATGTGTCGATGATTACTATCAGAACATAATATTCACTTTTGCCCCACGGTGGCATTGCCAGTGATGTAGTTGGAGTGTGCTACTTTGCGAAGAACTCACATTAATCTTTATTTTTATACCACAAAGATGAAAAAACATGACCGAAGAAGGAGGAACGAGTGCAAGTATCCAGTTTAAAACGCTTTTTGCTTAGAGAGAGAGAGAGAGAGAGTTAGAAAGGGGGACACATATTTAGTAGGTCGCTCTTAAGATTCTTAAAGCTTAAGCCACTCGAAATACATTATATGGCTGCCGTTTTTTACGATCCTGCGGTTTATGACGTTAGTGAACAACAGGACGGGGCTCTGAACATTCCTCCCGTAAGGGCAGTAAACAGTTTTTATATAAATATAGCAGAAGCGTGTTTCTAACTTAACGCAAAAGGCATGCCCCTGTTAAGAAGGAATCCGTTCAAGACATTAGGGGTGAAAAGTTAAAGTTCGTTCCAAAAATATTAGGAAAATTTGGCAAAATCTTTAATAGCATTTAATAACATTCAGACTTTTTAAAAAATATATGCCCTAAAATATCTAAGCAAAATTATTTGTTAAATATTGTACAGTCAAAAATTTAGTCTTGGTTCAACAATATTTAAAAGCTACTTAAAAATTTTCACATATTTGGAAATGAAGTGGAAAAGTTTCAAATATTACCGAGCTCTGGCTTTGTCAACTGTTTTGTCGTTTTATATACTCTGGTAACTCTGGTTTTATATACAATGGTAAAAAGTAATTATATTGAGCTTGTGCAATATCCAGCGCATTAGTTTGCACCCGACTGCAACTTTCTTTCTTTTTTAAAGCCTCTAAAATCGTTTTTTAATCAAAAAACCAACGATTTAGACTGCGCAATACTCTGTAAGCAGCTTACACAAGTTAAAGGGAAGACTATTTCCAAACTATGACTAGGAGATATCGATTTTGGCAATTATTTGAGCCAGGCTATGGGCGTGGCCACAATATTTTTAGCTTCATATTTAGAGGAGGTCACCAAAATAGTCTACGTGCCAAGTTTGGTGACTAGTACCAAAAATATGTAAGACAATATTTGGGTGTGCCCAAAAATGTTAAAACTACCAAAAACTCTAGAGTCTTGTATAGCATTTAAAGTTTAAAATAACCAGCATAGACAAAAACTTAAAAAAAAAACACAGAAAACGGGTATTTTGAAAACCAATGCACCTTTTTACCCCTTGTGAATAGAGTATTAATAGAGCAGTTATTTTCGGCGTGCCGAATATAAAATATTCTTACAAATCAGACTTGTGAATCGAACTGCTGATAAGTTTTTGTTCATATATAAAAAGGCATACTGAAGCGAGAAATCTCTAAAATTGGCTAAGATATTTTGAACAGCAAATGAGTATAATCTGGTTTAAAAACGGACAGCAAAGTTAGGATTAAATAAAGCGGACGAAACGGACGGCAAACGGACATTGCCTTATCGACTTAAGTTTATCTAGAATATATATTAATTTTGGAGTCGGGGATGCATTCTACTCAACGTCAGACAATTTCGCACGATTTTATAATATCCTCAATTAATATTTAAATCTATTGTTATTATGTAAAAAAAAAAAATATTATATTTAAAGCTAACTCTTAAAACTATTGCCTTATAATAAGTTTAATGCATTTTGTATTTACTTGAATTTTTCAGCTTTCCTGTTATTATGATTTAAATAATACATATTTTCACCAGTCACTGAATTAATATACGTTCCTTAGTCGTAGCACTATTTTGATTTATTTATATGATATTATTTTCTTATATTTCTGTTTTCTTATTTAAATTATTTTAAAAGTACACAAGCTCCTTTGGAGCGCAAGTATTTAAGTACTAATTGAAATAGCCACAACTCCCTAATTGTTTACAGAAATGCAAACAATTGAAACTTTCGGAAAACACAATTAGATTTGTTGGCGCGATGCTCTGTTCTCAGCTGTTGTTTTTGCTATCTGGTTGTCTAGAGTTTGGCGCTGACCAACCGTGAGGATTGAAATCTGCTCCGCTACTGAAGCGGTCTCGTCCCCAATGCAATGGATGCTGCGTCATCTAGATGAAAGCTTTGGGTTGCCATAAAACACGAGAGAAGCGCCATGCAGTCAATTTTCTCTCCGCCTTTGAGCATGCGCACAGCATCCGTGTTTCTGTTTTGGGTTCAATTTTGGGCCATTTGGCGGGTACGGGCCAGACGTGCTTAAAAATTACCCAAAACATTTACGTACAGCTGTCTGGCATCAGCTGGTGCGGCATTCAGACAGCAAAAGGAGGTCGAAGTGTACTCGAGTCGCAGTCATTTACCATTATTGTCTTATTTAATTATTTTACAATTTTAACATTTATTTTTGTCCATTTCATTCTGTGATTGCCTGAATTCGTTACTTCTGCCAATTGTCTGCAACAGTCGTGGGTTTTATTTTTTCACTGAGGAGAAAGCTTTTCATTATGCGCCCTAATGTGTGGGTAATGCATACAAAAGTCCTAATGGATGCTCATGTGGGTGATGCGGGAGAGCATTGACGTCGGCTCTTGGGTTGGGCAAACATAATGCCAAGTTTTTTTTTTTATACTCGGTGCACATTTTGTGCAATCTCTGTCCGTCTAGTCGTTTGTCTATATGCATGTTATTTTTTTTTTCGCCGCCATTAAAACCATTGAAGTCCTTTGAATGCAAGCTCGTGTAAATCCGCGTCAAACAAAGTGTTTAAATTGTTTGTTCACGCCTACCTAGAACCGCCCACGTTTGTGGGAGTCTACTTATGGCCTTATGGTCCCACGTCAATGCAATTATCAAGAAGACTTTCAGCTTCATCCATCCAATTTTCACAAATTTCATACTCAGGAGGCCTTTTTACAATCACATAGCGTAGTTTAGGCTTTGTATTTTTTCCAGCTATCGGAAGGGCGAGTAGGACTTTTAAAACTGGTGCAAAAAGTACATAATTTAATGAGACCAGCTGCCCCGCTGTTTGCCTGCAATCGAAAAGTTTATTAATAACAAACACGAGTTGGCAACCAGCGGCAGCGCTTTTTCCGGTCACGTTAAAACAAAGTAATTTATAAATTTTAATTAAATTATGAGTGCAGCCCGCAGAGTGAGTGTAATTATATTTAAACAGCAGCCGAAATATGTTTTTATATTAAATTTAAACAAGCGTGAGCGCTTTAGTCTAGAGTGACCGGCTATGAGATACCCCGTACCCAAAATGCATCCTTGAATAAAAATTGTTCAATATAAGAGATTTGTCTTTATCATACAACGCAGTTGATGCTGATCAAGAATAGATATACTTTATAGAAAACAGAGATGCTCCCTCAACAATTAGCACACATTTGCATACATTTATGGCATCCTCTATTACACCCACTTGCAAAGCTTACAGGGTATAAAACGGAAAAAACCGCCAAACCAGAATCGAGATCCAGCGGCGGGCAATATGCTCGGCGTAATCCGCGCTGTATTCGTAATGTATGCTTCTACGGAGCTGCTCATGTAGTGCATTATATAGTACACCAACAAAATCAACGTTATGCAAATTTAAATTTGAGTATAATGGAGAAAGGGACTCAGCATTTTTACACCCACTAAGAGGGTATTTTAATTTGTGCAGCAAATGTGTAACACATGGAAATGCTACCCGATGAAGTATACATATTTTTGAGCAAAATTTAAAACATAGTCAATATATTGTGTTCGCATTTCTGTTTCATTGATAATATTTTAGCTAAAAAGGTGCATAAATCGAAGTCAGCCAGATTAGGCAAATATATTATCCCACAGCTCCTATAGAAAGAATTGGATGATTTTTTATGAATCTTTGTATGACTTACTATAGAAATGTAAAACCCTTCTCTATGTTCGTAAGGGTGTTCAAACTTCGGTAACCCAACGACAACAGTTTATTCTTGTTTGTGTATAGAGAATATTTTCTATTCCCTTGCAGCTATATTAACATGTATGGGTGTGCTTGTGTTTTGCATACATATATCCACCAAACAACAAATATTTGTAATGAGCCTATTAAGTCATATTAAAGTCTAAGTACAGCCAATTTTATTAAAAAAAAAAAAGTCAGCATGACACAAAGTTACACACATGAAAAAGTTTTTAAGCTCTGGCTACATATGCGTACACATTGGGCCATAAAGGTAATGCAAATTGCTGCCAAAATGTGGATATTATAAATTAGACCGTCAGCTGGCTTAACAGCAGATGAACTGAACAGGCTGCTCTGAGCCAACATGCATATATTAGGCCCTGGATTTTAGTTATGGCACAGCCCATAAGCCTTACTCTTACCCGTACATATTTCAATAAATTAATAACATTTCCCTTTTCTCATATTATGTTATTTGCATACCCTGTAACTAAAAAATGGGTAAGAGAAGGACAGTTGTGTATGTAACTGCAGAAGGAGACAACTAGCTGAGTCGATCTAACTATGTGAAATGGAGGTTCATTTGAATTATGGTTTATTTACCTAACAAACCGATAAATATCGATTTGCTGCCCGCATTTTATAAACACTTATTGAGTTTACCAGACTGGAAAGAAGATGGACAGCTTGTGGGTGTAAGTACGAGTATAAATTTGGAGCTGATTTAAAGGGTATCTTGTAGGTGGGCAGCCTCTACTTGTTATAACCTTAAAATTATCAAGCTGCAAACTTTACAAAATTATATGTGTCACAAAAAAAAATTGTTTCCTATACAAATATATGTACTATATATAATTTGTCGGCTGAACGGAACTAACAATTCAGAGTGCATAAAATATGTCGCTACTTAAACTAATGCAATTCCAGTTACCCTTTGCAAGTAGGTCCTTTGCACTAAACCACATTGAAGAATTGCGAACTTGTTTATTTTAGAAGGGAATCTCAATATATATGCGGCCGCCAGACTGATCCGCCCTTTACTGAGGAGTCCCATTGCCCAAGTTGTCATTTCCTTTGCGGTTGGGTATTTTGCAACTACGAAGATTGCCCAGATCTATGCACTATTCACAAGGCAAGCTGATAGAAGTGCCTCGAAAGTGGACTATCCTTCACAACTGGCCACTGATTGCCGGGACAGTCGGGCTATACTCAAAGACCGACTGCCTCAAAAGTGCGAGGCTCTGCGGCTCACCCGTCGACAGTTGACGGCCTACGACGGAATGCGAGACAGCCAACCCATTTACACGGCGCTTAATGGTAACATTTATGACCTCAGCTCATCGCGGGATACTTTTTTGGGGCCGGGACCCTACTCTCTTCTGGCGGGCTGCAATGCCAATCATGTGCTTAATATTGCATGCGGCTCCATGGGCGTTTGTACCGACGATGTCCTCCAAAGATGGGAACGTAGTCTGAATGCCGAGTTCAATATCATTGGCTACTTGACTGACAGCGATGGCTCCGAAAGTGACGACAACGAAAGCGACGTCTCAACTATTGTGAGTAAGCGGAGTCAGGAGCATCAGGATTCTAATCACGAATCCAATTATTGTTAGGGTCCGGATTTTAGTTAGCTTTTCCCTAAAACACAACGCGTCGCAAAAGTGGTTAAAATAAAATAAAATAAAATATAACATAAAATCCTTATCGTTCCTTGCAAACAAATTTAACTTATGTTTGCAAAGAACGATAAGGAACATTTAGAAGTTAAAAGCCATCTTACTTATATTACAAGAATCGTCCAAATAGACCTATTTTCTCCATTTCAATAGGCGTTTGACAATAACAACAACTAATAAATGTTAAGCTGACCGGCTCTAAGTTAATTAAGGCCAATGAGCAGGTTGTCTTTATATCCATCAGCACTCTTTGCTATCGACTCTAGGATTGCAAACATCTCATATGCTATTCCAAGCTTTACTTTGTTGAGAATTGCAAGCTTACGCCGCAACAAAAATAAGCAAGAAAATCAGTTTATTTTCTGAGCGTGTAATTCTAAGGCCTTAGCTGTGCGAGTAAAGCTGCTTTGCCCTATATTCCTGTCTCATCTGATGTGCTTTAGGTTTGCAAAGATATATATCCTATTCCAAGCTTTAACTTGTTGAGGATTGCAAGCTTTAGCAACAACAAAAATAAGCGAGAAAATCAGAGTTGATTTTTTTGGCGTGTAAAACAGCTTCGCCCCTTATTCCTCATCTAGTCATTCTACTAGTAAAACCTGAACTGATAAAATTAGTTTAAAAGAGGATTTCAAAAGGTCAAAAGGGCTTCTGTAAAATTCCGCTCAGTTATTGAAGCCTTGCACCATTTAAGCTCTACAATTGGCTGACTGCCTGGCATGTGGCCGAAATGGTTTTCCATTGAAAAGAAGAAAAGAAGAATGAAAATGTCGCTGGTGTCGGCGACATCAACAAATTCTGCGTTTTTTGTCACCTCGGGCAAACTTTTCAGTTGTGCCAAATTCTCAATAGAGCAAAATTGAATTGGTAAAAGAACTGAAGCGGGGCAGGTGATACAAGGAGGGGGGCCATCAAAACCATCAGGTGCTACACAGCTAATAAAATCAAAATTACTTTTTCGCAACAACAATGCTCCTGATACAGCTACGTGCTTAAGGAGTTGTAAAAAAGTTGTCCAAAAAGTTTGAGCACACACTTAAAAATCAGCCAAATGTACAAAAACTCAACACGCAAGGCACACGGCACGCAACTCGGCTCTAAGTACCGACATATCTTTGATAAGCAAACACCAAATGTTATTTGATGTGTTTATTTCGATTAAATTTAAAGCTTTCAAAATAAATAAAAAGCCGAGGACATACCCTGCAATCAAAATCAATAGCCCTAACACACTGCTCAACATGGAATCCAAAGCAACCTGAATAAATGTACAATTAAAGTTCTAAATATAATAAAGATTCTAAATTCAGAAGTCTCAGACACAAATTGCGTCCATAAGGACAGACAAAAAGACGGACCAATTACCTCTTGTTCACTTTTTAAACAGGGTATTCAAACAATTAAGCAATATCTCATATGAAAGTATAAATTTCAATCCGATATGATAATCAGGTGGGCCTGAATACAGTTTTTTAACCTTTAATCATAAGGGCAATCATATATAAAGTTTGTTCGACATGTAGATATTTCAAGTTTCAAGATTCTAAATTTAGAAGTGTCAGACATAAATTGCGGTCGGGCCATTTAACTCTTGTTCAATGCAATGTCTCATATCAAAGTAAACATTCAATCCGAGACGATAATCACACACGACCAGGAGGAGACCAGACGCTGGCGGACTGCGATGCTAGCGACGCCCATTGTTACACGACGGGAATACAAAAACCTAATTAACCGCGAAACTGGGGATTCCGACAGCCAGCCTATGCTTGGAGAGCCAGCGAACCGGAAGCCCGCCCAGCCTCACCGTCGGGTTTATGTGACAGACGCAGCTGTGCCCGTCGTTGTCGTCGTTGCTCGACTTTTGCAAATAACACGGTTTTGAATATAAAGTGCTCAAATTACATGGGCAAACACATTTGTACTTTGTAATTAGTTGCGCCATGCGAATATGCTGAGAGTTAATTCCTCGTCTTGGTTGAGCCTGGCCCAATAATTTGAAGGGTGAACATTTTGGTCACATACTCGATTTCCATCTTTAACGCTGCCAGTTAGAATATTTGTGCCAAAAATCGTCGACTCATATCCAGTACTCAGGATTTACATAAGAGTAAATTTAGAGTATGTATCTTTAAAAAATCACGGGACACGAACATGCAAAGCATCCACACTCCTCAACAACTTTATTTGACGAATATGAAATATGCATGTATTTTATATGTAATTTTTTAATAATGCATAAATTATATATATACTTATCTGCCATAAGACGAAAATCCAAAGCTAGGGTCTATAGCTAAATACTGTTTAATAAAAACGAGAAAGAACGGCTATCTTTGGCACGCCGATGATTTAATACCCTTGCAGACCCAACCTCTTCATAATGTCCATAGCGGTTTGCCCGTCTCTGAGAAGCACAGGGAAAATTGTTAATGGCGAGTATGGTTAAGATATCTTGAAAAACAAAAAGTTTTCCATGCAAAAACCTACTTTTCGACCGACCGTTCCTATGGTAGCTATATGATATAGTAGTCCGATGTAAATAAGATTTTGCATAAGTGTAGGGAACATAGTGAAACTTATAAATGGCAAGTTTGATCAAGGTATCTTGAAAAACAAAAAAGTTTTCCATACAACAACTTAATTTTCGACCGATCGTTCCTATGGTAGCTATATGATATAGTAGTCGGTTGTTGATAGGATTTCGCAAAAATATTAGGAGCTTAGTAATACTAATTAATGGGGAGTTTGGTCAAGATATCTTAATAAACAAAAAAGTTTTTAATACAAGAACCTATTTTTTGACGGATCGATCATATGGTAGCTATATGACATAGTGGTCCAATCCAGCCGGTTCCGACATACTGCGTGCAACAGCAAGAGGGACTTCTGCAAAGTTTTATAAAGATAAAAACTTTAAAACTGAGAGACTAGTTCGCATAGATACAGACAGACGGATAGACTGACAGATGGACATGGCTATATCGACTCGGCTGTTGATACTAATCAAGAAGATATATACTTTATGGGGTCGGAGATGTCTCCTTTATGCGTTGCACATTTCACGACAAAATTATAATACCCTCTGCAAGGGTATAAAAATACTAGCGGGTATTCCCCGGCCCTGTCTGTAACAAATTTTGTGCCTAAAGTTAAGTTCCCGCCTGTGGAAAATTAAAATCTACTTTCTAAAACTACAATCCTGTTGGCAAAAGTTGGAAAAATAAGCTTTAGTTAATTAAACCTAATAAAACTCGCCGTTGTTATAGCTCGTTGTTGGGCTTCCTCAACTTTCCTTTAAGGCTAGGGACTATTATGCTGTCAATAGTGTCCAGTGAAATTTGGGTATACAGCACGCCCCGAACCCTCATATTGTCATAGATTTTATCAGGTATCTAAGTATTGAACATACCGCACATTTGCTATATGTCATCAAGGGTATTAATCTTCAGTACACAGTTTCTTTTATTCAGCCACTCTAAAGGTTGTAGCTAAGTGTTATTGATTCGCCCTAGTCTGTTGCCTTATCATCCATCGCATTAGTTGACTCCACACTAAGCATACCTATCAAAGAAATTAATTCATTCAGTTAAAATGTGGCCAGCTCGTCGCACTTGGCGTCAGAAATTCGCTCGGTTAAATCTTTGGGCCACTCTTTACGCCTCTTGGGCACTCGGACTGTTCCCATTCATCTATAATTCCAGCACGAAGAAACTGCGACGATCCATGCGGCTGGTTGGATATGGCATCATTTTGAATCTTGGGTCTCTTTGGATTACGCTCAACTATCGTGAACACACCGGAACCACAGCCATAATAGAGGTTTTTCATCGAAATCCTTTGGCAGAACAAATCAGCTATCTACAAAACATTTTACTTTTGACAACCGTCTTTGTAATGCACTTTCGGAACTGTTGGCTATGCGAGGAGCTTGCCAACACGCTTAATACTCTGACAGATCTATATCAACGTCACCTTGTACAATATGACTTTAACGATTGTCACAGCTTTGATAATTATGTTATATATAAAAGCCTATCAATTTGGCTGGAATTTATTTCAATGTTAATCATCAGATTTGGACTGTCGCCTCCAACTAACTTCAAAAACTTTTTGGGTCTTGTTGGTGTTATAGCAATTGAACTCGGCATACTTCTAATTGGAATGCATTTTCACCTGGCCGTGTTATACATATATCGCTCTGTTCGGATCGTCAATCGGGAACTTCTTACGCTAGCAAATCAGCTAAGGATGCGCCACACAAGGAGATCCTACCGTGTTCAAGAACTGCATTATCTTTATAGTCGCCTCTTAGACCTAAGCATCCGACTAACTGCCATCTACGACTACCAAATGAGTCTATTAATGATATCCTTACTAAGTGCTAATATATTATCCATATTCTATATGATAGTCTACAGTATTAGTTTAAATAAAATCTTGTCGTTTGTTTTGGCGATAAACTTGATTCAGGCGCTTGCCATTAATTTTATGGATTTCTGGTTGAGTATTGCGGTCTGCGACTTGGCAGAGCGAGCAGGTCGAGGAACCTCAGCTATTTTAAAGCTATTTAATGATATAGAACTAGATGTTGATCTAGAACGAAGTGTAAGTAGATGTTTTTTTATGTGTTTAATCTAATGTAAACTTTAACTGAGGTTATTTTCTTTCAGATCAACGACTTTGCCCTATTTTGCTGTCATAGACGTCTAAGATTTAACCATTGCGGCTTTTTCTATGTTCATAACGCAATGGGATTTCGAATGATTGTAGCTTGTGTATTGTATTTAATCTACTTGGTTCAGTTCGATTATATGAATTTGTAACACGACCCATTGGCTTATTGTCAATTATCATCAAAAGAAGCATTCGCCTGTTTGATAGGTCCTTGGGTCCTGTCTGTAACCAAGGTCATCAGAGCTTAGTTCGGATGACCCAAGGAAGTTGATGTGATCTCCAACCTTTGTAAGGCAGAGACCAGCCACCTTGCGTGCTACCTTGACACGGACTATTCTTAGACGATGAAGCTGGTATGCCGATGCCATGCATTTCATTAGCAACTAACTACATAGACTCTGCGCGGAAGTGATACAGACGGACTTGGTACAGTTTATTTCCACCTGCCAGTCCGTCTACTAGCTTTTGACCAGCAGCAGTGAGTACTGCACAACATCCGTTGCGGCCTGTTGGAATTGATGATATTCCATCCCAGCAAGGTGATCCGCTTATGTGGCCCTCAGCAGTCTCGGCTGCCTGTGGTATTATTTCATCAAGCGGTAGAGCTGTCGGCCGCTTATAGGGTGCCAAGCCGAGCTCATTGCCTTGCGGAGCCTCTGCTGTGACGCCTTGAAAATCCGAGTTTCGCTGTTTAACGTTCGTATTAAACATACCTCTCGAGTGCTGAAATATTGCACTGGGAGTTATTTGCTTTTGGGCTGAGTGAGGGCTTCATAAATCTCAGGGTGTGTAGAGTGGCTTACGGAGCTGCTTCTTTGATTTCTACTGTGATGTAGTCGACAAAGCTCTCCAGATCAGTTGCGTACCAAAGTGCTCGCCAGACAGGTCGGGTAGGTGTGACGGTTTGACCTAGTTGGCACTTCTCTAGTTTAATCAGCAGCGGAAGGTGGTCCGAAGTCAGGAACAGCAAGCTTTTTGTCCTCAGCTTCTCCTGTTTGAATCCATTCTAAATCCCAAAGTCGAGCGTATTCAGATATGCATTTGGCCCACAGAGTGCTTTTCATATCGCATATTTCCTATATGTCGACAAGGGTAGGCTCGTTTGTTTGTTTCTGGCTGGAGTGAATTGGAAATATTGTAGTTAAGTGTTATTGATTCGCCGTACTCAGTTTCCTTATCATTCATCGCATTAGTTGGCTACACTCAACATACCTATCCGAAAATTAATTCATTCGGTTAAAATGTGGCCAGCTCGTCGCACTTGGCGTCAGAAATTCGCTCGGTTAAATCTTTGGGCCACTCTCTACGCCTCTTGGGCACTCGGCCTGTTCCCATTCATCTATAATTCCAGCACGAAGAAACTGCGACGGTCCACGTGGCTGGTCGGATATGGCATCATTTTGAATCTTGGGTTTGTTTGGGTTACGCTCAACTATTACACAGAAATAGAAACCACAACCCTGATTGAGATTTTCCATCGTAATCCTTTGGCAGGACAAATCAGCTATCTGCAAAACATTTTACTTTTGACAACCGTCTTTGTAATGCACTTTCGGAACTGTTGGCTATGCAAGGAGCTTGCCAACACGCTTAATACTCTGACAGATCTATACCAACGTCACCTTATAAAATATGACTTTAACGATTGTCTCAGCTTTGACAATTATATTATATATAAAGGCTTATCAATTTGGTTGGAAGTTGCTTCAATGTTAATCATGCGATATGGCCTGTCGCCTTCAATCAGCTTTAAACTCTTTGTGGGTCTTTCCGGTGTCATTGCAGTTCAGATAAGCATACTTCTTATTGGAATGCATTTTCACCTGGCCGTGTTATACATATACCGCTCTGTTTGGATCGTCAATCGGGAACTTCTAACGCTAGCAAATCAGCTAAGGATGCGCCAATCAAGGAGATCCTCTCGTATTCATGAATTGCATTGTCTTTATAGTCGCCTCTTGGGGCTTAGCACCCGACTGGGTGCTATCTACGACTACCAAATGACACTTTTCATGATATCCCTACTAAGTGTCAATATATTATCCATATTCTATATGATAGTCTACAGTATTAGTTTAAAGAAAATATTGTCGTTCCTGTTGGTAATCAACTTTATTCAGGCGCTATCCATTAACTTGATGGATTTCTGGTTGAGTATTGCGGTCTGCGACTTAGCAGAGCGGGCAGGTCGAGGAACCTCAGCAATTTTAAAGCTATTTAATGATATACCCGAACTAGATGTTGATCTAGACCGAAGTGTAAGTATTTACTTTTTTGAAGTATACTTTGACTGAGATTCTTTTCTTTCAGATCAATGACTTTGCCTTATTTTGCTGTCATAGACGTCTAAGATTTAACCATTGCGGCTTGTTCTATGTTCATAACGCAATGGGATTTCGAATGATTGTAGCTTGTGTATTGTATTTAATCTACTTGGTTCAGTTCGATTATATGAATTTGTAACACGGCCGATTTGTATTATTGTTAATTATTAGGATTGAGCTACAGTGTAGGAGAATTATACGAGGTTATACTCTATACAGAATTCGAACACTAGGAAAATAAACTGAATTTTACTCAGATCCCTAAGGTTTAAGAAATTAACTGTGTGCGTTGATAGATTTGGCTAGAAGTCAGCATCTACTGCTAAAGTGTACAGGCTCGTGCAGAAGCTAGACTGCAAACAGACAAAGGAAACTCAAGAATATCAGGTAAACTTTCCAGGCTTCCCTTATCTAACCCTATGAACTATGAGCCCTAACGTGCTGCAAAACAGCCAAGAGGTCAGGGTATCCCCTAGTCGGGGATCAAAAAATTATTAAATCCCTGCTACGCCTAAGGCGTTGTTTATGGGTAAGTAGCTCTAAGACTGTAATCCCAGCTGTTACTGTGACTAGGAAATAGGGATTTTTATGATATATGAAAGCAAGAGTGGGCGTAAAAATTACAAAATTAATTCGAAAAATTGCTTATTAGCTATTCTTTGAAATTCCTAGAAATTTCTTCAGTTGAAGCGAGAAATCAATAACTAGACGGCGCTGTCTTTGCCTGGCGAATGCGACGCCAACACCAAGAGCTGTCCGTGTTGCCTGACATTGTCAACATGTTGCCTGACAATGTCAACATGTTGCTTACACCAGGCAACATTTATAGCGCTCTCTTATCGTTCAGCGTGCCACGCCATTCTCAGATAAACTTCAGGAAAGCTTTGGCAACTATTAACTGCATGCTCCACTGTCATTTGTAGATTCTGGTTGCCAAAATGTTGTATTGCGACTTTGTGGAGCCAGACAGTCGCAATTGCGCCATGTGTGGGGAAGGTCAAAAGCGTTGCCAATTATAAGTATATTATACTATAGGGTTCTACCCCGGCCTTGCCCGTGGTACATACAAAATACATAAGCAAAGAGCCAAACCTCCAAACCTCGGTTTGGAAATTTCGACTCATGTCTATATAGGATATTTGGGGGTACCATTTTTACATGAATTTCGACTAAGAATAATGTTCCCAGACTTAGATGCATAATTGATCTAAGGGTCAAACCATGAACAAAAACCCAAACTTTATGAAAATTGGTTGAGTTTTAACCGAGTTATGGGGTTGGAAAATTTTAACCTAAGCCTATATAGCATATTTGAGGGTACATGTTTACATGAATCTCGACCAAGAATCATGTTGCCAGATTTAGATGCAAAATTGATTTAGAGGTCAAACCATAACCAAAAAGCCAAACTTTATGAAAATTGGTTGAGTTTTAACCGAGTTATGGGGTTGGGAAATTTTGACCTATGTCTATATAGCATATTTGAGAGTAAATTTGTACATGAATTTCGACCAAGAATCATGTTGCCAGATTTAGATGCAAAATTGATCTAGATGCCAAACCATGAACAGAAAGCCAAACGTTTTGAAAATTGGTTGAGTTTTAACCGAATTATGGGGTTGGAAAATTTTGACCTAAGCCTATATAGCATTTTTGAGGGTACATTTTTACATGAATTTCGACCAAGAATCATGTTGCCAGATTTAGATGCAAAATTGATTTAGAGGTCAAACCATGAACAAAAACCCAAACTTTATGAAAATTGGTTGAGTTTTAACCGATTTATGGGGGTGGGAAATTTTGATCTACGTTTATATAGGATATTTGAGGTCAATTTTTACATAAATTTCGACTAAGAATCATGTTGCTAGATTTAGATGCAAAATTGATATAGAGGACAAACCATAAACAAAAAGCCAAACTTTATAAAAATTGGTTGAGTTTTGACCGAGTTATGTGTGTGTGTGAATGTGTGTGTATGTGTGTATGTGCGTATATATGTACATATGTATGAATGCATGTAATTTGTCTTGTGAAATACCAATAGCAATTTGTCTTGTTGCGCGGCAAATTTAAATAAGAAAGCGTATTTATTAAAGCTGCCCTCCTCCTCGATTCTCAAAAATTTAAGTAAGGCTTGCAGGCATCACCTATAAATTTGGCGCAGTCGGTTTCAACGCTGGAAGCTGAGGA
Source organism: Drosophila montana (assembly GCF_035044405.1). Lineage (NCBI taxonomy): Eukaryota > Metazoa > Arthropoda > Insecta > Diptera > Drosophilidae > Drosophila > Drosophila montana. The sequence goes on from NW_026996920.1 coordinate 1,670,036, forward strand.
GCCGGAGGAGCACCAAGGGGGCGTAGCAGGAGGTATGTAGGCATGTAGGTATGTAGGTATGCAGGTATGTAGGTATGTAGGTATGTATGTAGGTATGTATGTAGGTATGTAGGTATGTAGGTATGTAGGTATGTAGGTATGTAGGTATGTATGTATGTATGTATGTATGTATGTATGTATGTATGTATGTATGTATGTATGTATGTATGTATGTATGTATGTATGTATGTATGTATGTATGTATGTATGTATGTATGTATGTATGTATGTATGTATGTAGGTATGTAGGTATGTAGGTATGTAGGTAGGAATCCAACCAACAAAATGCAGCAATATCAGCAACACTCGAGGTCATGACTAAGTTTGACCACTAGGATGATGGAACCAACAAATAAGCCAAATTGAGTTACGGATAATACATATATTAAACAAGAATGAACTGGAGGTTTTCGTCATCCTCACAACATTGAAGGCATGCTGGTTTGTGAGACGCACTGCTGCTCTAGTTTGTGCTTAGGACTGCCAGGATACGACAACCACCTTACAAATCTCTGGATCGAGTGCGTGACGAAGCAAATAAACGCTGCAACAGCACCTGACGACGACCATCAATTGGTCACGCGCTCAGTGTTTTTGTCGTAAAAGTCACCAGCGAACGAGGTGAAACAACGCTAGCGGATGGCTCCAATCCTCCGCGATTTGTGTGGACAGTGGGAGACTCAAAATACCTCTGTGACGTGCTTGGTCCCAAGATGATGATTGGAATACGCTACATCGTCTCTGCCTTGGTATCCCTCTGGGGAAAGCGCGTCTTCCGCTGCGCAAAAAAATATCCCTAGAACTCTTGAAGTCTAGATTGACTCGGTGGTTTCTACTCTCAGTTTGTGAATTCAGCGAAGCAATGCAAAAAACAAAACTGTTATTTTCTTGTATCATATTTGCAAAAGGTACAGGGTATGCTGATCCCGCATCGAGTTTTCGGCACATATAATTTTCAATGACACCCAATTTCTAAATTAGGCAAATATTAAATAGCTTCCGGAATATAACGTTTTTCGCAAATTGACTCAGGGCAATAGATTTTTAAGCGGCTTTACATTTAAATTGCCGATTTACGCGTCAGCATCGGTATCGCAGCTCCTTGAGCTGCCAAAAACGCTGAACTATAAAGATTAGCAAAATGCTGACTTAGGCGAAACGCGACAGAAAATTCAGAGACCACAAAAAAAGCAGCATCATTTTACTTAAACCTGAAGAGACCATAAAATACGCTCCGCCAGCGGAAAATGTTGTCATACTTATATTCAAACGTAGCCGCAACATCAAATGGCCTTCTTCCATAACTCTCACTTTTTCAGCCCACAACTCCACACAGTTGGACAAAACATTGAGTTGGTGACTCTAGTCAAGCGACCTTCAACCACGATAAGACTGATAAAAAGAGTGAGATTTCTAGCGGAAAAATACTCTAGCTTAGGCCCTACCTTCTTGTACACTGACCTATAAAATAAATTCATTAATTCGGCTCCTTCCTCATTTTACTCGATTTACACATTCATGAAAGCAGGTATTTATTGTATTATTGTATATTCCAAGTGTTATCAATAATAAGGGAATTCTGATAATTCACCATTTATATTCAACTTTTAGGGCTTGCAAGGGTATCGAAAAATGTATTAACAGACATGGTCGGGTTGTAAGCATTCATTAAACATTTGAAACTTATTGCTTCCATTAGTCATTTTTATGTCTTGCAAGACACCTAAACCATTTAATTAATCACATTTAAGCAGACTTAATTCCTAATGCACACACATATACCGGCCCAGCGGGAGTTGAGCTTAGACATGAAAGGAAATCACATTAAATAATCCGTTCAAACCTTACGTTGTCACCAGTCTACGTGACCTAATCTTGGTGCATTCGTCTACTCGGATCCGGATCAGGCGCTTGAATGAATTAGACCGCTCATAGATCTCCCCCACAGGCATTGGCATTAGCAACTACAACGACGACATTAAGCACCACATATAGTTCATCAAAACAGACAAGCCTCAGCTGAATGAAGGAGACCAACACCAGGCACACCAGCGGGCCAGAAATTCCACAGCAGGACAACAACTGCACCGTCAGCTCCGGGAGCCCTCACTGCCGGGAAGCATTCATCAGTATTTACGTCACGCAGCGCCAAAGGGCTGAGGATGAAGCTAAATCTGCTGGCTGGGGACTGCGAACAGCCTGTTGTGGATGTATGTTGACATTTCAATGACAGTTGCGAAAATTGTGAAAATTAGTTCGGCTGCCATTTTCCGTTGCGGTTTCCACTTTCAACTTGCGCGCAGCTTTTGTAAAATTATGCAATTTGATTATCGCGGACAGATTGTCGTGGGTGACTTAAATGCATGTCCTGCTCTCGGCTTTCCGGCACTTTGCTGTCGCGTCCACCCGACGGTGCAATGCTCTGTTCGCAGTGTAATTACCTATCGAAACCAGCCGAAACGCGCCTTCCTGTCTCCTGTAACTTGTACTCTAGAAAATACTCTAGGGAGCCCCACCCACCACCCTCTAACTTTAAAGGACATCAATCATAGCTTATCTTTTTGAGGCTATTCCCTGTTTCAACAGTGACGAACCAAATTCGTTTCATACGAACAGAAAGACGAACGGTTAGCAAGTACAACATACCACGTCACCAATATACTCACTTTCACACTGTGAGCAGAGTATATAAAGGGCATATTGGCTGTGTATGTGAACCATATTTTGATACAGACTTGATATAACCTTCATAAGCCACACTGAACTAGGAAAGCATCGGTTGGGAATCAAATCTTTGGAGGGAAGGAGCCGTTTGTGTAAATATATCGCAAGTCTTACATCTTCTATGAGAAGACGAAACATTAAAGAAAAAAAAATTTATTCACTTGCGAATTAAGTTAGTTTAAGCGTTAAAGCTGAATGGCGGGCTCGATATGAGGTAACTTCACGTTGTCGCTGCAAGGCTGCCCCAAAATATCCTCCAGCATGCGATTCAAGGACTCTGAGCCCAGCGTATAGTCCGCCTTGTCCGCGGCGCCAATCAATAGCGTTTGGTTTTCCAAGCCATTATCGTCGCTACTAAGAATATTTTGTAATGCCGCACTAATCTGTTCAGATCCCATTATGTAAGGCTTTTCCAGTTCAGCTTGAACCGCCGATGATTCCATACCACCTGCCATGGGAGGAGACCTGTGCTCTTCATTGGCTATCTTCCAAACGCGCATCGATTGTGTGCCCAACAGCAGGCCAGCACAAACGCTTATTAGCCACTCGATAATCGGCTTCATTGTTCCAAAATTTAAAATTAAAACATAAAGTTTTTGTATATTGTATTATTTCCTTTTATCTGTATGTAGCCTACTTATAAAGATCAATTTACATATTTATATACCCTGTAGAAATGGGAAAAGGCAAAAAAAGGTATAAGGATTGTACGTCGGACCCCGTAAAGTATATAAACTCTTGACGACATTTATATGTAGCAATAATGCTCTAGACCATTGAGTAATAAACAGACAGAGATGAAATGTCACTCTGAGCTTTTTTTACCGTTTTAAATTTCATGAGCGATGGATCGGATTTGTCCGCAAACGCAATCAAACACAAAGAAAAAAGTTTTTTACCATAGGAAGCAACAACAAATCAGCTGCAAAGCAACAACAGTGCGCATGAAATGCCATTTTGTTTTCGTCGTCCGTCTTGATCACCAAGATGCTTGTGAGCGATAACGAGGACATAGGAAGCTCAGTGCAAAGAAAAGGGACAAATAATGCCACTGTTGCGGGTAGAAACAACAACAGCATAATTTGGGTACTAAATTGTTGTTGCAGAACCGAGTACCGGCGCAATTAGGTAGAAGATTTGAATGCCAACAGGCCATGGCAATAAAATCACTTCCCTTGACTTGGCAGACAGAGTTGAGACACACATGCCAACAACTATTTGGCGCGTCGATGCTTTGATACCCTTGTTTTTTAGAAATGGTATATTATGTTTAAAGAAAACCATTATTATTGATTGTACTAATAGTTGCATACTAAATACAAAATAATATATTTTTAGAAAACACAAATAGCCTTGGAGACATTTCGCTTTACGCCTAATACTTCGCACATATGTATTGGGTGAAGTAAAATATACCTCTAAAAGGGTATTAGCACACCATTAAATGAATTTCATCCCAGTTTCGAATAAGGAACAGCATCTTTAGTGGCTCTACTATTGAATTTGTAAGTATACCACACATACCTTCATGGTTAATTTTTACTATAAAACAGAAAAATTTGTAAGGAGTGCATACTTTTTGGATGAACTTTAAAACTACTGCAGTAAGAACAAGGGAGGAAATCAGTTTGTTTTTATTTAACTCATTTATTTATCTATATTTATAACCTTATGAGAAAACCCGACAACAAGATCGTCTTCGCAGTGTAGATCGTCCAAATCGGAATTAGAATGTGAATATTTTTTGTCGTTCTGGTTATTCATTTTAGAGCTCTTTTGGTAGTATTATCGTTCTTAATATTACTAGGTTGCCGGACAATTTTAGCAAGCTGATACGATATCTCAATATTTCGTATCGATATTTATTCGCAGGCAAATATTTTGCTACAATTGGACTTAAAGTTTTTTCATTTTAAATTTAAATAAATATATATTCGTGAAGATTGTAGCGCTACGCCCACTTTTAGACCCGGAAAATGTATATAAAGTAAAACCCGTATCGACTTCGCACAGACAATATACATGTGATATTTAAATTTTCTGCTTTAAGTTTTAAAAAATTTTATTGTTGTAATAGGTAACATATTTATGGGAACATTTTCTCATAACAAATTTTCAATTTTCTTGTTGAACAAAAAATTGCTTTTTTATTTGCTCCTGGTCGGATTCCAAATTAACGACATACACATAAATTAATATTTCCTTCATTTTTATAAGTATTATTTATTACAAAATTGTTTTTTTATTGTTAAATCAATTCTTATTATTCTATGATAACTACTTTAAAAGAAACGGAAATCATAAAACAATTGATAATTTTAAAATGCTATCGGCAACCAACCCATCTTCTGCTTATTTCAATTTTGTTTTTTGCATATCTTAAAACGAGTTGGCAGGGTAATGTGGAATATGCTGGTTTGCTAGAAAAAATTATAGGGTGCAGTTTATTTATTGTTATTTTGCAGCCTGGGAGTAAAGTAAATAGAAAACCAGGTAAATGAGGCTAAGACAAAAGTATGAAATTTGCAAAAAACCAGTTTTTGTTACCCCTCGCTTACAGATTTGAAAGAAAACGGTCTCAAACGCAGGTACTACATTTGGTTGCGTCGCGTAGCAATACGTTTCGTCGCTGCGAGCGCAGCTATAAAAGCATCGTCATTCTGGTGGTTTCTAGCATTTCCCTTTGAAAAGTCGTGCTGGATGGACGTGTGTTTTTAAACGTTCTGTGTCTGGAAAGTTGTGTAACCAGATAGTGATTTAGCGCGCTGGTTAACTATTCAGCAGCAAAAGAGGTGTGTTTGTGTGTGTGTGTATTAAAAGAAAATTTTTGTAAAGCGTTGTACAAAATGGTTGCATATTATGATGATTCAGATGGTGTTGAGCAGCCCAAAACGTTAACATATTGGGTGCGAAATTTTCGCATGAAGCGCTTGCAAATGCGTCGCAAGCTGCGGGGCGCTGGAAGCCTGCGCGTTAACGCCATTTTGTCAACGGCGCTTTTCCACGCTGAGCATGAACTGCGCAGGAAACAGCAAGAACGATTCAGTCGTTGGCTCGACGTCCAAACGAAATTAATTCCACACGGCAATACGCACGAAAGCAACTTCGACGAAAAATTTCATCATGCCTGTGACGTCAATGTGGAGAAAGAGACGGCCGAATTCGAACGACGCAATATTGAAAATAGTTTGTGGAGAAGCGAGCTAAGTGGCCTCGACAGATTTTTGAACAGTTTAAGCAGCAGCAGCAGTAAAAACAACAATAACATAAGCAAGTGCGCCATTGCTGTGAGCAGTTAGTTAAAAAGAGACAAACCTATAGCACTTGGGTATTGGAGAAGTGTGTTTAAGCTAAAAATGTCATGAACAACTTGTTTTTCATTTCTTTGATTTGAATCTTTGTTAAATTAGTTTTATTACGAAAGAAATTTCTCATTTGCAGTCGCAAAACGTGTGCAAACCTGTTATACATACATAGATTGTAAAGAAAAATGTGAAGGCTGTGAAGAGTGTGATATGAAGAGGATGAGCAAATGGCCTTCGTAAGCGAGTGGTGTGAGTCATGGGAGACTGCTGTATATCAACGCTCACCAGAAAGAAGCCTTTGGTCCGGAATGCACACTCGGTTTGTAAATTTATCCTATCAATTAGTTGTAACTTAGTTAATATTTTCTTTCTGGAAGTAGCTAAAATTTCCTAGTAAGCAAAAATAATTTTAAATGGCTGCTAGCTGAGGGTTGCATCGCACAAAGGCACGTATACCTGCATATGTATGTATATAAACGACGCCATTTTGGTTTGTGTGTATACATAAATGCTTGTGTGCATGCATGTGCGTAGGTATACTGACAAGGCTATTGCTTTACGGAAAAGACGCAGTCGCGTGTACATACATACGTATACATATATTCATATTGTATATATGCATGTATGTGCATGCCTTTGTTCTCTTTTCTGTACATCAGTAAACCTTGTATAAATTTGTCTGCTATTTTTACGTATGAAAAACAGTGCGTCCGCTTTTATGATTCATATTGAATCGAAAAATAGTTAAAAGAAATTTTGAGGTTAAACTTTCACACGTACTGCCATGATTAGCATGTTGCGAAAAACTGTATATAGAAAAACTACTTGGAACTGATTAATATATGTATGTAACATAAATAAAACTATACTTGATGTAATTTTGAAATCAGTGTTGCCTTTATTATTTGCACTTATAAATCTCTTTGTCGTAAACATATTCCTCTATAATAGATTTTGTTTTACAGTTTTCCTGCTCCTCGAAACGTTAATGGCAACGATGAGGAGGAACGGAACACTTAACAAACAACCGCATCAAGAACGAAATCGAACTGACACACAAATCAATCGATGGGCAAATCGGTACCTACATCGCGTCAGTCAATAATCGTTTCAAAGAATTTCGTTTCTATAACTGAGTGAGTCTTCACGTCTGTCCGTCTTCCGTCAACCACAATGGCAGCGACTTGCAAGCCAGCCGATCCTACACAGTTCGCAGCGGCAGCAGCAGCAGCAGCAAACACCACCGAGTCTCCCTTGCCCAAAATGCCAGATGCAGCTGACAAGTAAAATGGGGACAAGGCGGAATTGCGCGCGGCAGCAGCAGCAGCAGCTTTAGCTCAACAGCAAACACGTGTGTGCCTTATGCCTCCTGGTCGGTTACCATCACAACTATCACTACCTACTCTACATAACGCGGTCAGCAGTTGCTGACGGCATCCACCACCAACCCACACAGATATCTCTGCATACACGCGGTATTCGTATATCAGCTGCGAACGCAAAAACAATTACTTTTTAAAACAGATTTACAGCAACAAGGAGCGAAAGAAAGCATCAACGTCATCATTGGAATTTCTCTTAAATTACACAGTTATCTTGAAGGTCTGTCATCATCGTCAACGTCTTCACTTTGGGTTCGTCGTATTTTCATCTGTGTCCTTCGCTTTATTCTGGTGGCACGTAAGCCGTATCGAATTTTTCTCCCTGAATAACTCTTGAATTACAGTCATAATTACAAAGCAGTCGGTTCTTGCACAAATCTACAGATTGATAGAGGAGTCATAATCGAGCACACTTGCATTTTATGAGTCTATGCGTCGCTCATTATAGGAAGAAGTTTGAAATTTTATCTCAAAATTGTTACGCATAAATACGTGGGCTTCAATTTTTTTTGTAGCGATGCGTCACAGTTGAACAGTGCCTGTGAGCATCGGATTTCATCAGCGGGACCTCGCATCCTTTCTAGGCTTTGCATTCATGGGGTGTCGAAAGTGGAAGATCAACCACAGAGTGTCTACCGTTTAACGCAAGCAATATGGATGCACCCAAACCTTATCTCTTGTCTAGGAAAAAGACTATTTTTCGTTTACTATATTTTTAGAAAAACGGCGCAGTTGAACGGTGCCTGCGTTCGTCTGTAAGGAAGTTATCAAGAAAATATGTCAATGAGATATCGCAACCATCAACTTTTCCTATCAAATCATTACAATTTTAGTGGGCTGCTCATGTCAGTACGCCAGGAACACAAGTCGAGATAATCAAATGGCAAAGCGTAACTCGTTTGTTATTCTTAACATGCACAAAATGTCGCGTCTGTTTCTCTTTTAGAAAATTGAGCCCATGATATAGATGCACAATCACAAACGATAAACAATGTCTGTTGAAAAAGAGCTGAAACCATGAAACTATCACAGTCTTGCCGGATCGGATAGCGTAACTTTTACATTTAGTACTCTTATAATTTGGCTCTTGTAGCCAACAAAACTATGATCGTACACTTGTTTATGATTTCCAGCCATGGACTGGCTGCAAAGCCTATATCTAACGAGAGCGAGGTGGATATGTTATCCTGCACGTAATGTTCGGAGGATCCTGTTCAGAACTATATCAGAAAATGAAACGAGAAAAGCGTAAATTTTGAGCCTATCCACACAAAAACATATCTTTTTGTATTTTATAGCAATATGACGCAGTTGAACTGTGCCTGCGCATATTGGAATTAGAGTTAATCCCATAAATTGGGCTATACTTGTAAGAGTTCAGCGAGGAAGCGTCATCTTAAAGGATTTTCACGTAAACTATTCGAATTTCCCTGTGCACAAATCTTCCTTTTTCGTATCTTGTAGCTATATAGCCGCAGTTGAATGTGCCTGCGCATATCTGTCGGTAGCTGCTTCCCAATGATAAAAGGGCAAAGGGACCGTTTCGGCGAAGAAATCAAGATTTGGTTCTTTACCAGTGGAAACCAACCCTACAATCGTCATCTGCAAAAATGGATTTGTTACTTTTACATTTTCTTCCCCTAGCTTATTTTCTAAGCATGTTATGTATTAATTGCAGTGGCGTTTTTGGTTGATGTTCGGATGTTCAGAAAACACACATTAACTCGAATGAATACCTGTAGCAAAATTTCTTGAGGCAATGGGAATCAAATGCCAACTTGAAAGCAATAACACATCACAACATCTATGTCGATAAACCAAACCGAACTGTCAAGGTCAGCCCGACACTGAATACATCTTGAATTGCTTAAACCTGTTTTACAGCCATATGAAAAGACGATACTGAGTACTCGAATATAATACCTTCATAAAGGCAGCAGCACTTAACATCTTTTTTAGAACGAGGATAATAGGCCTGCCCCCACTTCTGTCACACCGGATTCAAGTTAAAGCGTGAGACATTTGTGTTCGCTTATCATTTTGCTTTGCACTTTCACTTTTGCAGCGATGCATTGCTTGTGCGCATAGACTTTTTACTGCAATTTGTATTTTTGGGACCGGTCTGGAGGCGGCCGATGTACACAAACCTTTTCTCCATCTCCAAACTACTAGCGTTCACACTGCAAAATCGTTAAAGGGAATCAAGAACGATACATCAAGTTCATCCAGCTAGGCAAATCGTCAAGCAATGCCAGCACCAACAACACCACCACCACAACAACAAAATATGTTACAGCTGCCTTGATGGCCAGAAAGTCGCAGATCTCTAAACATAGATCGCCCGTACAACGTACAGTGTACAATTAACGTTTTTACATTACAGAAAACGTAAGCTGCAAAAAAATGGCTGCGCTGAGTGGTTGGCGCACTCGCGCCACACAGACAGCTCCGGCACTCACAACCACTTGAGCGGAGCCAGACTCTGTTCTCTCTCCGCCGAGGAGGCATCACAGCCTGGTTCGGCCAGGCCAGCCCGGGTCAGCTCAGCCAGCAAGTAATGCATTGCACCGCATAGAAATATGCGCTCGGTCCGCGCTAAAGGGAAACAAATGCGTTTGGACCGAGACCCCCGCCACACCACTCAAACACCAGCAGTCGCTCGAGAGGCGAGCTGATGTGTTGTCGTTGTTATTGGGCAGCTGCCTGCAAGTACGCTCATGTCATCGTCAGCATCGCCGCCGTCGCCGCCGCAAGTTCCTCGAATCCATCCAGCATTTTGTGTGTGTGCACATGTATGTATTGTAGTATGTAGTAGAAGCAGCTGAGCAGGCTATAACGACCCGACCTATGGAGATCGTGGCTTATCGCAAAAGGGAATCAAATGCGACTAGTATTCAAGCATCAGAACGAAGAGCTGTGCAGCAACAGCAGCAGCAGTCGAGGCAGACGGCGGCTTTCAATGGGCAGTGAAGACGGCGGTGGTATTCGAAATCAACTGGTTTTATAATCTGTTGCAAATTATCCGCTCATTCTCACTCACTTCTTAGGTAGCACATGATTTTTAACAGAAACTCACTCCGGTAATCAAAATCCATCGCAAAGGGAATCAAATGCGATTAGTGTTCGATGACGAAGAAGCTAGCTAGTCAGACCAGCTCTACGCTACGCTTCGATCTGCCAGTTGAGCGCTTAACTCCTGGTGCACCGTTCAACATTCCGCAAAAGGGAATCAATTGCGAGGTGGTACTGCAGCAACGCACGCACACACACGCACACAGACACCCACACCTACACGCACTCATGCACACATGCGGAATTTCCTCTTATGTGGCAGTCCAACACGTCCTTGGCCCAAAAAGCATCGAAATCGTAAGACGATTAAGAGCAGCAGAAAGCAGGCAGGCGGCAGGCAGGGAAACGATGCCCGCAGCGAAAGAGATTTACTTGTCGTCGTCATCATTGTTCATGTTCTTGTTGTTAGTGGTGTGTATACATTTTTTCAGGTAAATTCCAACCCAGCCGACTAGGACAGTTGTCTGTCGGTCTGCCAACAGCACGTACACGTCAAGTTGTTCTCGAAGGGAATCCATGAGACACGCGCTACATCTGCATACGACATGTTACATGTTATTTTTCAATGTATTTTTTGTTTTGTCTAAGTTTATTATGTGCTTACATGAGCATACAATTAAGTATGTATCTTCTTATAGAGGCAATCCTCTAACTCCGGGCTGTTTGAACGAAACTCTTCTGGCCAAGAGCCGTAGTCTACCATGAATGAATGTTTATTGTACAGCCCATGTAAAGGTGCTATAACATGTTACTTTGTAAACAATTGTATAAGCCCGATCTTTGTATTGTAAGACGATTGTATTGTTATAATTGTAAAACTTTGACATGTACATATTTGTGTATGGCTTAAGAAACGAAGCAGGGACTCGTTCATTGAAGAATTCGACTGACGAGGACTCCCTGATTGATGTTCAACCCCTTAATATGAGAGTGAAGGAGCGACTTGAAAGAGGCTACTCCATTGCGCTCTTAAGGCGGGCCTGGCCATGACTTATGTATCCATCTCCAGGGGCTTTTGATGGTGCTGTACGAGCGGCGGATGGGACAATCAACCGTTCAAATTGGCTGGCAGAACTAGCTTCAACTGTGCGAACTCTTGATTACCTGGTCGTCGATTCGCCATCCACCGTTCCATGTGCTGAGATTGAATCTCTCGAGCTTGCTTCTTTTTCGACTCTGATGTCGCATCATCGCTTCAAAATTCCTAAAACCTTAAAATCAGCAATTTTCTGTTGTAAGAGGCGGAGCTGCAGACTAAAACCATCCGTTACGGCATCGACGCTTCATTCCAAGAAAGAGATCTGCACTTGAGCTGGAGGTCTTCGTGTTCGTAACGCCACATCTTAGCACGTCCTGTCGATTTAACACCTATAATTGTTGGGAACATTTCATCTACTATGTCACTGCATCCAGTCCGAGGCTAATAGGCAGATCCACAGATTTGCCAGCTACAACTCTACTAATAATATTCAGAAAGCAAGCAACACATCATTCTCATCGACACGTACGCCCGCACAAATCATTTTTGGCTTCGTCCGCTGACTGGGACACACACGGGATAGTTTTTCATTCTCAGTTCGGACCACTTCAGCCCCAAAATACAACTTGAAAATCGAACTTCGCATCGACAACATAAACACATTCCCCAATATTAGGGCCCGCTGGCAGCTATAGGATCCTACTCAGATCGTTTTCTTCTTGTCTTCTGCTACTCGACCCACTGTAAGGCCAATGGTGAGGCCGTTCGTTTCTGACGTTTTCTGAAAGGACTTCGTTTCTGGCGATTAGGATTTTTTAAGGATTGCAAATATTTTTGAAAATTTCGGACAATTGGGCACAATTTGAATACGTTTACATACCGACGGCGGCGAGGGATAATAGTAAATATTGACAGCAGCGTGGGATACCCAAAAATGACTGCAGCGGGGGATATCAAATTGACAGAACAGCGTGGAATTCTCTTGTTTTCTTCGTGGGACTTATAGGGCTTCGGTTAGGAGATGTCGCTAGGTACAAGGCTTCTATTATTAGGACAACTGTGAAGGAGAGCCCATTCGCATAACGGATAACTTGATGTCAGGAGGAGAATCGCAATGACTGCGGCGTGGGATCATTGACTTTTGACTGCGGCGAGGGAGCATTGACTTTTGACTGCGGCGAGGGACATTATCGCTGACTGCGGCGAGGGAGTTCATTTGACTGCGGCGTGGGATTGCACATGACGGCGGCGCGGGAGCTCGATACGGCGGCGTGGGATCATTTGACTGCGGCGAGGGATCACTTGACTGCGGCGCGGGATTATTCGTCGTTTCATCGGTGTTGTTTTCTCTATGATCATCGTCGGTATTCCCATGAGGCATAAATTAAGCAAAATTCCTACGTTCAAAGCTGATATACCTACATTTTAAAAGCTATGTGCTGCAACCTAAACAAGCGTCATCCATATAGAACCGTATCGCTTTAGTTATTAATTAAACATCAATAACCCGCACCCTTGACCTAATAACCTCATGACTGGAGCCTATCATCATTCCAATCAAAATTTATTGTATATAAACGTTCCTGGAATACCGGAAAGTAATTTAACACACGATGATCCAGATAATGCCACAGATGCCTATAAACGGATTATCTGCAGAATAAAATTGATTTTTTGAAAAAAGAAATTCGACTCTTGTTATTCAAAGTGATGCTTTATTTTAAGTTGTGGCTATGTTTGATCCTACCAAAGCTTGAATAGTTTCCCGTAGGGATAGGTGCCGTTGGACGGTCCACCTCTGGCATAAGTATGATTCCCATGTGTCGTACCATTTGAAAACGGGCCGAATCCATATGTGCCGCTGGGTTGGAATTGACCAGAACCGACGAAGTTGTCGTGGAAGCCTATGTTCGGTTGTTGAGCTGTTCCCTGGTAATGGGCTCCAAACTGAGGGATGGTCTGCAAGGGCTGCACAACTCGCGTCTCATTGAATCTTGCGCCATGGGGTCGGGTACTATTAAATCCCGGCTGATAGTTGGTTGCCGGCTTCACATATGTCGAGTTGGAGCGTCGAAGATTCGTATGGAAATTTCGTGCAAAAGATCTAGTCTCAAGGTTAAGACATCCAAACAGCAGAGCTGCAGTAAAAGAGATTCGTGAGGTTTACGGATACATCAGATGCGAACAAGTATTGAGAAAAACAAGCTAACCCATGCTTAGAACCAGCTGATAAGATTTGAACATCTTGATAACAAATTTCGCGACTCCCGCTAGCTCGTGTGGTATACGTCTCGGAATTCTAAATGGAACTGAAGGCGGCGGTTGCGAACGGCAGCTGCAGCTTATCAGGCTTGGGCACTAATCATTTGTATACCCTGTACGCAAGAAGCGGGTAAGAATGAATTAATTGGAAAATATAACAATTTTGTACAAAATCTGATGTGTAGGGCAGACGAGGAAGCGGTTGAGGCATTTTGAAACGATTACCGACCCTTTTTCATCCCAAATTCAATTTTGACGAGGGCTTACAGGGTTTATCTTGAAAATGAATAACCGAATAGTAACTGTCACATCATATTACACTACCCCCAAGTTTTCGAAAGGTAGGATCATAAATGAAAAAATGAAATACATGATAAATGATTAATTGCTTATCGATTTCAAATACATTTTCAAAGATTGTTTTCAAAGGTCTTAGTGAAATATTAATGTAAACTGACTTAATACATTTTTTTTTGTTTTTTGAAAATCCAGGTTTGTAAGAATTTTTTTTGTTTTGGCTACAGGGTACTACATAGATGACTACTTTATTGAAAAAATTCTGTCAGATGTTTGTAAACATGTACAATATTTAAACAACAATTTTGCGCTTATCAATATCACAAGTGTTGTTCGCGAACATGTTTATTTTTTCTTAAGAATATAATTAAAGTCTTAAAGCAGATTTTAATAGTCTGCTGAGAAAGTGAAGAAGCGTATTTTGCTCTACAAAAGGTATTTCGTCTTGGAGGCATGATTAACCTAATCTTCGTAGAATATTTCGGCAACAAATACCGATAATTCACATAGTTTAGTCACAGTTTGGAAGTTCCTGCCACCCCATCCCATCCCAGTGCAGCTGTTACATTGTGAGCAGAGTATTGCACAGTCGATTGCATCCGACTGCAACTTCTTACATTACCTTATTGTACCATAAAATTACTAAGTAGTTATATGTACACTATGAGTAAGCCGCATTTCAGCCGCGTTGCATGGGAAACAGACCTTGGCAGCTGCCTCGTCGCACAATTCGAATATCTAGAATAATAATTGAGTCAGAAGCTATCCAGACTATTTGGGCACCACAACTCACCGGCACCGCAGAAGAGGGCGCAGTTGAACTTCTGTTCGTTGAGGTACATTTGCCTGTTGCTCGCACAGATCGGATTATACTCTGGGGTTGTGGGGCAACGACCAAAGCAATCCAGGAATTGTTGGGTCGGAGCCGGCGCAGCGTTGACAAAGGGTGTCATAGTTCCCACAACTGGCTCATTGTTGACTAGCACAAAGTCGCCGCCCGGCCGAGCTGTTGACCTTGTGGTCATTGGAGGCGGGCCTGTTGTTGCTGCGAATATTAGGGAATCTTGGGTGGCCACTAGATCGCTGCTGATAAGGGCACAAACCGTTAAGAGCAATGCCTGCAGATAGTTAGGCATTTCCGAAATGTATCTGTGAGGCTCTGCTGTTGCACCTGAACTAAACAAAGCCACTTAGCTTACACTCATAAGACTGAATTAACACGAACATAAATAGACAAGTGATTTCATGAAACAGGTTTTCCTCGATCAATTTCTGGTAAATCCAGTTCGATCAGCTTTAAATTGTATCAGATTGCGATAACACAAAGCGGGACGTCCCCAAAAGCTGAACAGTTTTCGATATTTAAGTTTATCTATTAGTTAATACAAAGGCATTTAAAGTAGGTTGAGAAATCCCCAGTATATATATTGACTCGAAGGCAATTGTGGGAAACAACAACATTGGTTAACCTATGAAAATGACGTTGTATGGTGCGGAAGTTATGCGAGGTCCCGGCATAGAGCTCGTCGGCGATAAATATTGCATAGATTGTTCTAGTTGTTGGTAGGGAGCAGTCTTGAAGCCAATGAGAGCTGAAAGCATGAGTCATTTAGACGGTTAGCGCAAACACTTGCAACAGCTAAGACTTACAGTTTGAAGTTTGGGGCATAATAATTTCTGCCTCTTCGGTCTGCATATTTTGGTCACTTGAAGTCGTATTAAGGGCCCGTTGTAGACACTTGCCCATATGAATGCCACGCCTAGGTCGCCCACAACGGCAGTTCTCCAACAGATTCTTTTGCATTTCAGGTGAAATGAACCGCGATTTGCACTGACTGTCGGGTTCTTCTAAAATAAATAGTATAATAAGGTTTATATCTGATCTTATATTACTAGCATTACGTACCTAGTATCTTAAGTTTTTCCTCTATCTGCTTTTCAAGTTCGTCTGGATGATAGAATTTGTTGGCCGCACTCGCAGCAATTCCATGCCAAATGTGCGGATAATTTCTACGCGATTTGTGCTCAATACGGACCACTTCCTTGCTATATGTGTGATAAATTGTATTTTTAAAATTGCCCATAATATGCATCTATTTTACATACACTCTTCCAACTAGTTTAGTGGGATCCATTCTAATAATTGTCTTCCTGTTGGTTAAAAAATGTGTACTTTAACTTTGTTTTATAATATTCTGTCATTCGAGCATTTTCCATGGCAACGAAATTAACAATTGGGGTGCTTTTTTTCCTTGCAAATTAAAGAGGCATCACGTTTATCGATTGGAGTTCAAATTTACTGATGATTCCCGCTGAGAATGTGCCAGGATTTTTATTTTAATCAGGGGCTAGAAACTCCTACTCCCATATATAAAAATCCATATTTCGTAGGAACAGCTTGAAAGCCACATACTCAGGATTACCGTATTAGTGACATATTCCAAAATCAAGAAGACTTATCTTTTATTACATTTTCATTTCCATTGCCTTCCCAAATTGAGAGATACTATCTTCGTATGACCGTGTTAAATCGAGTAGGAGACATCTTCGACTCCATGAAAATACAATTTTATTTTCCTGTATACTGTCCAAACAGTCCAGATGATTCAATCTGTGGAAACTAGTCTCAATTTTTAAGGTTTGGTCATCGGTGAACATCTATCTAACCATAATGAATAATGGTTTCTGAAAGAACTAAAACACCATGAATTATCAAATATAACCTCTTGAGTTCTGATAGTGTTTGTGAATGATCGAATATTTGTTTAAGATTTTGTATTTTTTTCGTTCTCTTATTAGGTAGCAACAATTATCAAATACATAATTTATGAGTCTCACACAAATGTTATATAATATTGTTTCAACATACAAAAGTTTGAACTTTAAAATTTAAGTGCCTAACTATAATTTTAAGTTAATTTTAGCGTTGGTTTTATTTATATTTAAAGTTAGAAAAATGTTTAGCTTATATAAAGGCGAAAGCAAAATGAATTTTAAATGTTATTTTCCCGATATACTTTTTATATTTGCGGGACACTTGATCAATGTTATTGTTAATTATAGTTTACGTGTGAGTAAGCACAATTGGAACGTTTTAAGTTAGTTACGCTATGATTTAAACACGATAATGGTAAAAGTTATAATATTAATAATTCATACTGACGGACAGTGAATTAAACGAATTTAATATTGTAAAAAGTTAATGGAATTATAAAATAATAGCTTTCACATGTATTAATTTTCTTAAAAATATGCGTGGCGCTTCGGTAAATTTTACAGCTACAAATATAAGCTCTTAAATATATACAACGCACTGATTATTTTGATTGCTAAATACAATGCAAGACCGAAAGAAGACAGGAAAACATATACAGTCACACACATTTACACTTTTACTTAAAAGCTAGACAACATTAACTTTAGCCTAATGTAATATAATATAATAATAGAATAACAGTGCCAATACGCATAATCGACGACTCTGGCTTCAAAAACAGTTGCTCACTTAGTACAATCTTAATTCTCTTGCATTCTTACGATTGCTCATGTTGTTTGTTAGCGCTACATTTTAAATACACGTATATTTATATATTTGTGTATATAAATATAGATGTATTAAAATGTGTATCTAAATATATAAACTATTTTTTAAACAGTCCATAGTTTTGGTTTATCATATTGGCATTTTAGCACGCGAGATAATTCATCATTCCAGTTAGATATTCATAAAGGAAAAACCGTCTCACAATATACCATTCGTATAATATTGATAGCCATCGTACAGTTTTGTTGAGAGGCTTTTTAGTGAGTCCTGCACAAGCTGTTCAACTTTGCGTTCCATTTCCTGCTCAGTTAAATTCATATGAAAGCGTTTTCGGAGATTCTGTACTGTGCCGGAACAGCCATTCTTAAAGCATGGCAAATGCGCATCTAAAAAAAAAGGAAGACGGTCAAAAATGGTTTTTGGTGGGTTTAGTTTTACCTACTACTTCGCATGATTTCAACAAAGTTTATGATGCGGTCCATGTGCTTGCGCACTGACATCATGCCGACAAGCAGCAGGCGATTAAACTCCCGCCAATGTACGGACTCTGTGCCTCCCATAACATCGACAAATTCGTGCGTGAGCTTAAAAGGTGACTGCTCGAAACCTGTGACAAGCAGAATGAATTTAGAATCTTTTGTCCAATCGGTTGTAATTCAAATAATTACCCAAATTTTTAGGAGATATGCTAAGAATGAAGCCGAAGTCTATATGTATTATATGACCATCCGAATGAAAGAGTATGTTACCATTATGCCTATGGGTTGCAAAAGGCAAGTCAGGATGTAAAAACAGTTTCAACGTGCGTATCTTAGACTTACCTATCCTTAACCTGCAGTAGATAGGATATCAGACAATAAGCCGCACAGCTTGCAACGAAATTCTTTTGGGCTTGACTGAAGCTTTCGCCTGTGGGTATACCATATTCATCTATAAAATAATCTCGCAAAGATTTGTTGGAGTTCTTTTTAATTTGATGCAGCGAGACAGTGTTTAATATAGGCTCAATCAGACCACTGTCATTCGAGAGGCAAATTATTTTATACGGCCGCACCCACAGATCCACATTTTCTTCCTGCCAAATAATCTTGAACATCTGTCAAAGTACATTGATGCAATAGAAAGATTTCTCGAAGCTGTTTGATAAGTAAGTTAATTACCTGCAAAAGCTGCGTGGCCATAAGCTCTTGTCGCAAATCATCACCACACTTGACAATCGCCGAGAACAGTCGCCAGTTCGATAAATGGCCATAGGGGGAGGACTCGCGTATGAGCTTCTCCTTCATATGCCAGGGTTCCTACACAGCAAACAAGTATTACAATTCCTTCTTAGGCTAATAACTATGGTCTACACAAACCTTTAAAACCGCTGCAGATGGATCCTCAGGATCGTTGCTAAAGGACTTTGTGTTCTCGCAGCTCAAATTGTTGCAGTGCCGAGTCCGAACATCGCCAATGTTAAAGACAATTGGTGGACCTGTAAGTGAACCGTTTTTTATTATCTGAGCTTCTTATCAGTGTTTCTCTTTGTATCGTTTACCCTGATCTCTAGAGTCGCATGAGTCTAATGACATCTGTGAGATGGCGTCCCGCTCGCTGATTTTGCGCATGTTTAAGTACTGCGCAGTGATTTCATCCTCTTCCTGTGACCAGACATCATCTGCAAGCAGCTGCAACCCGCCCAATGACAGCAGAGTGCTCTGATTACCGCTGCAGCAACTGTGTTGGGCCGGATCTCCGCATCTGCACTCTGCATGCGATTCAGTGCCCTTTTTTCGGCGACAGCTGGACCCATGATGGCTATCACTACAGCTAGAGATGCGGGTGCAGCTGTGATTCAGGCAGACGCCTTCCAAATGCTCCTCGCTCTTGGTGTGTCGCAGCGACGGCATCATCTTCGGTATTAGCGGCGAGGTGTGAATGTCAGGCACTTCCACCACCTCCACGTATATGATGTACGGAGTTTTGTCCTTGGAATTTAGCACAGCAGTCTTTTCCTCTGTGATGCGTACCACATGATGCGGCACATCTGAGTAAAGCGGCAGCCAGACACGAGCGGGCAAATTTTTGTTGATCCGATTAAGACACATCCGCAGTGCTGAAGTCTTCTCCGCCTTGGACGGCAGGGATGTCAGATTCTTGCCCGCATTCATTAGCGCCTTCATGAACTCCTTTTGCGGGGAAGTCTTTGGCGCACCGCAATTGCAGAACGTGCGATGCCCTAGGAGACCGTTAACCTGTCCCCTTACCGTTTCAAAACAAGTGCATCCATTGTCGAAGGCACGTCCTGAGCTCAGATCGCCTAAGCACAGCTTCGCAGGTGTTGGGGGCAGCGTTCGTGTGGTGTTCGGCGGCTCCTGGTACACTCGATGCGTTTTGTTGAACGCGTGAGGGCTGCCGGAATCTGCGAGCAACACTGTGGCATCTGACTGGGAGCGATGGTGTGTTTTTTTTACCAGAGCAACAGCTGGACCTTGGCTAGATTTGATTTGATGCTTGCCCTCTTTCTTGGAGAATATCTCCTTCATGAGCGACAGCTTGGACTTGCGACTTTTACTGCTGCTGCCCAGCGAGTCCACCTGGTGATTATAAGCCTCCAAAAGCCACAGGCACTTGAGGGAGAAGTCAACCGACTTTCGGCAACGTATGGTGAGGTAGGGATCCAGTACTTCAGCGAGTTCGTCCATTTCAATATACATTACGATTAGCTGCGGTATATAAAGATCGACTTCCTGGTCAGAAAAGCTAAATATCTTGTTGCCAATAAAGCTCAGCACGCCTGGCTCCTTCGAGTAGAACAAATAGTGCACGGCAAAGTGAATATTGAAAACGGGCGATTCAAAAAAGCGCAACAGGCCGCTGGGTCCACGATCGCTGCTCTGCTGGGGACCAGAAGTGGGCGCATGGTCATTAATATAGTATTTCACTACGCCTGGCACGGGCATCTTCAGTTGGTTCATAGAGGAGCTCATTTCAGTTTTTGCGACGGTTTCATCGGTTTCAGTTTTTGCGACCGGAAGCCGCAACCTCAGTGTACGCTTCTTAATCTGCATACTTGTTGAAGTATCCAACGTGGACACAGTTCTGCTGGCGTCTGTTGTCGTTTCAGTTGCAGGAGCGTCGGTTGTTGTGCCAGCTGCTTTTCTGCTGGAACTGGAGCTGAGTAGACTAAAGAACTCTTTCCTTTTAGAAACGTCTGTGGGGGACTTCGCCACATCCAGGGAGATTGCCGTGCCACTGCTGGGCGTGGTGGATATCGCCGATAAAGTGTCTTGCGGCTCGCCAGTCTTCTGCTTGACTGCATTCTTCTTCTCGTGGTTCTCAATTATGCTTTGGGCCGTGCGGAAAATTGCATTCTTAGTGGCACCGAAGAAGTTCTTAAAGAGAACTTGGTCGCTTTTACTGTTCTCAGTGGGAGTGGCTATTGGTGTGGGTGTTGCGTCTGGTGTCTTTGCGGACATGGTTTCTGCTGGTGCCGTAATATTGTTGGACGATGGCACGTGGTCCCCCTCATGCTCGTCCAGCACCGGTTCTATCTCATTGGGTGCTGTTCCGAGCTCCGAGTTAATGGCCGCCTGGGACATGTTCATTACGCGATAACGCAGTCGATCATCCCCATCGCGCGGTTTCTCATCTTGCCCCTCTGCTGCCAATTGGATTTGTTCTCGCTTTTCTTCGGCGGTGTGCGACGAAAAGGTGCAAGCATCCGATTCCATTAGTTTGTAGGCCACATCAGTAAGCTTCGCTTCCACCAAGTCGATGCAATTCTTGGCTCCCGCTTCCGCATTGGCATCCATTGCGCCCAGATTGAGCGCCTCATGAGAGTGGCCTATGCGACTAAGGGATATTTGGTCCGAGTCCGAGCCACATATGATGCCTGACAGACGAAGGGTGAGGATGGAGGGGGAGTATAAATTATTATGCTTACATATGGTCCATTAAAAAAGGGAAACTTAGCTTCACATATGACAACTTTATCCATGATGAACTTTCGTACGGAACTGAACACTAATATGCTTCTCTTTGGATATATCTCATATGCAAATAATTACCCAAAATATTTAGTATAGTTCCCTACCTGAATCATCCGATCCCAGGCTAGTCAGGTCCTCGCGTTTTTTGCTGCTGCCTGCACTGCTGCAACTGTTGCTGCTACTGTTACCGCCACTTATTTCATCGATCATGTCCTGTGTGTCCTTAGCCAACTCGTTCGGTTTGGTTTGATTTTGCAGGGCTGGACAGGCATCGTCTGTAGTAAGGAAAGATCAGTATTAAAGCTTTCCTGTCAACCGACTGAAACTACTTACCAACTACGCTGGGTATATGCTGGTTCTGCTGCACATGTATTGTAACTGCAGATGTGGGCGGATTCGTTCCTGAACAGACAGAGGCGACTGTTCCAGGCACAAGCTCTGCATTGGGAGCATCAGTAAAGGCTGGATTTGGATTTGGATTTGAATTTGGTGGGGAGGTGGCTAGTGCGGCCGTAATATTGGCTGGGGTTGTGTCAATCTTCGAGCACATATTGGTGTTCAGTTTTGATGGTTGTGAGCAAAATATAGTCTCAGTTTCTGCATTGGGCGAGGACATCTCCACCTGGAATTGTTAAAATATTCAATAACCTTTAACACGCTAGCAAAGGCTTTTCTAATTCAAGTTAAATGCAAAAGAAACAAGCTAGAATGTTGCAGGTCAAGAACATCTTTGGAGATGTGTCTTAAGAAATATCCACATAGCTTTATATTCTATACACGACTTTATATTGCAATCCCAAATCGCGTTTATACGGACAGATAGGCCGACAGGAAGACATATGGACATTGCACAAACCTAATAGAACCTTTCAACTTTGAGAACGAGTATGTTAATCCAGAAATTAACCTGCTTTAGCTTTAAGCTTCACTGCAGCAGAAACAGAGAATAAAGCTCCCTCGCCCTATCGCTTTCTCTCTCTCTCTCTCTTTGAATTAAATTTAAAAGTGAATAAAAACAAATAAATAAAAGTATACGAATAAAAATGGGAGCTTCAGATTATAATATAAGTTCAACTTATAGTAAAAAATCGAATTTATTGAATTGAAAAAAATGGAATCCTTGTAGCGCTAGGACTCGAGTAAGGAATAAGTGTTTGCACTCGCTGTTGATGGGAGAAGTTTAACTTAATTTTTATTTTGTATTTGTTATTGCCGCTTTTGATAACCCGGAATATACAAAAATAGCAAAATGGCAAAAATGTGAACAATAAAAAAGTGATAAACAACAGATTGTAAATATACAGTATCTTTGTATGTGTAAGCTCTGCAAACACAGTCGCACACACATGCTGGCTGTATACAAATACGTGCACACGCGTGTATGTATGTAGACTCGAAACATGTTCAAGTTCACCAATGTCGACAACAGTCTGTTTTCTCTTAAGTATTGAAGGCCGAGTGGATCGCTGCGGCCGCTGTTGCCAAAATTACTCACCTCGGGAATGCGTTGCAGGGCGCTGTCGAGACTACGGTTGCGATTATGTTGCGTGTGATTGATGCGTGTGCTGCTTAGCTGAGCAACAGGCGCCAGCAATATGCCCATCGATCTACAAAGGTAGGAAAATAAGTCATATTAAGAAACAAATTTTTTCAAACAAAAATCAATAAGGTTTCGTCAGCATTTGCGTTGTCAGCAGGTGTACAAGTGCAATCAATGCAAAACAATATGCGAGCGAGCGAGCACAAACACAAAAAGTACACAAGTCTGCAAACATATGAGCACTCACCACACATCTACATACCTACATATGCATGTGTAGATAGGAATGTTAACGTAATTACTGTCTTTCTACGATTTCCTGCGTGCAGTGGAGAGCTAAGCTGAGCAAGTGAAATTAACAATGTTTAGAAGGTAAATAACAAAACACAAAGCATAATAAAAAATTACAATAAGAGGAAAAAAAAACCACGCAAGAGCCAATGACGGCGAGAGCAACAGGTGCTCGTAATACGAATAGATACAGTGTGAACTTCTATTTAACTTGTGCTGTTAGCACAATTTTCCATATGCTAATCTAACAGTCATGTTGACGATATTAAATGTTAGTACACGAAACGGCACTTTAGTGTCCAAAAAATGCACTGTAACTGTAAACAAATGCTTGCGTCTAGTTTCAAGAACAATTTTTTCAGAATATCTAGGTTCCTAGGAGAACCTTGAACCTAACGCCAAATTACCGTTACAAACTTCTTTCTACACAAACATCGACAAAAACCCGCATACTCACACATTCACACACTTTATGCAGTGACTCAATCTCTTGCCTTAACACACACAAGTGCATTCGTGAATAACAAATTTTAAGGGCGTATTTATGACGTCCAAATGTGTTTATATACCAAGTCGCAAGGCTATACTACAACAAAAGTGATTTAGTCGGCAGTGCCAGACTGGGGGAACCTCGCGCCGAGCTGATGTCACAAATTCTAGTTCCCTTTCACACACACACATACACAAACAAAATTGCCTAAAACAAACGGAGCTTTGTTAGCATTTTACGCTGCGGCTGCGCTGCTTCTTTCCATAGCTGCACACAGTGCAAAATCCTTTTGCGATTGACTACCGATCTTAATATAATTTTTGGGGTATAAATTCAATTTCATGCTTGACATGGTTAGATAGGGTACGGCTATTAACTCTGAGTAAATTTCTATGTATTTTATGATGTGGGAGACGGTTCCTGTTGCATACATTTGGACAATAACTATTTTACCATTTTTAGGGTATATTGTAACTTACCTGTAATCTAAGCTCAAGTTCCTTTCGTGCTTAAAAATGCATTTTGGTGTTTTGTCGATCGCTTGGGTTCCGGTAAGTTCAACTGATGGTGGAATCACGCTCAGATTCGGACGCCCGTGCACGGAGGGCATAGATTGATTAAGTCCACGGATCAGGCGCGGCCCGGATGAGCGTACGTGCTTCGGCGTGCTTGCCGCTGAGCTATTGGATAGTCTTGAAGTCGTGGAGATGATGCAGTTGCTGCTCGCGCTACGGCGTTGTATGGTGGGAGGCAATGAAATGGGCAGGGTAATTGGGAAATGAGGCATATAATCTCCATGGCCTTTTGACATTGCAGTGGGTGCAAGCAGCATTTGGTAGCTACCGTCCTCATTTGGGTTGCACTCAACACGGTATTCGTCAGATTTCTTGCCTGGGCTGCAAGTCTGGAGATTTGCGACTGCCGCCGTTGGACTTTGCACTACGGTGCTGTTGCTGTATTCGCTCGAACTGCTCGTACTGATGCAGGCAACCGTCGAGTTATCCGAATCATCATCGTCATCTGGCGGCGGAACTGGACTGTGTGTCAGCGGATTAATGTCTATGTTACCATTTTCGGCTACCTGCGCATTGGGGCTGATAGAGATGTTGTTCGCCTTGCCGTTCATGTTGTAATCAGAGTGCCCTTTCACACAAGATAATCGCACTAAAGCGGGCGCACAGTAATCAACAGTATCAGTGCTTGCGGCAGCTGAATCCACGACCGGATGAAACACATTGCCGCTTTCGCGCATACGCAGGTCGTCCACGGCAGCTACGACAACATGGAACACCGGCTCATTGACAGTCTCGGGTATTGGCAGACGGTATTGACACCCATTGTTTGGAGCTCCTGGGTTCTTATTGGTAGCGCCATGGCTAACTAGGTCACCGTTTTGCATACAGTCTGGTGTGGCAACATTAGACGCAGCCGTGACTGTGACTGTTGTTGGGCTGGGCGTGTTGCTCTTCTTGATTTTAAATGCTGAGCTGACGGAGTTCATTTTCAGACTGGCTAGATACTTTTTGCTACTTATATTCAGTTCCCTTCGCCAGATTCTTCCGCGTTATAACCTGCTCCATTGTAAATTGCTGATGTTTTTCAGCTTTGCTGGATATTTATTGTTGATTTACCGAGTTTGCGAGTGAAATAATCCGATGACCTGCAATCTACAAAGAAAATTGTGAGCTTAAACCAATTTACGGACAATGAATAGCGTGTTTAAACTTACTTGAATAAGAGCTGTTTCTTTCGACTTCCGACCCTGCTCTCGTTTCCAATTCATTTGTCGTATGTGTGCTTATATTCATTTCTATTTCGAAATAATAACAGCTCCCCTATATTCTAGATTTGTATTTAAGCTAGTCGCATAGCCTCGGATCCCAAATTAGTTTTTCGCATTGGTTATTAAAAATGAATTAAAAGATAAAAACAAAACTGCATACCACAGATTATTAATTTTAATCGCAAGTAGAGGGAACAAAGAGCTAGTGCTAGCGATGGCAAAAACAAATCGAAGCATCAATGTATCGAAAATCGATTTGTGTTCAGCATTAGTCAAGTGTTACCTCTATATAACGGGACAAACCATTTTACAAATGAGTTGTGAATATTTAAAAGCGCCAGTTCCTTCGACAAAGTGCTGTTCTTCAGGCCAAAAAATAAACGAAATAAATTCAAAATTAGCTAAAAATGAATAGTATATATTTATACGCTATCATCATAATGTCAGATGACATTAAAAACAAAGATTACGGAAATTATTCTTGCAGTCAGGTAAATGGTGCTATGAAGTAATTTCTTTAATTGTGATTAGGAACATAAACGTAGGTTTTAGGTTTCAAGGTCAGCATTGATTTTAATCATTTTCCAAATATGTAATTCTGCATCTGTTTTGGCGCTTTAATTTTTGCGTTGCTAAAATCAGTTTCACATCACTAGATACTGTATATGGGCATATAAACTATGGAATATAAGGGTGTGGCTCACCTGCGCAAACTCTATTCAGTCAATCATCCATGTGCTGATTATAACTAAATAAATAAATTTAATACTAAATTAAAATCATGTGTTGATATTGATTGTGCAACAAGTATAATATACCGCAGCATAGTATTTTTTTTTGACTTCGCAACAAGTAAAATCTATCGCAACAGTAGTAGTATTTTTTGACTTTTGGTAAATTTTCCAATTTAAAAACTGGTCACACTGCTCGAATTTCATATAAACATAAAAGTAAAATGCTACCTGGCGTTGGCGTATTCGGAACAGGTGAAATCGCCAATGTCCTGGTGCCACTGCTACGAGAGAAGGGTTTCGAAGTTAAGGCCATTTGGGGGCGCACACTAAGGGAGGCCAAGGAAACGGCCAACGCACAGAATGTAGCATTTTACACAAACGTCATAGACGAAGTGCTGCTACGAAAAGACGTCGATCTGGTATTTATAGTGTGCCAACCGTTTCTACACGCGGAGATTTCGGTGAAGGCGCTGGGCATTGGGAAGCATGTAGTATGCGACAAGCCAGCGGGTCTTCATCAAGCCGACTCCATGAAAATGGTGCGTGCATCACAGTACTATCCGACACTTATATCTCTGGTGAATCATCCTCTGAGGTTCTTACCCGCATTTACCCAAATGCGACGCTGCCTTCAGGAAGGACTAATCGGACCGCTAGAGAACGTGGTTCTGATGGATGTGCGTGTGCAAATGGGCACCCTCTTTCCCGAAAAGTACAACTGGATGTGTGATGCCCAAATGGGCGGTGGTGCACTCAATCTAGTGGGCAGTGTGGTGGATTTGGTCCACTTTTTGTTGCAACAGCACGCAGTTCGTGTGCATGGCGTACTCAGGGCCTACACCAAAACAACAGGGGCCATTAATGGCATCCGCCAAATAACAGCTCCGGATTTCTGCAATTTTCAAATGGAACTGGCCAGTGGCACGCTCGTTACGGTGGCTCTTCATAGTCACACGGTTCCGACGAAAACCTTTTCTCAAGAAGTACTCGTCTATGGCAGCAAAGGTCATCTGGTAGTGCGAGGCGGCGACCTGTTTGCCCTTAAGGAGTCTCAGCAAAAGGAAGAAGCCGTCTATGTGGATGTCCAGGACTTGCACATTTCTACCAACAATTCACTACTTCCGCGTCCATACATCAAGGGTATGTGCAAAATGGTAGGTGCTCTTAAGGAAGCCTTTCACAGCAAAGAGTCCAGCTGGATAAAGGCGCCTGTCTCCACCGCCGCTACTTTCGAAGATGGGCTTTACGTACAAGCCGTCGTCGAAGCTATACGCAAGTCGAATGAAACACGCCAATGGCAGCGCGTCGAATTGACCACGGATGCGCCCCTCAACCATGACCAGATTATTAGGTATGGATATGCGCGGATGTCGACCATGTGAATAGGATGCTTATTTTGCGCAGTATCGTTCCATCGCCTTCAACTATAAACGTATTTAACTTATTGTTTCGGCATTTACATTTTGCATTAATAAACCACCTTTAGATTTTTAAGATGACATAATTGAGACAAAGACGATTTAAATTTGTGGGCAATAAGTTCTTTTAATATCTTTCAGCAGACCGACATGTATAAATACATTTGTCTTGGGGAAGAATAATAATGCATGTAATTCTTGATCAGAATCAGCAATCGATATAACCATGTCCAACTATATATTTTCAGTTTTAAGGCAACGTCATGAAACTTGACAATGGTCCGTCTTTCTTTTGCAAGCAGGAAATATTTCGGAATCGGCCAGATAGGACTACTATATTCTATAGCTCGTTCAACAATTATTTCTTCAATTTTTAAACCATCGGCTTACTATATCATTTAGCTCTACAAACCCGCATTCATTTGTAGATCATGTTATATGACTCCTTTAGGAACAATATGTCGGAATTAAAGATTCCTGGACGTCATCCTGAAATAGAATAGGATCGGAGATACTTTCTTCTGCCCGTTACGTACATCTGTACATCTGTATTATACCCTTCCTTTTATCCATTTGAATGCAAGAGAAAAATACAAAAAATTGTTTACAAATTTTTTTTGTGTTGTGTGATTTATAATTTTGAGCGGAATAAGTTTTATTTGGCATGCTAAATTGAAAAATATATAAACGGCAAGCTTCTATTTCGCATTAGCGCTAATTTGGAATATCTATTATACATAGTTGGGTGTATTGAATTTGTAATTTGTTCGTTCCTTTTTGGTATATCAGCACTTATAAAAACTAAATTAAATTCTACACTGGGAGAATAAAATACACTACCCTAAAGCCTGTTGAGTACAATTAAGCCAATGATATTATAAATAGTTCGTATTAATAATAATATTGTCTTTGATGCAAGATAAACAGTTAAACATAAAAACACAAAATTGATAATTTTCTTGACCTTAATATAAATAAATAGTTAAGTTAAATATATAATTATTTGAAATATTTTTAGAACAAAACGAACAAACTCAATGGGTAATAAAATAAAAATCAAAATAAAAATAAACAAACAATAGACACCAGCTATGTATACGCATAAAACATAAAACTAGACTTAAATACATAACTTAGCTAAGACACTAACTAAGCGACAAGAGTATTGCCTACCGCTTGTTCAGCTTGCGCCAGAGGGTGATCACCGTCAGCAGATGCATCACGGCAATTACAATGGCCATTAGCAAGACGCAGTCGGACATGTGCACATCGGAGATCATCATGTACTTAAGAAAGACTTTGGGACTGCGGAAGTGGCAGTAAATGACATTCTCCGGGCACTCCAGAAATTGACGGTCCAAGCCGTAAAAGGCGTTTAGAGCACCATGAAAGCCGGCCCGGAAATAGCTCAGATGCCACATCCAACGAAAGAGCGGCGTTATATCAATATATCGGGTACAAAAGCCAAACACGGAAAACATGACCGCCAGTATTGGACCCAAAAAGACGGCAAGCTATCAATAGATATTTTCATATGAGATATCGAGCTCAGATATTGCTAATAATATACATACCTTTGTTGGCAGCGTGGCACCTACAAAGAAGCCCCAAGCCTGTGCACTGAGGCTGGCCAATATGGCCAGCAATATGAAGTAATACATCCGGAACGGGTCCCCACTATCGTTGTCCGTTAGCCGTGCGCTGATAACAATGTACAAAGCGGTACATAAGCTCTATAAAAACAAGTTTATTATAGCATGATCTATTAAAACAACAAAATTCGAAATATATAATTGGGTTGGAAACAATATAAAAAGTGTATCCTAATAAAACACATTTCGTTACTTAAGCTCGAAAAAGAATAGACTCGAGGATTTTTGTTTAATTCGCGCCAACATCCCTATAAAAAAAAAACCATTTTTTTTGCGGGTCTTCGATCTTTAGCTCTTTAGTTAATTTCAGCAGATGTCGTATTATCGAATATATAGGACAAGTTGCCTTAAAGCTTGTACACATAAGCGAATAATAACTATGAATAATGATTATTTGGTTCGGCGAAACTTACTTGAAAGGGTATTTCAAAGGAGATCAGCGACAGAAAGTAGGGTCCCAGCTTGTACCAGCGATTGAAGTGCTCCCGGGTCAGCATATCGATCTCCAGCGGAACTGCAGTAAGAAATTCAACATATTTATTAATAATTTAGTCGATTTCTTTGACCTGGACCAAAGGGCACGGCGCCAATGACCTCTGCGTGCATGTAGGTCATGACCTGTCATTGCACTCAAAGTCATTAAAACTTACAAGTTTCGTAATTCTCAAAACCAGTTGAATGGATTTTAAAAGAAATGGTTAAGAGGAGAAAATTTACTTTATTCGGAAGCCGTTTACTGTAAAATATTGCTACTGGCAACTTTGACAACATGTTAAGTATACCCTTTAATATATTCCTATTCTTTTCGAAAAAGTCGATTGAAAATTAGTTTAAATTTAAATTCTGAGAGACTTTATAAACTATCATGTTTCGGCTGGTCAAAAAAAAAAAAAAAAAAATAAGATACAAAACTTCGTCGTTGTAAAATTAATTCGCTAAACCTTTACAAAAGCCGCTCTAAGGATCAGCATACTCTCCTTCTTGCTATCTATTATTTACTTAGCCACATACAAACTGTCATTTCCTCTAAGAACTTAGCCCGTTTCCTTACATTTGGCGGTTCGAACACATTCAAAGTCCCCGTTCTTCCTGATGTTCAAACTAAGTCTAAGAAGCAAAGTCCGTCTTAATAATTATCCTTCACACAAATTAAAACGAAGAAAACACTTTATTTAATTATGTTTTCTGGCTTTTAATTGAAAATTTATAAAAAATTAATAATAATAATTGTTATCATGTCTTTTTCGTTGCGAATAAATTATATAGACAAGTATTTAAGTAGGTAATGTTTACTATTGGAATTGAATCGGCAACCTTTTAATTGTTCTGGTTAGCAAAGCACTTTTGGTGTTTTCTTTTCTTCAAACTTGAGCTCCATTTTCCGCACGTGCGAGTCGAATTTACCAAATTTCGAAATTTTCTAGTGCTCAATTTCGTTAGTAAATATTTCAGCCTCAAAGTTCTTAATCTCTCTGAATCTGTCTGTGTCTTTTTTTTACCATTCAGACAAGTCAAACTCTTTTATATATATTTAGATCTACATATCGTCACTTTTATCAGCTTTAAATTTAAAGTTTGGCCTTTATTTTCGAATATGAGTTGTAATTGTAATCTAACGAGTAACTTGATTTTCACGTCGTTTTCGTGTCAAGAAATAAATCAACATACGCGCCCAATTGTATTTGAGAATGCCTCTAAGTTATCTAACGCTCAGATCTTTGTTTTCATGCAGCACACAAATAACAGGTAAAGTGGATTGGCAAACAACTCAGCAGTTAGTTGGCCAGTTGAATGTTGGCGTTGCGTTTTTGGCTACTTACAGGTCAATACCACTGCCATTTTGCCGGTGTAGACCAAGAGCAATATGGAGCCATATAGGTAGACGTAGTTGCCGAGCACGGAGTGCGCGCTGTTTCCCACGTTCATGTACAGGTAGCCGAATATCACGCCAATGAAAATGTGAGAAGCGATCCGGGCCAGCAACAGAAACTGCAATTAAAGCGAACGAGCATTATACATGGTGTTTATCTATATAGACACATCTACTTAGTCATACTATGTCCACGTACTTATTCAACAAGAGGCAGCTGACTTGCCGCAACATTAACATTAATGTATGTGAAGGTCGACATCGCGTCAGTTGCAGTTTTCAAGATATGGCTACAGTTGAGTGGCCAGCGCCAACAAGCCAAGCTCAACATCGATGCCAATATATCCATATATCCATATATACATATATAAGTATGCACTTTGGGCAATGTGTGCATACGTGTGTGGGTAGAACAAGAAACCGATTGGCAGACCCCCTCAGACAAAAACAAGTAAGAATCGAAAAACAAAAATATTTACTTTAAATTCCAAGTCTCTGGCACTTGTAGTTTCCCAGATCGTAGTGCTCAGACAGACGGACCTATGGCTCAGCTTGTTGTTCTGATCTTTGAAGATGCTTCTCACTTGTATACCCTTTCAACTTTTGCAATGGGTACAGGGTATACGCATAAACAAGTAAGAATACTCTCTGAACGATGTAATTTCCGATCAAAATCAATTGGAGACTCCTCTTGATTAATGCGTTGGTGACTCTCCAACTGCGCGGTGACCTTCAAACTGTGACTTTTAAAAGCATCTTATGCACTTTTTGTGGGCGGTTTTAAAGCTGTGCAAAAATTTAATGTTCGCTCGCCCCTTAATGGGCGTGTTCGAGAAATATTAACACTTTGTCTGAGGGGGATATACACGAGTATATATAATTTTTTGCATCAGGCCTCTAACTTTAATTGTGGACATTGCAAAAGCTCTTGTTTACATTGCGTATAAAAACTTGCTTTACTTAATGGATTAAGCCCCGTAAATTGCACTGAATTACAAATTCGAAATGCCTGTCAATTTCCCAAACTGGGCTGACCCTGTTGATGTTATTAAAATGTATTTATACTCACGTAGCTGCGTCTGGCGCAGATTAAAATGCGCTGCATCAGGAGCAGATATTGCATGAGGAACGACGCCGAGATGACATCCGTTCGCCGCTTCGGCGTCTTCGCCGTCTGGTCTGTAATTGTGCCCTCGGCAAGCGGCTGCTCCAGCTCGTCTGCTGGGCCATTGAGCGCCTTGATCTCCTCCAGTCCAAGCTCTTGCTGGGCCGGCTCCGCATAGCTGTACCTCGCTAATTGCGACATGCCAAGTGTGGCTAGCTCTTGAGACGACGTATTAAGTTTCTTGCCACTCATTGAATCTGTAAGTAATATGCATATTTTCAAATTTAATTTAGCTGAAAGTTCGAATGAGGAATACCCTACATCCAGTCGAAAACGTAAATATCTTTAAAGCTTAATATTTGTATACACATTCCTAGTTAATTTCTGATTAGCTCTGATGACTCTCAAAATCGATACTTATCGATACTATGGAAATGGGAGGAGCTATCGAAAAAAGAAGAAGAAGTATTTTCCAAGATCGTCAGGCAATTAGAAGGTCATGGCTTGATCATAGTATTTCTATATATATTATACATCTTTTAACCCGTTTTCAATTGGTGTATAAAAAAAAACATTTTCTGCGTTTACTGTCAAGCGATAAAAAGTCTACTAATGGAGTTGGCATTTTTTTTCGACGTCTTGACCTTTATCAATTTCAAATCCAAGACTTCTGGATGATATGAAATTGGACCACGTATTTCGCGATGTAAATGTAAGAATCTTACCTTTTATAGTTGTTACGATTCGTGAGACATTTAAACGGTTCGTGTATGGCTTTTGATGGGCATCCTCGTAATACTTTTTATTCGCTGCATCTATCAGATTATTGAGGTCACATTGGTGCTCCCCAACGGCTACCTCCAGCACTGTGGGCAAAGGCAGAGAGTTAGAGTAGGGTTTGGGTGGGAATTCGAACCTGAAAGCACGTACAGTAGTCCGCCGGGTTGTGGTAGCTGGGGCACACGAGCTGCTGATCGGCAAGAAACGGCACCAACTCTTGAATCCGGCCCTGGTACATGCAATGCCCATCCACAACCGTGTACAGCTTATCGAACATTTCGAAAATCAGTGCACTCGGCTGATGAATCGTGCACACGATCGTGTGGCCCTGGGAAGCAAGTTTCTTCAGCAGCGCCACGCACGAGCTGCACGACGAGCTGTCCAGTCCTCTATAGCAAAATAAGGAGAGTTACAATTGAGTATTATGTGCAAACTACAATTTGATATTCGATTCTATGCGACAGAGCAATGTGTCTTGGTCAAGTTGTGTTATGTTTTTAGACAAAAACTTTATCCTGCTCTGCCCAGACTTAATTAAGCACAAAGCACTTTGTGGTCAAATTGAAATGATTTAAAATTTAAAAGATGTAGTAGTAAATTATCTATAGAACTGAACGAAAAGGGGCTGCCATTAATTGCATTCACAATCGGAAAAATACCTACTCAATCACATTTCATCCAAAATTAAATTATTAATTTGACTAGAATGATTTTGATTTTTTATAAAAGTTCCTCTAAGCAAATCTCAACAAATTTGCTACGTAAAGTTTTGTTTAGTATACACAGATCCAGGCGATTTTACATTTTGGATAATTGAATCACTTTCTACTTAAAATTAAAAAAAATATCTCATTGTTAAACATTTATGTGAATACATTTCGCAGTGCGGGAAAGAGGTTTTTTTTTTATTAATAATACTATTAATAATGATTATTAGGCCGCGGCGATTCTCTTATTATTGTTATTGTTATGTTTGATTTTATCTGTCAACATTTTATTATTTTATTTATTTAATTAATTTTGTATTATTATATATTTTTGATTATTCGATTCTTACTAATTTTACTAAGACTTTAGACGCAGGTTAATATAAACTGAAGCACTTTCTTATGGTATTTTCCTTTTTACTGCTGCTTTTTAACTGCGAATTGTTTATTTAGTGTGTTATGTTTTTTTTTTACCGTAAGAAGTTTGCGGGAATTGAACAATAATCTTCGCGACCACTTACACGCGCAATATTATGAATTAATGCCGGGCAACGCCGGGTAGCGCGTGTTGTGAGTAGTATCATTAGCGATAATGACAATAGACTAGCTAAGCATAGGTCATATTCACATCGGACCACTTCCACTCCTAATCAGTCGATTTGAAAAATGCGCGCATTTGTCGCGAAAAACAAAGAAAAATCATCAAAAATACATCCGCACAGCTGATCGAAAATAAAGCGGAGAATGCTCGACTAGTAGATACCCTGCAGGTGCTCTAAGTATATATGTATATATATTTTTTAGCTGATTCATGCTACATTAAATGAGCACATATACGAGAATATTCATTTGTAAGGGGAAGAAGAGAAGGTCTCGCAATATTCGTAATTACTTAAGTGTACTAAGTATATTATGTCCACAGACATAATCACATAACAACTCGAACACACAATGTAGAAAATGTATAATTAAATAACTGGCCTCTAAATGTGCGCGTATACCAAAAAGGGAAAACTCCATTTCGCAAGTTTCAGCCATTTAAATAGTTACGGATATTAAATTTAATGTACACATAGTACAAAATGATAGTGGACGAAATGTGTTAATTATTACATGTGTGTACATATAGACCATAAAACATTTTTGTAATTTTTTTTTTTTTAAAGCCATTTAAGGCAATTAAAAGCATATTTTTATATAATCGCAGTAATCACAGGCGGGCCGTTAAACTTATGGGTCAATCATTAACTTAATTGATGGAAATACCAAAATGGCAAAAAAAAAAAACGTATTGTTAGAGGTGCAACTAAAATTAAATGCCTGGGAGAAAATCTGAATCCGAAAAACATTCCAAGTTCCTAACTTTACATCTCGCTCCAACTAATACTATAAGAATTTCCGTCTTGTATAACTTTGATAGTCCGATATTTCTCAAGTTTTCGGGGCTAAAAATATATACCTTTTAATAGTAGGTATTTTTAGCTGTCAATTGTGTATATGCTATTTTTCGTGTAGTATAAACAGATTGGAAAAAAACCGCAAAAAACGTGTGCCATAGTTCGCAGTCGGTTGGTTAAGAATCCGAATAGATAAGAATATGTTGGATGCCCATTTAGATTTCCGGCTTGTGGGCAATGGGCAATCGTTTAGACGATCGGTCATCACTCAGACATTATTATTCATTAGTTATCACCATGCATATAATGATTTACTCACGTCGTTGGCTCGTCCAGATAGAGTACAGGCGGATTGCTTATCAGCTCGAGGGCAATCGCGAGACGCTTCTTCTGTCCACCAGAAAGCTTGCCCGTGTGGACATTATAGCGATGCTCCAGGCCCAGCAGCGACAAGATGTGCTTTATCTGCAAGCAGAGAAAAGTATTACGGAATTGCTCGGATTGCGATTTGAAGGTCACACAAACCTACCAAATTCAGTTTGTGCGATTTAGTCACGCCGGAGCCGAGCTTCAAGTGTGCCGCCAAAAGCATTATCTCGCCGACCATTAGCTGGGGACGCAGCAGATCATCCTGGTGGATGTAGCACGAGAGCTGGCGAAACCGATCAGAGGTTGTCGCCATCGGCTTGCCATTGACGCGTATATTGCCCGTGACTCCAGTCGCGCTGCGGAGTACAGAAAACGGCAACAAGTCAACATCTCAGCATCTCAACATCTCAGCTCTGAATAATAATAATTCATGCCTACAAGTCCAATGTCTGGCCGGTACTTTGTAAAATGGTACGGTCTTGTAAGTACGTACATATATAGAAACATGCGTGTTTCAAGTTCATAGTTTAATGACCGATAAGCAAAATGTTGGGGCTGAGCAAGTAATAATTATCGAAGCGCTTCGCACGCTTTGCGCTTCCTTAGCCAGAAACTTGTTTTTTGCTCATTCCTATATATATTTATATATAATTCTGACTTAATTTTTGATATTGCATAACACAACAAATGCACAAATTTAAATAATTGGATACTCTGTTCAGAAAGTAGAAAAAATGAATATGGGTTTTGTGGCATCTTTAGATCGAAGTTCCAAGTTGCAAAAATCAATATCAAGTCACAGTTTGAAATTCACTGCAGTTACAGTCTTAGAGTAACTGTATTTCAATATTTCAACATATCTTGAGTGGAATTCAAGTAAACAAGAACTTTGCCAGATATTTGCGAATTAACTTCGCCACCGATTTGAGCTGATTATTCATTCCATATACATATATGTATATATATGCATATGTTATTTAGTTTATAAAAGGAGACGCAACAAAGTAAACAGTTTGAGCGTATGCCATTAGCGTATAAATAATATATATAAGTGGCATTCATCGCAGTCATATTACATCAATAGCAAGAGTGTCCAGGCATAAATAATATAATCTATTAGGTTGGTGTGGAACTGATTGGACCTCGACACGGTCCCAGTTGCGAATAAATGAGTTGATAGCGCTTCTCTTGCCACTGACAGTTCCGACATCGATTAGAAATTCGCGGGTTAGGCTTTGATTGCTCGATTCTTGAGGCAAACTTTCGACTATTCCAGTTCACAGACATAGGTCAAAGTCGTGCTCAAGCATATGACGCACGATAATACATATGTATGTATGTATTCATCATCAAAGCAACATGACTCAGTCGATTCAGTTTTGTTATCGCTGCCAGTCCCACTTATGTAATACCCATTGTGGGATCTTATGTATTTACAATACCAAGGGAATTCAGATTCAAATTGCAAAGCTTACGTTACACAGTATATCGTTTTGATCTCTAGAGAACTGCATCCGCTTAATGCAATGCCAAAGTCCAATTCCAATTATGAGCCTCGCAACAATCAACATTTAATTAATGTATATATATATAGTGAAAAATTGCATAATTAATAAAATGTATTATAAAATTATGCAAGACAAAATCAGACTTTCGCAATTCAAGTTAAAATGCACTTCTCTTATTTGTTAGAGGGAAAAGTCTATTCAATTACGAAATAGAGGACTTCAAAATCGTTATTCTCTAGACGAGTTTTAAAGGACTTTATCAGTTATCCCATTATCAGATTATATATGTTATATATATTTAGGTAATTTGTTGGTACAATACAAAACATACAAATAATGAGTTCAAAATTGAAACCTTTGTCAACTTTTGCAGTCCTTAAATACTTTTTAACCCTTATTTGGAATAAGAATTTATTAAATCTGACAATTTTAAAATCTAAAAACTTAAAATTGAGAATTTCTACGTTTTATTGAACAAGCAATGCAAACTATTTTCCAATTTATTCTTAAAAAAAAAAAACTGTAGCTTAGTTTTATCATAAACATTTGAGGAGGGATTATATGATATAGTATATATATAAATGATATGATATTGTATATGACTTACCAGAAGCCGGACATCACGTTGAGCAGTGTGCTTTTGCCGGCCCCGGATGGACCCATTATGGCCGTCAGCTCGCCAGAACGGAAGTCGCCCTGTAGTCCGTGCAGGATCTCCTTGGTGACTGCGGAGCGACAAGTTGAGGGACTCGATTTTGGGATCAGCTTTTGCTAGTGCACTTACCGAATTTGCGCTCGGGAAAGGAAAACTTGCGAACCTCGTAGCGCACGTTCGAGAACTCAATGTCCACCGGTTGGCAGTGGGAAAAGTGATAATTGTGCGCCTCTAACTCGTTAAGATTATTGTTTACTTTGGCAGCCGATGAGGCGGACGATGTTTCGTTTATGGATGTCTCCGAGCCGGCAGCCAGGCTGCAACAGTTGATGCCCAGGCAGCCATTCCCTTTATTTTGGCCGGAATAGTGTGCGCTGTGGCTGTCACCTGTGCAGGTGCTGTTGCTGCTGGTGTCGCCGCCGCCGCCTCCGCAGCAGGCGGCATCTGCGGCTTTGATGTCTGGCAAGAGTGTCATTCTGGGCAATTATAACGGAACTCCGTTCCACTTCCACCTTTAATTTAGCTGCGTCTTGGCTGGGCGACTCTAAAATAAACACGGACTGTGAGTAAATAAAAAACAAGAAAATGTGTTCTCTACCCATATCTTTTCCCCATCATAAAGCAAATAAACGCATTTTTAATTTGTGACTCGTAATAATAATTAATAATTAAATAACAAATACTATTTTCCGGCATTGCCCAAGCCAAGTTTTTGATTCATATTTTTTACTTTGCCGACCGTGGGAAAATTCAAATTTATTCTTCCACCTAGACCAGCTAATTCCCCTCCGCGGCGTGGAATCTCCGCAAACGGTGAATCACGTTTAAAAATGAAACATTTCATACGCAACAAACGTCTTTCATTCGATCGGTTCAAACTCTTTTTCAAAGATAGTTGGGAAACTAAATGGAAGTCATGCTTGTTCCTTTTGAGGAAAATTACAAAAAAAAAATATCAATACGTGCGAAACAAATTTCTGGATAATCCAACCGCAAGCTCATTTAAATTGACTTAGTGGGAAGACCGACTAGCTTATACCCCGTACACAACGCCGAGCTGCTCTCTCGAACTCTCTATATCTTTAAAAATTGTACCAATTAGGAGATCGGTGGGAGGTATCCAATAAGTAATATATTCTCAATCTGTATAAACAATTTGAGAGTCAACACTGATGGACTTTTAACCCAGAGTTCTTAAGCCGGAAAGGCATATCGGTGATTGTCCATTTTTGAAATAGACTTGATTTGCAGAGTTATTTACGAACATTTGCCAAAAACCATTATACCCTTTTAACCCAATGCGTACAGGGTATGTTAATGTAAGACGTGGTTCACCGCTTCCGGAAAATCCATGCGGTTGGTTGATTTCTATTTTAGTTCACCTTTTCATGCAATACGTATTTTTCTTTATGCGTCATTGACTTAAATGCAGTTTGAATAATGGAAATCAAGAGAGGCCTTAACAAATGTGTAATATAAACTTTTGGGCTTAATTTTGGGGCAGTATCCAGAATGTGAAATAAACTAATTACATGTGTACATTGTATATATAAGAAAACGCTCATTCTGAATGTTAATAACATTAGATCAAACAAAACCGAAGAAGGAATTTCAGTATTGACAATTTGTATTACTTAAATAAAACGCATATTATCATTTCACCAAGAAATTTATGTATTAAAAAAGAGATTTTCGATCTTATAAAATAATATTAACCCAGATCTTTTTTTCAACAATTTCTGTCAAAAAATACATTCATGCTAGAAAAGTAATTTTTTTGATTTTTTTATTAAAAACAAATACCCCGTGGTTGGGGTAAGATTGGGATTCTGATGGGTAAAAGGCTATTTAATATTGAGCACGATTTGTGCGTATTTGTCGGCAGGTTTCTCTATACACTTTGGACCCCTTTGGACGACCTACAAAAAATGATTCTGAATAGTTTTTAATGCCTTACGCCTGCCAATTCATGTTATTCATTCGATTTAGCAACACAATTGCATATGATGCAGCGCGCTCAACTGATATTGACTCCGTGTTAAATTCAATATGAATGAGCTTATATCCGAAAACCAGTTCGAAATCCCCCGCCAAAAGCCGAGCCAAGTCGCGAGAGACAAAATGTCATTGCTGCCGAGGGGCGCGCCCAGCAACTAACCAAAGGTATGGCCAACCGACTAGTTTGGCATAGATTTCAATATCACAGCTCCAAAGCGACTGTAAAATGTGCGCCACAACTTCGCCTAACATTGACATCGACAGCGGCAGTCAGTATGGGTGAAAAGCAAAAGTGGTCTAGTCGTGGAGATACCCTGTTTCCCCTTCCCAACACACACACACACACATTTTACCTATTTTCCCCACAGACTATGGAATTTTCATTCATAAATAACTTCGCTGTTTGTAGTCAAAGCTTTATAACTGATGTGTGTAAAATCCGAAATGTGATTTTCAACTTCGAAGGAAAGCTCAATATATTTATATCTTTTATAATGGGAATATGGATTTTGTGATGGATTGCGGGCAAATGGGATAAGTTGTCTATTAATGGGTACACAAATTGTTGTCATTGTTGACATTCGAAATATTGAAATGTTAAAAAAAAAACAAGGCAATAAGTCAAAGTGTGAAAAATGGATAGTTCGAGTGCTGTCAATAAGAAGTCTATATGATTCTTTACGGCCAATTTAAGCTATGAGTTATATCAATCAGGAAGGAATACTCTATTTTCAGGAAACTAACAGCAGAAGTAAAGCAGGTTTGGCAGAGCGGAAGTTAAACATGTACTCATTCGTAATCCAACTAATCTAAAGCTGTGCGTACAATTTCTTGGCTGTCAAGAAATGAGTAGAGGCAAAGCCAATAGACTCACATTCCCTTTGCATATAAATTGTACAAATAAGTATTTGGGCAAACTTTGCACCCATTTTCTTTTAAATGATCTCATAAAACTGCGACGCGGCAATTTAAGTCCAACTTCCATGTACATATATACGCAATGGGCCTCAACCTAGCCCCAGAAACTACAGAAGTGTATCGCTGCAGGTTTGAGTACATTTTGAGTGCAGTCTGCCAAGTAGTCATTGATTAAATCAATGCCAATTGAACTTGTCATTCGTTTCTTTAAGGTCGTGTCGTGTGTGGCTATATACCATATATATATACCATATACGAGCTGGTATTACCCAGCTTTGCTCGGGCTAAGTTTTTGTTTTTCAATTTGTCGCACAATTTCATTTTTCCCGTATTGCCCCACGACCCAATTTACGCAGTCGACAATTCTAATATAATTGTAAAATAACATTTCACATATATATGTTTGCGTATTCATTTAAAGTTCAGCGCCTGATAATTAGAAATTGGCAATCAATAGGGTTCCGCCCCCTATTCGCCGGAAAGCTACATTTTCCACAATCAATGAAGCACGTATTCATGTTCATTAAATGTTTATTTTTTTAAATCAGCTCAAGGCCAACATGACGAAAGTTAAACTTTCGACCCTTCAACCTTTGATCTTCACTTTTCACTCAGTGGGTTAGATTTATGGAAGAGTAAGAGAAATAGTATAACTCACAAAAAAACACGTAAAAACCAAAATAGTTCATGTAACCTAAAACCCCGCCTTTCTTTGTACCTGCTTCATTTGAGATGGCTTCAGTAAAAATAAAGCTTTCTTTATCTTGTGGCTTTGCTTGAAAACCAATCATGCAGTCACGCACAGTTTGAAAGCCACTGATTCGTTAGGGTCATCAACCCAACAATAAAAACATTGGGAACAGAGTATTGCGCAGCGGACGCACTCGACTGCAACGGGTATCTAAATTCTAGAATGTTTGCGGTAGAGAACTTGGGTACCACACTTTATTTATCCAGCTCCAATGACAGCTATAAATGTATTTATATGATCCGATCCCCCCGACTTTAGAATGTAAACCCTTTTATCAGTATACACTGAGTGACTAAGAAATATAAACAGACTTAAAGATAGACGGGCAAACTAATCAAGGCTGAGTGTACTTTACAGGCTTTTGCAAGAAAACTCTAGTACCCCCTGGAATGGGTTTAAAGTGAATTAACATGTGAAAATATTTAATTTAACTCGCGAATAATATTACGTATTTTACCCCTAGAATCGTATTTGCGATAAAGAAAAGTGACGTCGCAAGG
Source organism: Drosophila montana (assembly GCF_035044405.1). Taxonomy (NCBI): domain Eukaryota; kingdom Metazoa; phylum Arthropoda; class Insecta; order Diptera; family Drosophilidae; genus Drosophila; species Drosophila montana. Next base: position 1,712,080 of record NW_026996920.1, read on the forward strand.
TCAGCACGTGGCGATTGACTTAGAGAAATAATGTGAATAAACATTTTATATGGGACCAGGAATCAAGGCCATGGGCAAATGTGAATATACATACGAGTTGCAAACAAATACTACTATTCACGCAACATGTTTGAAGCGTAATAATAACGCAACCAGCCGGTTTTCGGGTCTTTTTTATACCATATAAAAAGTTGCAAAAAGGTTTAATAAAGCTGTCCCAAGTGTGTGACCTATGACCCTATGAAGTAGCTGACAGCTTCAAGTAAATTTTACAAATATCTCCAATTGCATACAATACAGAGCACTTCCTATTCGGACAAGTCAATATACATACATACATATGTATATATGTTGCATATTCAACAAACAAATATCTTAGCCAATGGAGTAAACAAACATTTAGAAAGGCTCATTAAAAGTCCACACTTAAAGAAATATTCTGTTGTGATCTTTGCTAAGAATGCTGCTTTTTATGCCCTGCTCAGAACGAAAATATTTACTACTAAAGATGCTACGTCGCATTATCAGACAGAGACAAAAGATAAACGGACAGAGAGACGCTACTGGCCTACTTTCGCGTTCTGTTCAGAGAAGATTGTTTACAAAAGAAACGAAGTCTTCTGCCGAGGAACTTTCGACTAAAATTAAATGTGCAGCGGCTATTGCACTCATTGTCTCTCTCTCTCTCTCTCTCTCTGTCAGCACAATTGCGCTCTAAGCCCCAAAACTACTCACTCTCACTCTCTCCCACTCGCACATAATGTTATACCACTTTTAGTGCTAGAGAGGCCAAGTTAAAGAACCAGTTGACCGTTGTTGCCGGCGCGCAGCGGCGTCGGCATTGATGACGTTTTCTCACACTGTTTTCGGCGGCAATCAGTTGGCTTTTGTTCTTAAGTGTGCTTTGGCTTTGGTTGTAGGTCTTTGACTGGGTACCCCCGTAATTGGTATTTGTAGATTGCGCGTGTACGTGATTTTAAACGATAAGCTAAATAAGTTAACATAACTTAATTCATGAATGAGTCGCGATTTTATACCCTTTACTTATTGAAAATGCGGTAAATAGGGTATAACGGTTATGAGCGAATTATTGTACTCAGGAGTACGACAAGCTGCTAAGTTAATAACCCATCAATCTCGTTAACTATAAGAATTAGTCTCTTGAATTATATTCTCGTAGATTATACGCAGAGCAAATTAACTTTTTTTCGATAGCTTCTCCTGTTTACTTATATAAAATTGATCAATTTAAAAGCAACATCTTTTTAGTGATTGTCTCGGAAATTATATATATAAAGCGGTAACGGTAATGTAGCGGTAACTGTCTTGGAGTCATCAAGAGTCATTATCGACTGACTACATTGGTAACAAAGTATTGTGCAGTCGGTTACACCCGACTGCAACGTTCTTACTTGCTGTGCATGTAGATATAAAACGAAGTGCGAATGTTTCCAATCTGCACTCAGCACAGAATACAGGGTATCTCCTAGTTGGACACTCTTGAGTAGAGCACTCTTACATGTTTGCTTTGCATGTACAAATATATGCTTAAACATAAAACCAACTTGTACATATGCATGTTTTTTAAAGGTACATGTGTGTACATACTTATTTATGCATGTAAGGACAAATTGCAGAGCTTCGTTTATTTACATATGTACATACATACATAAATAAGCATTGAGGGCTTGCACACCAAACACGCGATCACAGCATTTGTATAATTTGTTATTGAACTCAAAAGAATTTTCTAATTTTTAGCGGCAATTCTATTGTTTTGTTGCCAGCGATTTTCGCTGTTCGTGAATTGTGCAAATTCGTGTATATCCCACGTTATATGAATGTGTAGTTGTACGTACAGACATCCATGTGTACTTGTAGATTTTTAGCTAATGTTTGGATTGAGGGGACAGGAACAAAGGCGTATGAACCAAATTTCTTTTTTATGTAACAAATGCAATTGTTGTCATTCGTTATCGGTTTCTGCGCTTTGTGGCTCTTTCTTCATTGAACTTATGCAGATCGACGACGCGTAAATGAATTTTAATTGTGTGCTTGGCTATTCACTGAACGTTATTTACTTCTTTTCTTTTCACTTTGGCGCGTCTCCGTCGGTTTACTGCGCGTTCCACATGAGCCGCTTGCTGCCGTTGAACTAAAGAACTCGCTCCCAACGGCTTATTATTATAGTACTCCAGCTAAGTCAATCCAGATGCTCGCTCAGCTGTGTACAGTGGAACTAACTTCGCATAAGCCCGAACACTTCCAGCTGTGTCTGCAGGCAAACTTGCCAACTAACACAATCGTATTTATATATTACTGAGCTTTTATATTCGTATGCCACAACAAGTTGGATTTAAAACCGCTTCCAATTTTTTTTAAATAAGGAAGTACATTTTGTGCACCTCAAGCCCACTGTGCAGCGTTGGTGATCGAAAGCTTCGCCACGCTCTCTGTCTATTATTCGCTCATTTGTTCTCTCCCATAGCGGGGCTTGTAACTTTTTACGTTACTTTGCAGCAAGTTGGGTTATTTTATATTCATATTTTGAATTGTTTAATGTTGCTGGTGAAATTTTGAGTGTGTATGTACACATACATACATACATATACATATGCATATATAATTATACCCCGTACACTATGTAAAATGGGTAAAAAGCAGTATTATGGCTTTGTGTAAATGAATAACAGCCGGAGGAAGCGTTATCGACCCCATAAAGAATATTCATACATATGTTCTTGATCAGCATCGACAACCGAATCAGGTTAGTCAGGCCCGCATCTGTCTGGCAAAATCTATTTGTACGCCTCGATGCCGAAAACTATAAAGCTTGAGTCTCGAAATTTGGATAGTTTCTTTCAACCCAAGGATAACTTTCCAAGTTTTTTGATTAAATGATTAATATCGATTTAAAGATTGAGTTTTTTTTAACAAAATAAAAAAACTTACAAAACAATTTTGTATACATAGACATTTTCTGCTTTTCTGGTTTCTCTTTTAACCTATAGAGGTCATAGTTTTCAGCACCGCGTTTTCCAATTATGTTTATTGAACTTTTACAGCTTCTTATTTGAGCCCCAAGCTTTAAATTACATTTTACATAGATATTTGAAAATGAGAACGTATCGAATCGCTCCAAAAAAAATTTTAAGCAATATTTCGCATTCGTCAACTTGTTCTACTTGTTCAAAGAGTAATACGAATATAGTTTGTTTGTCCGTACGGCTTTAATATAATGATTTTATGAATACTCCTGACAAATCGGTAAAATCGTTATCTTCTAATGAATGGATGATCGACTATGACTGGAGGTAACCGATTTCAGTGGAATAGACTGTTCTTGATTATTTGATTGGTGACTCTCAGACTGTAGTCGCAGAGCAGTCACTTTAAAACTGTGTCTCCTTGATTTTGGCATGAAGTTAAGAATGAGCTCCATTTAAGATCAATCTATAAATATTTTGCATTCGCTCACTGGGGGCGTGGCAAATGGGGAAAATCCCAAACGTACATATTTATTACAAGTTCTTTTGTTTAAAGGGTATCATACAAACGTTTTTCTCCAAACTTTCCAAAATTGAAGCGTAATCGTATATACATACATACCATATGCCAGCAAGTTTACTTTCTTCGAATTCTAGAATAAATATGTTTTCATGTATTAACAGTGATTGTGAGAACTGCTGGATCAAGCTATGCTTGAGCTACATAGCCCACTTCCAACAGGGCGCTTCTCCACAAGAAATACTGCGATAACCTAACCAAGCTATGGAACTTCTCATCTGATGCGACGCCAACGCTCATCAAACTTAGTGGGCGGGGCAGATACCAATTGAATGAGGTAAGTTAAAGATAACTTATACAATTGAGGAATCTTAAAATAACTAACTGGTCCTTTTACGCAAATCAAATAAATTGCTTGCTGCCTGAAATCCCTGCCAAATCTCCTCCCGGCAAACCCAACGGGAAAGAGGAACCTCCATGGTGGACTTTGATAGCATGGCATTTTAGCAAAAAGTCAAGACGACTTTTCAAACTAATGCATCCAGTTAACTAATAGGGAAATACAACTATATGAACTGGATAATATTGGCAGGTAGATTAAAATGTTTTAAGTAAAAGTCCGTGAGCGAAATTGCGTCTCTATACCAGATATACGTTCCAGGTCTGTGAGTCAAGCCACAACACAAGGGTGTATTGCTGCGCTCCATGGAAGACAGAAGTAGTCGGATGTTTACACATGCGGAAAATATGACGCACAGTCCAGATGGTGCTCAAGGCCTGAACTCGTTTTTTTAATTAGTTCAAATCCACTCACCCTAAGCCCACTTAAACACTCTCCTTTAGTGAGACTGCCAAATATGCAGTACTTATATTAAAGAGGATAATAGAGCTGCAATACGATAGTCTGTAGAAAATAAACCTAAAATTGACCCATTAGGCCCGGTTTGGATATGGTGTCCGGCCCTCACGTTTACCTTTTGGCTGAGTATACAGAAGTATACTGTACAGTATCGAACGAAATCGGCGGAACAGGAGCATTTAGTCCGAGTAGTGGAAAATAGAAAAGAGATCTTCTTTATAACTGCCCAGCTCTAATGCCGAAGAGGAATGCTATTTTTTTTGGAACCTATTTCCTCTCTGATCTGCCAGACTATTCAAGGTTTTTATATGATGTATCCAGTCAAAATTAACTGAGCTGTACTTAACTCATGTAGATCCCAAATAAATAACAAAATATTTCCTTACATTTTGTATTCCCTTTTAATGCATGGCATTTCCGATCTAATGAGTTTTGCATATACTTAGTATACGTATTGAATATATATGCGGCTACAAACTAACATTAAATTGCAATTAAAAATGATTTTACTTTCGGCTAAGACGGATTTTTATTGTTCAGTTCAGTTTGCCGGATAACTTAGATAACTGATTTATCATGGATTGTTACTACTTATTCAAAACCTGTGAATAATTAGCTGAAATGTATACAAATAAAATCTGTGAAGCTCTTAAATATTGTATGCAATAATTGCCGGAGTTGCCCTAACGAATGATTCACGTTTCAAATGTTGAGTTCCGCCGTAATTAGTATTTCGTTTTCCACGCCAAATTCTGACTTAAGCAAAAAACAATTTTATTGCTTTTAATCACATTACTAACTAACACACATAACTTAGGAATACATTTTCTTCAACGCAAAAAAAACTCATTACTGCGAAACATTTTGTTTGCCTGGAAATGAACCTAGACTAAGTCGAAACGTTAAGCGGTGCGTTTAAGTTTACAGATGCACTAAATATGCTTGAATCTCTGCTCACATAGTTAAAAATGAATTGAGCAAATATATTGCGACACGCCCCTTTCTGCACCCGCAAATCGAATGGGAGTAGCCATCTTGGAGATACCCCAAACTTTATAATCAAGTAGTCTCCACTCGACTTGAAGCTGTTATTACGCCGCAAACAGAGTATTCAGCAGGCGATACACCCGACTGTATAGTAATTACGTACTTGTAGTTATGTTTTGTTGGGCAAATAAAAATATAAAATAGCGCCAGGTCAGAAGACACCCGGAACCGGCGTTGAACTGCCATTAAAAAACAGTCTAGCTTCCTTCTAAAGATAGACACACAAACAGACACATAAACTACATATGAGCATAAAAATGGTATTTAATTAGAATTTTTGTACCCTGAACCCATTGCGAAAAAGGGGTCAATGTTTTTGAGTAAGTGTTTTTAACAGGCAGAAGGAAGCAACTCCAGCCCCAAAGCGACTATATATGCTTGATCAGGGCGACGAGTGGGGGCGATCTAGCCAAGGCCGTTCGCTTTAGATTTCAGCAACTACAAAAGCTGAAGACTGACTCAGCAGACTGATTTTCCCTTTTCGATATATCTATCATTTATCGATTAATGTCTATTTCAAAAAATTACTCTTCCCTCCCCCCCCCCCCTCAAACCATTCACGACAAGCCATTCGGCAGAAAATTTCCTTTGCTTGGGACAAATAAAAGAAGAAGAACAGCAGCTGCATAAAGTGCCCATTCTATGTGTGAGTGTGTGCTTTTTTTCGATTGTATGTACAGAAGAAGGTTCGAAACTCGAATGTGTGTAACCACTAACCAAAAAACATATAGACTGGACATGCAGTGTAAAATAGGTGGTCTCCAAAAATTGGTTTGCATCTGGTCCAACGAGCGAGTAAGATATACATATGACATCTTTTGATCGCTCACACTACAGGAAACTCCTTTGGCTTACTCTCTTCCATATGATTTGTGCGATAGAACGGCATCGCTGTTTTTTATCTCGCTCCCACTACAGGAAACTGCTTTGGCTTACTCTCTTCCATATGATTTGTGCGATAGAACGGCATCGCTGTTTATTTTTATCTCGCTCGCACTTACTCTCAGTGCTCTCAATGCTCTCTTCATGTCTAGGTACCGTTTAAATGTTTGTGTGTCATGTGGCCGCACAAGAAAAAATGCCCCCACAAATTCAATTTTTGTCAAAAGTCGGTGGCATTTCTTCCCTTTTGAGGGGACGAGTAATATGAAATCATGAAAGGGTTTGCCAAGTCGATGCGAAATTCTTTCATTTTAGCTCGGTATTGCTAGAAAGGGTACCTAAGCGTTGGCATGTGTGCATTTTAAAGTTTTTGGACTTGCTATTCACGCATACTTGCGTATTTTGTATATGAATAGAAGCATTTATGCGCATGTGTGCCTGTTGGTCCCTGCCTGCCTGTCCGATCCAAATTTGACAATATTTTGTGATTTCTGAATTTCGAGCTCTGCGCACACACACACACAGACACAAATGTGTGTGAATGGGCAGATCATGGGCGCAAAAGAAAATATCATTTTTGGCCCGCGGTTGTCGCGCACCCTTCTTTTTATGATTTTGGGGTTGAATCGATGAAAAAATGTTGACCTCAATACCTGCAGATCCAATTCATATATGAAAAAGCTAAATATTTAAAGACAATAAAATTATGAATACTATAAATATATATGTAATTGCTCCTATTTTTTGTATTTGGTATATTTTAATATTTTAAAGATTTTATTTTTTACACAATTTTCCTAAAACTAGTTAAGTGATCAGTCACTTGACCTAAATATGCAGGTACAGGTGCTTGGCAAAATTTTACCCTTTCCACCCAACGGGCTGCTGCAGGGGTCAACATTTTTTCATCGATTCAACCCCAAAATCATAAAAAGAAGGGTGCGCGACAACCGCGGGCCAAAAATGATATTTTCTTTTGCGCCCATGATCTGCCCATTCACACACATTTGTGTCTGTGTGTGTGTGTGCGCAGAGCTCGAAATTCAGAAATCACAAAATATTGTCAAATTTGGATCGGACAGGCAGGCAGGGACCAACAGGCACACATGCGCATAAATGCTTCTATTCATATACAAAATACGCAAGTATGCGTGAATAGCAAGTCCAAAAACTTTAAAATGCACACATGCCAACGCTTAGGTACCCTTTCTAGCAATACCGAGCTAAAATGAAAGAATTTCGCATCGACTTGGCAAACCCTTTCATGATTTCATATTACTCGTTCCCCTCAAAAGGGAAGAAATGCCACCGACTTTTGACAAAAATTGAATTTGTGGGCATTTTTTCTTGTGCGGCCACATGACACACAAACATTTAAACGGTACCTAGACATGAAGAGAGCATTGAGAGCACTGAGAGTAAGTGCGAGCGAGATAAAAATAAACAGCGATGCCGTTCTATCGCACAAATCATATGGAAGAGAGTAAGCCAAAGCAGTTTCCTGTAGTGGGAGCGAGATAAAAAACAGCGATGCCGTTCTATCGCACAAATCATATGGAAGAGAGTAAGCCAAAGGAGTTTCCTGTAGTGTGAGCGATCAAAAGATGTCATATGTATATCTTACTCGCTCGTTGGACCAGATGCAAACCAATTTTTGGAGACCACCTATTTTACACTGCATGTCCGGTCTATATGTTTTTTGGTTAGTGGTGTAACGGAGCTCGTCGCTGGGTTCGGGGTATAACAGTATGCTTCTCGGGGGACAGAGAGTGCGCAACGTGTTAGAACAGTTGCAACAAACAGCAACAACGCCGGCTTTAATGGAAGAACTTGAGCACAGCGACAATTGGCTATGGCTCCGATGAAATTCGGTAATCACCTTTGGTCGTTTACAGGGGAATGTTGCAATGAAGTCATGTAGGTTCAATAACATAGTTCAGTAGGAAAGACTATCATTGAATGGGTTCTCGACTGAATTACGTATGCAATACGAGGAAAGAACGTTACGTGATCGGATTATTATCGGAGGCTTTGACAAAAGCATCAGCTAAAGCGGTTGGAAGGAAATGATGAGACGCGCCCATAAAGGAATTGGGAGCTGTCCGAAAATGGCCAGCATCAGCTGTCATTGAGGCTTTTCTCTGGGTACAATTAAGGGAAATGTCGGAGGGAAATAAACGTGGTAAAAAAGAGTATTTTCAGGGTGCAAAGTTTTAAAGGGGAACTGGAGAATTCAATTGTTAAGCGGAATAATATGGTAAATTATTGTTTCTATATATAGACAAAATTCAATCGTATAAATTGTAACTAAAGTGGAATTCTGGTTATTAAGCTTAAGTCGGCAACACGAGCACTTTATAAACTGTGACCCTTTAAAAGTTAACTAGAGACTGAAAAGTGTTATAGCTTTCAGTTCAGTCCAGTAATTTTCTGGTGTACGATTATAATAATAAGGGAAATAAAATGTTCTCTCCGAATTTGTATACCCTGAACAAATTTAATTTGGGTAAATGGGGTATACGAAGTATGTATATATCTATATTTTTGATTAGCATCAAGCTGTGCTTTGTGAGAAATCTAAACCGAACAATTATACCCTCTCTTCGCGTATTTTTCATTAATACGTAATTAATCGTCTTCCCAGCTAGACATGGAAATATTATGCCCATCTATTTGGGTATATTACCTGTTTTCCCAGTCGTACCCTGTGCTAATCCGTCCAGGTAAATGCTGGCACGTTGAACCTGGGAATAAACAACGTTTCTCTAACTGGCAATTAGATGGAGGCAAAGCGAGTATCGTGCCGGTCGATTAAATTGTGCCGGCAATTTAGTATTTCTGTAGTTCAAAGCGAGACCCTCCATTATCGCACATAAAACCACCTTCAATTTTGCGTAACAGAACTATTCCGAGCAAATATGGGTATTTACCTGGGCTGGGAGTCATGATCCCGAAACCGTTTTGCTGCCTAGAAAATGACGCCGTATTTAAAGCAGAATTATGCAGTCGGAAAGTGGCAAATTATTTACCCAACCGTTAAAAAAGATGGCAAAAAGAATTAAAAATAATGGGTTATCAAAATTCTTGATCTCGAGAAGCTCCAACTAACTTAAGTATTCAAACTTTGGATCTCCTTTTAAGTTTCTCTTTAACTGTTCCCATAACTTTTACTCGATTTCATATTTGAGTTTCTCTTTAACTGTGAACATAACTTTTACTTGATTTCATATTTGTCACTCATAATCTAGAGTAAAAGGTTGTCTTCAAGTAAGCCCAAGATTGAAAACCGTTTCAGATACATTTATGCAAATGCACGTTTAATATTCCTCTTTTTTTTTAATATAATTCAATTCATGAGCGAAATAAGTCTAAGGAAGTCTTTTGGGTCAATATTTTAGGATCATAACCTCGATTGATTTTACTTATATGCGCTCAATGATATTGTAGATCTCTCTGATAAAACCTAGGCAAAGAAATACTATGAAAAGTTGGGCAGTTTAATAAATTTTGTGCTTATTCTATATTATGTGACAGAATTACAAGGGCAAGGCAAGTTTTGATAGGATTTCGTTGATGTACTTGAAGTATTATAAAAATCGTGTCTAGAGAGTTTCCTTAAGATATCTTTCGTATATTTGCGAATGATAGTTCCTATGCTGGTCGTATACCGAGTGCTCCATTAAAAGGAATACATTTTGTTTTCATTGATTTGTGAATAAAATAGTATAGCGTTTTATTAAAATAAGTTTCAGCCGCAAAATGTATTTTGAAATAGATTTGTCTTACAATATATGCCCCCTATGTGCCCGAGAGGCGACGATCACATCAAAGGGTTTTTCACATTGTAAAGATTCTTAATGTCGCCGATTTTAAGATTACGAATAATAAAACTTTCAGTTTCATCCACACATGACAAAAACTCTAACCGAATCTAGTATACAGTATTCCGACTGATAACACCTGAACACGAAAATGGAGCGTGACAGTCCTACAGAACGTCCTACAAGCATATATGTATATACAATATATATGTGTGTGTGTGTGTGTGTGTGTGTGTATTCGCTGGTAAGTGCGTAAATGTATTCAGGCGAATGTGTGTTAATGGAATGTACTAGAGAAGAGGTCAATGGGTTCAATGTCGGTTATGAACATGTACATAACACTAACAACAACAAAAAATGCCTTAATGACACTTTTGCGAGAAGCGTTCAAAAAGTTTGCCGGCCAAAAAGTGATGACAGCCGTAAAAAAAAAAAAGAAAATCGCAAGTCAAATTTCATTTGTTTATTCCCACTTCAATTGGCAACAAAATAAAATCGCATTATAGATATCTAGCTGGCACGCCAACTGTTTCGTTAATGAGTTGCAGGTAAATACATAATGCCTGTGTATTATATCAGTCGATCGATCGAGCGGGCGACCAGGCCCAGGCCCAGGCCCAGCGAACAAATGCACAAATCATTTGGTCACTAATTAATCCATATGGAAAAAATTACCAGCCCTGAATCGATTGGCATGCAGACTGCAAACACAGGCCCCCGGCAAAAGGAGAGGAGGGTCTATCAAGAGACTACCTGTAGAGACAAAATGGGAAAAAAATACCTGATCGAACGAATAGTTGTGAATGAATAAAGCACGCCTGACTCAGAGTCGCTCGTCTGTTACATGACGAATAAGACTTGGCTAGCGTGAGGAGACCTCCCACTAAATTGTTGCATCTACCTGTAAAGGCTGATGCATCTCAATAAAATTAAAATAAATAAGCTACCCATTGAAATAGGTTCGTCTTTAAATGGACCCAACTACGTTTTTAATCGAGCTAATCGAGCTAAATCATATGCTATTCCGATCTGTCTAATACACAGATAATAAATATCTGATTCGACCGATATTTTAATACCCTATAAAATGAGCATACAGGCGAGATGTGTTCAAATTGTATTCATTTTCACAATTACAATTAAAGCCAAATTGTACAAGGTAAATCTTAATCCCATACACATATATATACATATATATATATATATATATATATGTATATATTTAAAGACGACAATTCACGTCGCACCGGAAGCCAAGACACCTTTGACGTAAGTAAAAGATTCGAATGATTCGGTATGCGGGGCACGAGTGAATCAAGCCCGGGTTGCTGCTGAATAAGTAACCAAAGCCGTGCCCGATATTGAATGGCGAGTTCTTTAAAAGCCCAAAATATACAATATGTATGTACACTTAGCATATAAATATAAATAAACAAATTCACATTTAAATATGTACTCACACCCGACTCTCCAACATGTATTCAAATTGTCTTGCTAAGTTTTGGCAAAAGTTTATCGCATTCAGATTTGCAGTGACAACCTTCAAGAAGTGGGAGGAACTGAATGGGCTCAAGTGCCCAGATGCATTGGCTTTATCAGAGAGTCGTTAGTGCTCTGAAGCTCTGAAATAAACTTGACCAATATTCGACAAATTGAAAAGGGAGAAACGGCAATACCCGTTCTAGAGCCCGAGCAATCCGTTCTCTTGGCGCAAGCTAATCAGCCAGATAAGCGCAAATCCAGAGCCGGCGACAATTGAAAACCACACAAGTTTTAATCAAGAGGCAAACTGCGCGTTTTTTTACTGCGATTGTCGTTTATAGGGACAAAGTACTTCGGAGGAGGTTACCAGCGCGAACACGCCATATAAACTGCACAAGCCATAAAAACTGCACCCAAAAATGCGACGAACGCAAAAAAAAAAACAAAAGAATTGCGCAGTCGGGTTTAGCCGACTGCGCAATACTCTACTCCGATCTTAAATAGATCGTTCAGCGGGACCCTCTGCTTCAAGTCAGTTCATACGAAACAGACGGATCTGACACAAAACCAATATACTCGTTTTCACTTTATAAACGTCTATAAGAATCGAAAGAACAAAAATTACAGCTTCAATAAGAAATCGTATATGTTTATAACTTCGAAATTAGGTTAAATATAGCAATTGTATGCCTCCCGAAACTTACAGAGTCCTTCAAAATCAGCTGTAATAAGAGATGATCTCACAAAATATTCTTACTTCAATATAAATGCGAGTTTTCTGCGACATTTTGAACAGCGGATTGGTGTTTGGCTTTTTTGATCAAACAGAATCGAACGGCGAGAATATCATAACCTATTTGCAAATATATCTCATATATATTTATTTTTTATATTTCACATTTAAAGTATGGACGTGCTTCTATTTGCTTTGAAATACTACTAAGCCGAAAAATAGGCGAAAACAGAACGCAGAATATTGCCACAGAGGGTGAGAACTTAAAGGGTGGTTGAACTGCACACAATTTTTTTTTTCTCGTGTCTCGCGCCATTCTTAATATTTTTCAAATGTCACGCGATTAATATACAATCGTAAGTTGGCAGGTTCGTCAATCGCAGGTGGCAGCTCTGCTCGTCGAAGAAACAAGCGATGTTTCGCGGTACTGCCTCAATTGATAACCAAATTTATCGATAAGAATACATTAAAATATATACTATCGCTAAACAAATCATCGAATACTTATCGATATCGTACAATCGAGAATTTTGCGTTTTGTTGATATATTAAAACAACGTGATGAAAATATCCCGCTTCAAAAAGTCGCACAAAACACTGGCATATTTTGCCACACACTTTGATTATCGTGAGCCCTATCAGGTACTCATCGACGCAACATTCTGTCAGGCAGCCTTACAGGTGTGTAGACCCATGCTTTAGAGTTTGTACAAAACCTAGAAAGCTTGTTACAAATGTGATGTACATACGTCCTTCTAATTCCAGCACAAAATTGGCATTGAGGAACAGATAAAGAAATATTTCCAATGTAATGTCAAGCTTTTAACCACCCAATGCATCATACTGGAAGCGGAGGCGCTAGGCGCTCCCTTGACGGGCGCCCTAACAATTGTCAAGCAGTTCCATGTGCACAAGTGCGGGCACGAGGGAAAACCCGTCCCGGCAATGGAGTGCCTCAAATCGATGGTGAGAGCTTGTTGGTTAGTGTCACGCCTGAAACTACAACAATTTTCAATTGCAGACCAAAGACAATCGCTACGTGGTCGCGTCACAGGATCGTCTGCTGCAGGCAAGTCTGCGTAAGGTGCCCGGACGTTGCCTTTTGTACCTGCACAAGGCGACGCCCGTGCTGGAAGCACCCTCGGACGCATCTAAGAAGTGGGTGCAAAAGCGAGCAAAGAATCTGATGCTGGGCAAGCAGGAAGAAAAAATCCAATACATGAAAGAGAAACAGGGCTTAAAACCGGCCGAGACACCAGTTCATCAAAAGAAATGTAAGGGGCCAAAGAATCCAAATCCCCTTTCCTGTAAAAAGAGCAAAAGGAAAAAGCCTGCATTACAGGGCGTAGAGCAGACAACACAGACAAAGGCCAAAAGAAAACGCGTCAAGATACCGGAGCATATAAAAGCGGCGCTGGCCAAGAATTAGGCTGCAGCCGCATTAATTGCTTTATCTTATGTACATTTGTTTATCTATAAGTAGAGTATTGTTACAAAATGTACTAATGTATAAAATTATCAAAATGAGAAGCGAATGATCTTATAGTTTTCCCTCGCGAATTTTGTTCAACGTCTTCTCGGTCATGAACTGGCCCAGGATTTTGGTGAGCGTCGGATTGCGGGCGCAATAGGCCATCGCATTCACTGGGAACAAGCCGCACCACGTCAGATCCATTTTGTTGGCTATGGCGACTGCAAACAGCTCTCCACAGCGTTCCGCAGTTAGGCGCTTCTGGTTGACCGTGCTCAAGCCAACCTTGCCACCTTCGGAGCCTGTGAATGCCTCAAGCAAAAAGTCTGTGGCAATGGGTCCTGGTGCAAATATAGTAACATCCAGTTTGCGGTGCTCAACTTTCAGCGCATACAGATAGGCATTCAAGGCGTGCTTCGCGGCGCAGTATGTTGCTGAGAAAGGCACCGGGCTGAAGCCGGCTATGCTGGAGGTGGCTGCAATGTGGCCTCGGCCGCCGTTCTGCTCTAGAAAGTAGCGCACAACTATGCGGGACAGATGCACAACTGAAAAAACGTCCAGCTCGAAGAGATCACGATCCACCTGGATCTCGATTTCCGTCCAATTTGCACGCTGCGAGCGACCTGCATTGTTAACCAGCACATCCAGACGCTCGAAGTGATTGAGAACTGTGTTCAAGTGTGCTTGGTGCTTGTCCAGCTGCAACATGTCCATTGGAAGTATCAGCACATCCCTTTGCGCCAAAAGGCCACGCGCCGCGGCCAAGCATTCAGCTTGGACCTGCTCCAGCTGCTCAACACGGCGCGCGCTGAGCACCAGACGTACTCCATGGCGTGCCAAACTAACCGCCAACGCGTGTCCAATGCCGCTCGAAGCACCTGTTATCCATACCACCTGTCCGCGCATTGTCGAGAGCGAGGTCCCGAATCGAGATTTGTACCACAAGGCCACATTGCAGTCGAGCACTACCCAGAGCAATACATAGACGACATAGTACAGCACCAGGAGAATAAACAAAAGCTCTAGAAAACTCATCTTATGGCACTTTGCACTTTGGCGTATCTCATGCAACGCACTATCTCGATAACACAGTCAGCTGTTTTCTTCATGTACAATCGATTGTTCCGGCAAGCCAGTGATGCGATCTTGCAAAGAGTGGAGCCAAATAGCCAGCGTGGATGAGACCAAATTCTGGCTACTTTCTCTTTGCCCTAATTAATAAAGACAAATTTAAAAAAACCGTTTCTCAACACTGCATAATCAGGGCATATTGTGCGATCGCCATTTACATATGTATGTGTGTGTGTGTATATGAATATACATTGTATACCAAATATCCCGAATAATTTTTACAAAATGGGGACAGGTAAATAGTTAATACACATATTCTTGAGATGTGAGTTTCTGTGTAATGAATCGTGATAAACGTAATGTTAACTTCAAATTAGGGGTTTTAAAATTGGTTTTGAAAAAATCGGGGACTTTTTAAAAAAAATCATGGGATTTTTTTTTCGCAATAACCTGTGCTTAAAATAGCAAGAAATATTTTAAATAGTGCGCAAAGAGTTGCCAATAATTTGTTAGATTTGTCAGCTTTGCGCGATGTGGCAGCCCCGCTACAAAACAAAACAAATTTGCGTTAAAAATTGTGCTACATAAAATTATAGACTTGCGATTTAAATATAGCGTTTACTGAATTAACTATGGGTAAACAATTTAATTTTGGAAAATGTGGATGTAAAAACTTAGGAATATATGACATTATGCTCTAAATAAATGGCATGAAAAGCCTTATAATTAAAATATTTTCAACTCGCATAGGTTAACGAAATTTGACACAGACAATGTAGTTAGAAATTATCTTTCACACACATTTCCTCAAAACTTTAAATATTGTTCGTTTTTACACCGTTTCGAAGATTTCATTATAAAGGATTTCCAAATTTTTAATTGTAAATGTTTTAATTTTGTTAAGTGTTCACGCTTGCACAACACCACTCAGATTCCCACAGATCTTGTCAATCTCCGCATAGCCTGCCTGTTCCAGTGTCATAATGGCATTTGCCAGACCCACAGTTTCCCGCGTCGAGTGCGCCTTAACCCAGATACGTCCGTTGACGCCCACGGCAATCTCATAGGGCAGCTCCTCCGTAAGGGCTGCCAAAGCGGGGCAGCTCTCGCGCAGCAGAAGCCGACCTAAATTTAGGCTGCACTTGAAGAAGAAGCCATCCTGCAGCACTCCCAGCTTTCCGCGTTTGCCATTCGAGTTCACGCACACCAGCTCAGGCTCAATGTCCGCATTGGCGTTAAGTACGCGGGCGTATAGTAGATCGCCAGGATTAAGATCCGGCCGATTCTTTTTTGTGGCTGCCTCAAAAGCCAGGTACGAAATTGAAGCCAAGTCCGCCGCCCCAATGTCCACACGATACAAATCGCCGGCTCGGGCCTTGACAATGCCGATAATGAGATCTCCCCGCGCTGGTACGTAACGCCGCTGATAGTTGTCCACCCAAAAGGTGTTGGGCTCCTTGTGACGGAGCGGGCCGGCCTTGCTGGCTACAACTTTTTCGTCCACTCTTCTTAGTCCTGGACCTAATATGATTCGCTTGCTTTTGGCAGCGTCCTCCACAACCGTGACGCGCTCGCCGGGCATAATAATACTCGTCTTGGTGGACATTATGAAAATACAAATACAAAATACAGCGCCGGCCGCGTGCTCGACAGATTGTTAATTTTGTATCGATGTTTCGGTATCGATGTTGCTGCTGCTGTGTGCTCAATGCATGTCAGTGCTGGAAAGCGCCATCATATATTTAATGTTAACATACTGCTATATTATTGTTAAGAGAAACTATGTTTTGGAGACTATTTTACTATTATTATTATATTTTTATTATTTTTCCCAAAAGGTGTTCCAGTTTATCAACGAATGGAAACCACATGTGGATGCCATTACGCCTAACCTTCGCACAAGGTCAATCCCATCATACACACCCCCACTGAGTTACCGGCAGCCAGCTTACGCTTACGCCCACAAGTTCCACTCACCGGAGCGCGCCTGGAGGACGCATACTCAGTCATAGCGGCAGTTCATGTTCCACAATCTACAGCAACAATGGCGAGCATTTTAGTATTGCGCTCTGTGCGTGTATACCCCCTGCTGCATTCATCGGCGCCGACAGCAAAGCACATACAGCAAAAAAATAACTTGTTCGGTTTCTCATCGCATTGTCCGACGCTCGCGTTCAGTAGCAAATCAGCCAGCCAAGCCGGAAGCTCGATAGAGTCGCTCTCGTCTGGATTTAAGTTTCTGAAATTTAAAAGTTCTTGGTATGTATATGTGTGAGATTGTGTCTGTTATATATTTTAATTTATTTTTGCTTTTATTTTGATATCAATTGTTTAATCGCAAATTTTCATTCTATAAATGATAAAGTTATCTAACACCTTTTACTATGTGCATACTGACTATATATACATATATATATATGCAAACATATATATATTTTTACTGATACCTTTGGGCGTTTCTACAGTTTTATGTAAATATGTAATAATTCGCAATGCTTGTGAAAAGATTTACACTTTTCCATCTTAATATGACAAATTTTGCGTGCTTCGCCTTTCTATGCTCATTACTTTTGCTGTGACCTTAAAGCGCCGCGTAGAGGTCATACGTACAAACTTTGAGCACTGTTGCCACCTCTCCCGCATTTTACTTATAAAAAAAGAATTGCATTGCGGGTGGGAAAAACCATTTTTGTCCTTAATTTTTTTTATATTCCAACGGATAAAATAATTATGAAAATGTGTAAAAAATTACCTAATCTTTAATGTAAAACCAACGCCACGAATTTGCCGTGTGGAAAATTATCCGACTAAATAATGTGCTCTTTACATAAAAAACTCGTAGTAATTTTAAAGTTAAACAATTGATGATCCTGCTGCGCTGTTATACAATTTTGTTCATATTTTTGACACCACTATTGTGCTTTTTGCTTGCAGTTCAAAAGAAAGCAACATGACCATCAAGTCGATTAAAGCACGTCAAATCTACGACTCGCGTGGCAACCCCACCGTCGAGGTCGATCTGACCACTGACTTGGGCCTGTTCCGGGCTGCCGTACCCTCCGGTGCCTCGACAGGCGTGCATGAAGCTCTGGAGCTGCGCGATAACGACAAGGCCAACTACCACGGCAAGTCCGTGCTGAAGGCCGTTGGCCATGTGAACAACACGCTCGGCCCCGAAGTGATCAAGGCTAATCTGGATGTGACAGACCAGGCGGCCATCGATAATTTCATGATCAAGCTGGATGGAACCGAGAACAAGAGCAAGTTCGGCGCCAATGCCATTCTGGGCGTATCTTTGGCCGTGGCCAAGGCTGGTGCTGCCAAGAAAAATGTGCCGCTGTACAAGCACATTGCAGATCTGGCTGGCAACAAGGAGATCATTCTGCCTGTGCCCGCCTTCAACGTGATCAACGGCGGTAGCCATGCTGGTAACAAGCTGGCCATGCAGGAGTTCATGATCCTGCCAACCGGTGCCACCAGCTTCACCGAGGCCATGAAGATGGGCTCCGAGGTGTACCATCACCTGAAGAACGTCATCAAGGCTAAGTTCGGCTTGGATGCTACCGCAGTAGGTGATGAGGGTGGCTTCGCCCCCAATATTCAGTCCAACAAGGAGGCTCTCTGCCTCATCAACGATGCTATCGCAAAGGCTGGATACACTGGCAAGGTAAGCAATTAGAAACCATCTTAAACCAGACTGTATTCTATTTTTCATTTTATTGCTATTGTAGATCGAGATCGGCATGGATGTTGCCGCCTCCGAGTTCTTCAGGGATGGTCTGTATGATTTGGATTTCAAGAACCCACAAAGTGATAAGGCGCAATGGCTAACACCAGAGAAACTGGCTAACTTGTACCAGGAGTTCATCAAGGACTTCCCCATCGTGTCCATCGAGGATCCCTTCGATCAGGATCACTGGGATGCCTGGACCAATCTGACATCCAACACCAAGATACAGATTGTCGGTGACGATTTGACAGTCACAAACCCAAAACGCATTGCCACCGCCGTTGAGAAGGGCGCCTGCAACTGTCTGCTGCTGAAGGTCAACCAGATTGGAACAGTGACAGAGTCTATTCAGGCTCATCTGCTGGCCAAGAAGAATGGCTGGGGAACTATGGTCTCTCATCGTTCCGGTGAAACCGAGGACTCCTTTATTGGTGACCTTGTTGTTGGTCTTTCCACAGGCCAGATCAAAACTGGCGCTCCCTGCCGCTCCGAGCGTCTGGCCAAATACAACCAAATACTGCGTATTGAGGAAGAGATCGGCCAGGGCGTTAAATTCGCCGGAAAGAGCTTCAGAAAACCACAATAAATATCGTCACTTATTAATTCCAACAACACCAAGCACCCAATCGAATGAAAACCACGGCGGCAAGCTAAGTGAGAGGTGTCAATTTGGTGTACGTGTTCGTCAACCTTTACATTTGTGTCTGGCGCACAAAGTTACCAATTTAAAAAACCCAAATATTGCTTCGTTTTTAGACACTATTATTACTGTTACCATCTATCTCTACTCATTATTTATATACGTATATATGGGCTACAAGTAGATTTCTAATCAGTCGTGACGGCTCTTTAGCCAATATCATTGTGAAAATTTTACATAGATTGACCTCTTCTCCCCACCATTGTAACGTTGGTTGAGGAATAAAATGAAATCATCAACTCAATAAAAAAGCGAATAAAGATCACATGTTCTAGAAGCCGATATATGATACCTTTTATTCAAAGTGTTAGTAGATGTGAAATAAATATTGTTGAAAATTACAAAACGTGTTTGCCACAAATCGATTTGATTGCAAAATAAATAATCGTTAACTACAACATGTGTATTTATTCCAAGTGAAACCGTGTTGCCACGAAAGTCTTTTTAACTTCGAGTTTCACAATTTTTCCCACTTATTTCTATCGTTCTGTATTGTTTAATCTTTAATTTATATCAACAAGAGGAGTGTAGTGAGCACTATGTGCAAAATCATTTGAATATCTTATCATTTAGGTTCTAAAAAAAGTTTTCATTCTATAAAAATCTGTCCTTTTTTAAGATAGAACCCGGAACTCAGAAATTGCAATCTATATACTATATATCTTAAAACCGAACATCTGCAAAACAGTAGCAATGCGGACAACAATATCATACGGCTATAATAGGAATAATCGGTCGAAATTAAAACATTGGTATACAAGGTTATTACATATATCTCCAGCTTGCCTTATATTAATTTTTGTTCAGTAAACCTTATTATCGAATCAGCCCATCTGGATAGAATTTTGTCCAATGCTGATAAAATTCATCGAAAATTGTAAAGCCTTAAAAATAAATTTGTTGTTCTATAATTATATTTCAACCGATAGTTTCCAAGCTGCTTTGATAATAACTCATCTCGTTCTGTATATGTATTGCCTGTAGCAAAAATAATCTATGTTTAGTTTCATAAACACAAAAGAAGTAAGAAGTTTGCCATCGATGAAAGCCGACTGCGGAATACTCTGTTCACAGTGTAAATACCAATTTAATTAATCGACATGGATGTTGCCGCTTCCGAGTTTTTCTTTATAAGCTTTGCTTATAATTGAGTTATAGACTGTTGAAAATTATAGCTCTCAGACTGTGAAAGATTCATATGTTTTCGTTCTCAATACATATTTTAGTCTTAGATCTTTCTAGGAGGTTATCAGTAGTTGTCCTGGTTTGCGAGGCCTAAAAATCCTAATAGGTATATATTTTCCTTTAAACCCTGGCTTGTGATTTACAAATTTGTTTAATACTTACATTGGGCATTGAAAATATTTTCATATAGAAGTAACGGTCTGAATTTTGTTTAAATGTCGTCATAATCAGTGTCAATTTATTGTTTCATAACGTTTAGCTAACTACTGTAAAATACTTATTCAACATTTAACAAAACTAAAAACTCTTTTGAAATACTTATTCTATGTATAAAGTAAAAAAGTTAAAAATGACACATGAAGTGTGATTACAAACAAATGATAGGCTAATTTAAAGAAGTCTATGTCTTATTAGTACGAAAAGCTAGGGCACCGAATTGGTTGCAATCGCAATAGGCCAAGTTGTTGGTCCCTTCAGTAAAATATCCTCCAGGGCAAGCTTAACTTTGATAAAACGACGCTTGAACTCGAGGCCGCAGCCCTTAGACAGCCGGAAGTCGACGAGTATCTTTCCATCCATCTCAATGATATGCGCCTTAAATACTAAGCGGAGCTTACGTCTATCAATAGTGGACACTGTGACAACGCCATCGTCGCTAACTTTGCACGTGTATCCACCCAACCGCTCGATTGTGCCCACGAGCCGCTTAATTGTATCATCCCAGCGCGTGGTCACGAAAAAGCGGGTCATGCGTCGCACCAAGCGCTGGAAGTAGTTCTGTGATGCACTTTGCGTTTGATTCATTTGCGTTGCCAGCAACAGGTCATCCAGCATCGCCGGCTGGGAGAAGCAGTAGGTTAAGCGTGCTTCCTGGACCAGCGCCTGTCTGTCGCCGTCTTCTTGGCCATTGCCATGTCTGATGCGGGACCGCACATCGAAGTCCTCGTCGCTGCGCATCGTGGGCATGGGTTGCGAGCAATAGTTCCGCGATATTGAGTCATCCAGATTGTTGCTGAGATGGGCGCTCGACTGCAGGCGTTGACGCTTGGCCTTGGGCGAGCAAATCTCCAAGGCAGCCGCCGAGTCAACCAAATCATAGGAACGATCTGCAAGAAATGTTAAGCCCGTTTAAGTCGATTGAAAAAGGAATAAAAAGTGGTAACAAAAACATATAAATATTGATTAAAATTACAAGTGAATAATGAAAGAAAGCAATGCAAAAACCATTTGGTTTTTGGTAATAAAGCTCTATGGAATACGCGCACACCATACAGCTAAAATCACCAAAGAGCAAATAATATGCAAAATAAAAAGGCAAACAAATAAACTAATATTCATGAGGTGCACCTATTAATTATTAGTTATTAATGAATTCTATTCACAACTTTGTTCAGCTGGCCACAGAGCCAATGCTTTGGTAATCTAGCTTTATGAAGTATTCAAATCTATCATACAGCTAAAGCGCCAAAGCAACGGCAGTGCGGCGTCCATTTAGTCCACGGTATTGATACTACACTTCACTCCCGGTCGGTCACGTGGTCACGTCGGCATGTGTGGTTGGTTGTGCAACACGGGCGGCACAGGCACAGAGCGAACCTCAAGGTATGCAAAGCAATAGATGATTGAGAGTCACTAAGTACCTGAGCAGCAGGGTGTGCAGGCTAGCATTTCAGCACGGAAAAGTTTCGTTGGCGAACATCACGAGCCCGGCTCTTGTGACTGACGTTTCTTACCATGCTCAGCAAACTGCATGTTGCACCATTTGTGGTCGAGAATCTTCTCCAGCGTTAGGCGTCCACCTGGACTGCTGGCCAGAACTTTGCGTAGCAAGGATATGGCCAAAGTATCGAGTTTGCTCCACGGTGTCTGCGTTTGCCAACGATCGTTGTCCTTCCAGTTGATGAACTCCGCGCAGCTCGCCGATGGCTGGTCCCAGGGCAGTTCTGAGGAGATGACAGACAGAAAAAAACCAAAGAAATATAAAATGGTTCAGATGCGCTGATCATAACAAGTCTTAGGCATATAGCAAGATGTGGTTTGGTGAGTTAAATCCGTGCAAATTAGAAGCTCATTCAAAATGTGTAAATCGTGCACTAATAAACAGTGTGACCAGGTCGCTTTTCAACTGTTGTAACTGTTGTTCGGGCCATATTACAGTTATAATATTGCAGCTAATTTTTGTTGTTGTCTTTGTTTTTGTTGATACTGATGCTGATGTTGGCGGGTGCGGGCGGTGGCAAGCAATTTAAGCTGGAGCTTTGGTATAAAAGCTTTAGATGATACAAACTGTAAAAACAATCTACAGCTAGAATACCAAAGAAACAGCAAAAATGAAAGAGTTCAAATTGTGTGGGTGAGACAAAACATGGAATTGTGAGATAAAACGAACACACAAAACACATGACAAATCCGAATGACATTGAATGTGTAACTGTGCCGTTATATTTTAATTAAGAGCGAGCAATGTGGGCGACAGCAGAGCCAACGATATGCAATGTTTTTTTAAAAAGCAGAACAAAAGTCCGTTCAGTGGAATTTCTATTGTACTTACCACCCGCCAGCATTGTAACCAATATGACACCACACGACCAAATGTCCGCCGGCTGCGCATGGTACGGCTTTAGCAGAACCTCCGGAGCCACATACGGCAGAGTGCCGCATCGCTTGTCCAGCAGCCGCTCTCGTCCCTTGCATCTAAAAGGCAAATGTGAGTCGGCACAGAAGTTAAAGAGCGAAAAGAGGGATTTAAATGGGATTAAATTTGGCGCCTAAATGGTAAGTGGATAATTCATATATTCAGAATATATATTTGTACTCCTTTGGTTATTAGAATATTATTTGGCATATCTTTCATATGACAAGATAAATTTTATAAAATAGCAATCCTTGTTAACTACCTAGTTTATACTTATATACTTAAAGCAACGTTTAATATCATGAATTGATTAAACTGATATTTTTTTCTAGCAAATTTGTGCCACGATGAGAGCAGCCTAAACATACCTAAACATAGTGGCCATTCCAAAGTCTGATATTTTAATATTGTCGTGCTCGTCTAGTAGCAGATTCTCCGGCTTCAGATCGCGGTGGGCGATGCCGCGCTGATGCAAATACTGAAGTCCGGAGAGCAGCTGCGTGAAGTATCGCTGGGCTTCATGTTGTGGCATTCCGATGTCGGGCTCTGTAAGTACAATAAATAGGTAAGGATCAAAGTTATTACTGGTTACAATTACTATGCAATAAACACTGTAAGATTGGGAAATATCCTCAGTAAAAAGAACCAGTAAGACCCATTTCGAATGGGTCATAATAGTATTTATGTTTTACTTTTCAGCATAAAAGCAATTTATTTCACCCATTCTTGTATACATTCATAAAGACATAAATGTGAAGATGTCAAGTATTTAATATTAACCGATTGCTTATATTACAGGAGCATAGTAAAGAAGAGTAAAGCCCAGAAACGGGCATATGGACAACCTGCAACAAATAGTTTCAACAGGATTCTTATAAAACTGAGAGGCATACAATCTGATAGACGGACGAGCACTATCTTCACATATCGACTAGACTGTTCATAAGATCCAGCAGCAAGTTATTTTAGACATTAAGAAAAAATGGTCTACTCCAGTTAATTGCGTAATCCTTTCTCGTCTGTACTAATGTCATTAGAAGTCTGGGTAACTCCAATTCAGATCTAGCCGAATTTGTAAAAGATCAAACATTTTTGATATAAAAATTGATGTTGCTTTAACAAAGAATTACCTGACGATATAAACTAGACATCTAATAAGACTTCTTAAATGATCTTGAGGCGTTTTCTTAGAGATTTTCAAACGAGATAGTGATCAAGATGATTTTTAAATAAGAATAATTTGCAATTTCGTACAACTTACCAATGCGATCGAACAACTCTCCACCGGCAGCGTATTCAAGAAATATGTACTCCACGTGCCCCTGCGATCGTTTACCGAAGAAGCGTAAAATGTGCGGGTCTTGCAGCATTTTTTGGATGCATACCTCCTTACGCACTGAGATCACGGCATCGGGATGCTTTTTCAGATCGACCATTTTCATGGCCACGGCCTCTCCCGTCTGACGATTGATGAGCAGCTTGACTCTGCGCCAGAAAGATAATATTTCTCTTTAGTTTTTTGCAGTGGAAACTTTGCCAGTGCAGTTGCAATCGCCCCTCCCCCCCCCCCCCCCCCCTTCGTCTGCCTTTGTCTGTTTGCCGACTGGTTAGTGCACTGCTCCTGTTACCACTTCCGATGCTTCATAGTTGGAGCATGCGCACCACAAAAACGAGCTTCGCAACTGGATAACTGGGCGGCAGCAGCAGCAGCAGCAGAAGAGAGTGGCTTATGCAGAAAATACGCCGGAAAAGTGGGTTCTTTTTTTTTTTTTGGCCACACGGCATTTCCGGTTTATTGACTTTAGCACACGCATACACAGGGGGATGGGGACGTGTGTGATGCATTACAATGCAGTATGGCTTTGATTTTGGATGCACTGCTGCCACTTACTCGCCATAGGCACCTTCGCCTAGCGTCTGCGCCAGCGTCCAGCCCTCTACGAATTCACGGGTCGCCGACGTCGCTGCTGCGTTGGCAGCCATGTCCCTTGATTGCGCCGCTTAGGCGTACAATATGCAGCCACTTTGATATCCTGTCTACGTATCTAGTCCTAACTGATGTCGCCATGTGCCATTATCATCTGTTTGCCATGCGAGCGTGAGCAGCGTCGAGCTGCAAGCAGAAATAAAAATATGTATATATAAAAAAAGACGACCATTAATAAAAACTACTTTACTCATGATACGATGCGACGTGGTTCGTAACCTCAAAGTTTCACTGTCATTCACACATACGATTAAATAAAACTCCGCCAATATCCAGTACATTCACCTACCCTCAGACACACACACACACTCACACACACACACACACACAGACACCGACACAGACACACGTATGTATTTTGGGGATGCTGCAGTTCAGCTTCGTGGTGTACAAACGAAAGGAAAAAAGCCAACTTTTTATGCTTCTTTAATATTTCATCTTTTGGTATGGTCATGGTTCGCTCATGCAACCACACCGACAGGCACATGCGCTGTAGAGCTAGCGAAAGAGTGCTCAGTTAAGGTATATATATGTATGTATATATTAATATATATAAAAATAAATATATACACATGCAATGTGTTTTAAAAGGTTACAGAACATAGGAAATATTTAACAATGTTTGTTCATATTGTGATCATCTATGTTTTCAGTAATGCGCTATTTTCTCTCTTATTGTCTCTTAACCAATCAACAAAGGCAGACGCACACAAATCCCTTTGCCTATTCTTTTCCCTATTTATATATATTCAGTACACTTAATTTGCTCTAAAAAGCTTGTGCTCTTGCTGTGATTCTCCATTTAAGATGCTTAGTTTACCACGTCGTTGCTGTCATGAAGGCAGAGACAAATAAAGCATTGAATCCTTCTGCCGTTCTCTTGGGATGATGCCAAGACTCTTAGACTGACGTTGGCTTCGACAGGGTTTTTCTTTTTTCGTGCTGAAAAGCTCATGCTGTTTCTCTGGTGGCTCGTTCAACAGGCCACCATTCAGCTTTTGTTTATAATATTCCTCGTGTGTACTCCATATATATTTAACAGGCTGACATTTCTTGCTCGCCGTGTGGCGCATAGTCAAACAACGCCAGTACAGTCTAGATTAGGATACTGGCAGGGCCCTCTGCGAATAAAGGATTCCCATGTAAAGGACTGATTTCTAGCCTTAGCAGGGAGTGTGGAATTTGCCTAACTGCAATGTACATAAAAAAATCCTTAATCCGTATTTTACAACTCTAAATCAATGCTTGGAATTGGTCAAAGTGTGACCTGGAGTCGATGAATTTCATTTGACTTGGAAAATCACCTTTTAAATTAACTTCAATCAAGAGTTTTTAAATAATTAATTTTGCTGAGTTCATTATGAAATCTGTTGTAACTAGGTTTGTGAAATAATTTTAAAGTCAAGGATTGGGACGTTACATGGTATATTTATATACAGGGTTTCTTTGGGTAAATATTTTCTCCATAAGTATTTTACTACGAATCCATACAGCCATGGGAAGGACATGTTATTTAAAAGAGATGTGTTTTCGACGAATCATCTTTAAATTAAATGAATATCTATTGTAAATGAATGCAATGAAGAAAAAAATACTTTGCAATAAGCTCGATACAGCGACGATCACTTTTGCTTATCCCCTCCCCCCTCTCACCCGTCCAGCAGGAAACTAGTCCCCTAGCAACAGAGAGAAAAGCTCGTGGCTGCCTAGGACAGGAACTGGCACGGCGACTGTATGTATATTGTACAGCGCGGGACGGCGGCTGCCACTAGGAATGGAGACTGCGAGACATTGCCCCGCTGCCTGTCGATGAGGTTAAGCAAATACGAGTTTCGTCAGTATTTTTATTTGAGCACCGGTTTATTTTTATGCGCCCTGTACATGAAGCGGCTCCTGCCACTCTAGCCTCTTGCCCCGGAACAACAAATGCAGAAATGAAAAAAAAAAAAGATTTTGTATGGTTAGGACAAAATACACAACACTCTGTCGACGGTTGCGGATAAGGAACGAGAGACAGGTATCAAAGCTGTGGCCGGGACGGAGATGGACATATCAAGCTGGCAGATACGACAGACAAGCGCAGCATGAAAATACCAGCCCAGCCAGTTTTTTTTTTGTAACCTCTCCTCGAGTTTTTTTTCGGTTTATAGCAGGAGCCGAAAGCAGCCACGTGTGCAGAAAACTTGCAAATTAATTTGACAAAGAGCTAAGTAAAATTTAATTTGAATTTCATTAACATTGAGGAATTACCATCATTGGATGAGAGGCAACGCCTCCTGTTGGCAGTGCAGGATTACGGTTATCCTTCGCCTTTGACACGCGCGCGTGAATTGCATCGGTTCTGGCAGAGTATTCGGTGCGCGGCCCGTTTTTTTATGCTTCGCATTTTTTTACTTAATAACGGCGGCTGGGGTATTCCACCACCGTTTTGTACTCAAGTAACGCCAAACGCCGCGATTAATGTTAATTTCTCGGAGAGCGCTTGGAGTCACAAAACTCACTGACGAATGCCGAATGCCGACTGCCGACGCGTAGGCCACACATACATATAAGCCCGGTTGATGTGTAGGTAGCGTTTTGTATGTATCTACACCTTAAAAGTGCCAAAGTGCGTCGATGTTTAACCTTTTTGCGAATGTTGTGGATCGCAATCAACCTGTGCACTGGTTATTCTAGTTTAACTCTATTTAATACTCTTAATCCAAAATGGCAAAACACACTGTCGCTATCCTGTCGCCTACAGCGGCTCGTCCTGGGCAAGCGTTAAAAGCAAACTGTGAGCAGCAAATGCGCCCGATACATGAACATTTTACAATCTGCACGGCATGGACCAGACCAGGCAACTCGAAACTTCCAGAGCAAAGGCGCCGAGTTTAGCATTGAGCGAGTAAGAGTCACAAAGAGAGCGAGAGGGAGGGACAGAGAGCCGCAGAGAGCGACATATGAAATATTGAGAGCGCGTAGGAGCGAAAGCTTACGCATGCGCGCCAAAATGTTGGAAACAGCCAACTTTGGTCGGCTTTCGGTGGTTGGCGCAAGTCTCTCTCTCGCAGTATCCGCTCCAAACAGCTTCCTAGCAAAACTTGCAGCTCTTAAGCTTAAAGAAGCAGCTGTCACTAACTCACCGACGGAGAGAGATGCGGCACAACAACTATAGCCGGTGAGAGCGAAGCTATTGCTACGCAGGCGATAGCCGGTGAGTGCAGGGCTGTTGCTTCTTTTTGTTCTTCTGCATCTTTGGCCATACACAAGTACATACACATACATCCACATGCTTATGCGTATACATACATATACATATGTATGGGTACATTTTATCACTGTGCTGCATAGTATTCCCTTACAGACATCGGAGTTGTTTTGCGACGTGTCCGTCAATGTGGTTTGTAAAAGGGTTACCATTCCCGCTGTTGTACCGTGGGCCTTTATCATTTGTAGATGGTCTTAAAATAGAAGCTGTTACTGGTAATCGGTAACAAATGAAAGTCTAAAAACTAGTGTATAGTTTCGGGTAATGTCCGTCTTGCATTCTGTCTGAACTCATATTGTCTCCATATTGTTCCCCATTTCCACGGAATCGATATCGATATCCAGTTTTTATATAGCATATGTCGGAAATTATATAAGCTAAAGGCTCCAAATTTGAGTTAAATGTATGTAGCCTTAGACTACAGCTCTAAACCTTTTTTCAATTTTGTTGGTAGAGTATATAAGAATCTACATACCTTGCAAGAAAAAAAGTTTCAATTTCGATATCGATTTTTATCGAATTATCCGAAATGGGACAAGATGATTTAAAACAAGCTCGTACTGCGCGGGCTCGCGGAGTACCTAGATACAACATTCCAAGCCCCTAGCTCTCATAGTTCCCGAGGCAGGCATAAATTCATACATTCGGACGGACCCAGCGAGAGAGAGAGAGAGAGCGACATGGATAGATCGACTCAGTTGTTGATTCGGACATGAATATGTATAGTTAATAAGATCTCCTTATGTATGTTTAATGCATTTTCCCGATTCATAGAAGATTTCATGTTATTCTGTGAATGGATCTGAGACAATGTTGATGCGGCATCTCGGGGTAGCTACAAGCACGCAAGTTATATTTTGTGTGTATGAATATGTATAAGCGGTTCGAGGGTATCTGTAAGTCAATCATCCTCGACTAAATCGCTCTTACTTGGTTTTTCCTTGATGTCAAGCGTGGCTGTGAGATGTTGCTGACTTATTTATAAGGACCACGATTTCTGTTACGTAGATGTTTATATGCATATGTGCATATCATTTGCACAGACATGCATATATTTTCGCACATGTGTGTAAATAGACAGTCGTCAGGGTAAACAAGTTGCGGGCATATAGGAACAGTGTCTATACATACACCCATCCATATGTACATATTTACGTAAACGAGTCCAGAGACTTGTCCGACAGTCTTTAGATTCGTAAAATGCTTCGTTGCCAATATTTAAAAAGGGGTACCTTGTTTTCAGCTCCGAACTGTCATAACAGACATCTGTAGCCAGTACACCACAACATAAATACAAATAATTATTCTATAGAAGATATTCAAAATTTCAAATTTAGGAACTTGCCCAGGTCTTCATTAACACTTCAAAGTTTGGATATTCCGCAATCGATCAATCCTAATAACTGTATATTCAAGGATTGAAAGATGGTACATCGTTTAACAAAATGCAACATTAATATACAAAACTTGTATTTAAACAATAATTTTATTGGCCGCAATGCTATGTTATCTTTATACTCTAAATATGAAAATAAAACAACTTCGATAAATAAAAATATGTAAGCAATTAATTAACTAATTTGTTTAATACCGGAAGAAATGAGACGAGCCAAGGATCAAAATCGGGATTCATGAACGCGTTAAACCAGGATCGCGAACCTGAACGAACCCTGTTACGGACCACTAAGAATTTGGGTTGTAAAAATAATCTTAAAAGATTTTGTTAAATTTAGCTTTTTCTTATATAAAAATATTTACTTTTATTCATAGCTTAACATATTATTGGTTGATCACATCATGTTAAAACTTGAAAATATTTGTGATCAGTTCAACAACCAAAAGAAATTGACAATTTCACCACGAGAAATTAACGGACTTAAATTTAAAGGAACTATTATAAGAAAAGGTTAGCTTATTTTAAACAAAATAAAAAAATAAGTTCGATATATCTTTTACTCTTATCAAATTTTAACGCGCATTTTCAGATGCGGATGCGGAATCTTTATGTTAATTTACGTTTTCTATAGTTGAATGGCTTTAACTTGTTAAAACACAAGTTTTTCAATTTCGCCGATTTTAATAATATTTATTTATTATATATATAAGACCCCATTTATTACTATTCTAAATTAAATTTATGGATCACATTACTTTAGGTTTCATTTAAGGCCTCATGTTCTCATTCCATACTGTAATATCCGATATGTATTGGAGATTATATCACTTGACAATGGCTCCTCCATAGATCCTTATAGATAATGGCGCCTGTTCGTTGTGCCCATCTGAAGCCGCTGACTTTGGGACGGACGACTTGCTCTATTCTTTTTGGTTTTATGCGGCTTTGGAGGATGGTTCAGTTTTGGTTCCAATGTTTCTTCGAGTAACGTATACGGAATTTCGCAGTAACTTTGTTCATCTTGACTGCTATCTGTATCCAAATGTGAGTTGGCAGTGGCATAAACACTACTTCCAGACTCGGAGGCTTGTGTGGTGTTAGTTCCGCTTGTTGCCGAGCTATAACTCGAGTTACTCCCTTGGCGTGTCTTTCCAGGCTCGAAATACTTGGGATCCAAGATTAATGGAAAGTTTCGTCGACCATTTCGAATCACGTGGATGTTACTGTGTGGCAAAGGTTCAGTTTTTGGAGGCGCCAGCGAGCCATCAGTCATGGACATCATGCCAAAATGCCTCATCATAGCAACCGCCTCCTTCTCCACGGTGCTTGTGTCGTCCCAATCTGACATGGTCGCGTGCTCACCTAACGGCTTGGTTCCAGCTATCTCCTGTATACGCTCCATCATAGCCAGACTGGCGCGAATTTCCTTCGACTTTGAGCTGTGTACTTTTTCTATTTCCTCGTTGCGCTTTTGCCGATTTGCGAGGTACTCGTACGTCGATTTTGGACGAGGAGTATACTCCTCCTTCCGCTTTGCTTCGTATGCTAGCTGTCCATGTATAAAATTGAAATTCGGCTCTAAGTCAACCAAATCGTCCTCAAAGTTTGTCGATGGAGCCCAGGCCATATTAGCGCTGCATGAGGGTATTGAGGGGATTGTTAGTAGGGACACCAACGCTGTCGGTGCAAATGGCAGTCTACGATTGTGTACCCGTCAACATAACCTTGTTTTGTGCATACAGTTGCACACGAGAATACTCATGTATGCATATGCGTATGTGCATCAGTAGGTATGCATCTGTATATTTGTATTTAAACACATGCATGCATGTATGTATGTATGTAGGTATATGTGTGCATTGCCGGCTTAATCGAAAATAGTTTTTAGGTGTAGCGGCAACAAGACAGGTACAAACGTACAACAAACCAAATGCAGTTTAATATAACACACTTACTTTTAACGAGATAATATCCAAATTTTAATTCAAGTTTCTCGTTAATAAATAAAAGCCATTTTATACGAATTTCATTTAAGAAAATGCAGAGTTGCCAAAGCCTACTTATACAAAACGCGTTTTGGGCATATTTAGGTATTTTATCACATATCACATGGAATTGACATACTGTATATAAATTTATTAAATTAATACGTTATAGGAAAAACTTGTTTTATATTGTATGAATTTAAAAATTAATACCTTTCGCAAGGGTATACAAACGCTAGCGTTTTACCCCGGATGGAATTCTACTGCCCAGAAGCAGACACATATATTTATCTCGCTCTGACATCATGAATTTCTATGCGCAATGCAACAAAATGCCGAAAGAATTGCGCCAAAACAGTCAATGCGAATATACACAGAACAGAATGAAAGACGATGGCAGTGAAGCTGGATTTTATACAAATAATTTGCGAACATACATATGTATGTATGCCTTAATAACAGCTTAATATTAAATAATGCATTAATTGAATGTACGACTTACCGCTTTTTGAAAGCGATTGCACCAGCAGCGGTGTTTTTCGCACACCCTTTTGCTTATGCGACACAAGTTAATGAAGTTACCAAGCCACAAACATTTATAACTAGTGACCACACTTTTTAAATACTATTAGTATTCACGCACATTTTATTCGTATTCATTTGAGGCTTTAGCAAAAGGCCGCCGTCGTCTGCTTTTGCACATTTGGCAAATTTAACGATAAGTGTGACAGTACATAAGTACAGAAAAATGCAAATGCTAAAAGAACATATTGTGGTGGTCGCTCGATTATCCAGACAAAAATACTAAAAATGTATATCTTCAATTATAATATCGATTGTTTTGTTGGCCTGCATTACGAATTTGGCGGAAAAATAATTATTGAATTTAAATGTATGGTTATGCATATCTATCATTTTAATGAGAGGAATTTTTATTTTGTGCAATTAGCGGTTATTGTCAAAAAATGTATATTTCTTTTCTAGACAAGCATTTTGATTGGGTCATTTGTTGCATTTACGGCGACAGGGTTCATTGCTCCCATCGCCTTGCAACCATTTTTATATGCGGTTGTCGACGTAAAAAAAAGGTATATTAGTTTGCACAATGCCCGTCTGTAAGTGGGAATTCAATTTTTTAGCAGAGGATTATAAAGTAAATACTAGGAATATGCACTCGGGGCCTCGCCTACTAGACACAAACTGCGAATTTGTATTTGCCGAACTTCTTAAGTACTCACCACATTTTGCGAGTAAAACAATGCACCGCCAGTATCCCGCAGTGGGCTACACCCGCTTGCAAAGTTCTTACTTGTTTACTACACACATGCGCGGTGCAGCCAAACTGCCGGTCATGATTTTTATTAATGAAAATCTAACACTTTTCGCCCTCAAACTCAGGGCTTGCGCGTTTCGCAAACGCTGCTGCATTCGCCTGGCTCCCAGTTGCAAGGCGACAACTGGTCAAGGCGCACGAAAATTCGGAAATTCGGAAATTCGCACAATTTGATTAACGAGTGGAAACATAAACATCGAAGCAATTTGTGAAGTGAACCATTTGGCAAGCACGCAATATAAAAAATATTTCTATTTTGAAAAAGACTGAAAATATTAATTCGTAATTTCGATTTCTTGTATCTGTGTGTGCTCTCGTGAGAACTCTATTATAATAATTGAAAAATACTATTTGATGATTTTAAAAAAATTTAAATTTTGGATGCAATTGAAGTATTTCTACCGAAAACCTGAATACCAACAAGAAGCATTAAACCCAACGGCTCCAATTTAACTACAGATTTTCCTTGATTTTTCAAAAAAAGGCAATATTTGGTTTATAGGTCAATCTTCACCCACGCCTTAAAACTTTACTGCATTCAAGCATTTATTTTAGCTCGAGCATTTCACTGTACATACAAACGTAGGTAAATTTATGTTTGTGTGTTCTATGCTTCCGGTTGCTATGCACGTTACGGAACTACGCAAAACGGAACTTACATAAACACCCTAATAGCATAGCCGACTGCGCAACACTCTGTTAACATTGCTAACAGTGCAATAACAGATTAAATCAGTCGAAAGGACTCTTCTGGATTATTGGGTTGGTAGCGCTGAGACCTTTTTCCCAGAACTGGGACCTGTAAAAGGTGGGCGCAATTTTTCTTGCTCCTTTCTCCTTTCCAATTTGATGACTATCTCTGCGGGGGATATCAATAGTGGGCGTGGCCAAAACTAGCACTTTATTTGTTTATCAGTATACATATGTTCCAAGATTCAAATATCCAGCCTCGTTTGCGGCGAGAAAATTGTGTTAGTATTTTCAGAGAATTCTCAAAAATTGAAAGGGCATTCCATAAACATTGCGTAAATTTCAATATTTTTAGCTACAAAAACATTCATAACGTGATATAAGAACAAACGGCCAATTGATCAAAATAATATCTAAACAAATATATGAAAACAATTTGTATTGTTAATTGTTTAAAATTCGCACGCTTCCTGACGACTGAAATACGTTGAATTTTCGTTTATTATCGAAATATTCGTTTTCATTGGCGTTTGAGGTCTAAATTTCGGTCCGACGATTGAAACTTTGTTGTTGTTGTTGTTGTTGTTGTTGTTGGTGCTGCTTCTCCCGATTCCAACGTTGACGTGAACAGTGCGCTGGAGGTGCTACGACAACAGACTCGTTCGATTGCCGCACTCAAGAGGAAATCTCAACTCAAGGTAAATGCATATTAGGATGGGCCCGCAGTGGCTTGTGATAGCCGAGTACCTATGTACATATTTGCCCTTTACTCTTACTCTTTGTTTGCAGTCGGCAATTGACTGTGGAGTGGCCACTTGTGCCAGTTCCTCACTTTTATTCAATTTCGAGACAAACCAGGTCAAAATTTCATTTTTTAAAAGATTTGTCTTTCACAGAATCTGTAAGAGTCTAGTTTATTATTTAAATACGATATTGTGCATGTGAATTATATTAAAAGCTGCAAAACAAACAAAAGTACAACAAAAGTAGATTAAATAAGCAACTAAAAATTTCCATAATTAGAATTCCTGATGAAAAAAAAATTGTTTGTCTACTTTAGCTATGTTTTTACAATATTGGACATGCTTTAAACGATATTGGTTATCCATGGTTCCGTGTATTAAGTTAAGTTTTCTTTGAAACAGTCGATCATTCATAACTTTATATAGACCATTAGCTCTTTAGAGGTAATTAAGCTAATTTCTCAGTATACTTACGAAATTATTCACATTCTCAACGAATTCGTCGAGCCATATTTTAAGCGCTGTAAATATGTTTTTTAATATATAAAAAATTCTCAAAAAATAGATAGATTAGCGCTTTAAGGATTTTTGTAAAAACAAGCAAATGTTTCTTTAAAGTTGAGAATAAGCTGTTGTCTAATCCAAAAAAAAAATAGTATATTATATATTTTTCAGCTAAAGATACATTTTGGAAGCAATAAAGTCCGATAGGATAGACTCCGCCGCATAAGTACATACTCCGATGCAGTTGCTTGTTACATACACACATAGTTTTTACTCATACAACCACAGCCGAACGCTAAGGGGCGACATTTAAACATAGTTGAGTTTTCTCGGGTGACCCGTCAGAGTCGTGTTAGCCTTTGACTTGCGGCGCTGCGGTCATCCCGAAGTGAGTGCAGTGCCCTGAATTAAAACGCGCTCAAGGACAGCAACAACAGCAGCTGCAGCAAAGAAAATGCCAGCAGCAACAAAAGTTGCAACTACCCGCTCCAAAGTTGCCATTAATTGGAAGCCAACGCGGCGAATACGTAATTTGACCAACATTATGCATGTATGTGTTGTATACTCATATATATACATATATATATGTGTGTGTGTGTTTTAATGTATACATGTGGTTGCCTGCCAGCTTGGCTGCATTTTTAACTGCAAGCCGAGTGCTCGGCCTTAAATAAAAACCAATAAACAAATGAAGTTTTTGCCAATAGTAAATTAAAATGAAACAAGAGAGCGCTAGAATTCTTTTTATAAATGCATCCTAATAAAACAACCAGACAGTCACGCCTAAAACTGCGTGCCAAATCCTGCCTTTCTTCATCTTCTTCTCTTGCTTGAATAACTCTGATGCTTATTTCTCGATTCCTATGGGTTGCTGGGCTTAAATATGCTTAAATATATCTACCCACAAAAGTCAGTTTTTAAACTTTGAAAGGAGGTAGGAAATCATAATTCGTATTCTTTTAATAGATCCATATACAAAAATTGGTGTATTTAACCGAGACTTGCCTTAAAAAAACGTGCTTCAAAATCTATAAATATGCGAGAGTAGAAACATAAATTTCAACCGACCGAATGGCTATATTGATTCAGCTCTTCGATAAAGAATACATATTCTATATGAGGTCGAAGATGCCATCTTCTGCCTGTACTCACGTTTACACTCAACTATTATACCCTATTAAACCCATTTTGTATAGGTACAGGGTATAGGAAATGTAAGTTGCATTTTCATTGAAACAGGTTTTTTTGAGTTCGGGCTTTGACTTGTCCTTCTCCGTTGTCTTTGTCTGTGGATAGCGAGAGGCAAGTACCACGGGCCAAGGCCGTGAGGGTGCGTATGCCACAATCACAAGTTGTTGCCGGCACTGCATCAAGGACACTTGGGGGCCAAGCTTGCCGCACTCGAGCTCTCCAGTGCTTCCCTCCATCTAATAAGTACGCCAGCGGCAGCATCAGCCGGATGTGGGCGACCACCATTAAAGTTGCTCAATGATGGACGGAGTCTACCAGATGCTTTACACAAATCCAGGCCAGATGTCAATGCATTACGCAAGTGTGTGTGTGTGTGCAATAATCAGTTTAATCCCGTGCTATTATTTTTAAAGCTACATTTAAAGCATGGCATTATAACGCTCTTGACTAGCAGGTACTATGTCTTGTTGTGTGATGAATGGCATGAGAAGTCTCCGGCACTTCAAATATTACATAATTATCATCAGCTATTATCGGGAACGTTTGCATAGGCCTGTCTTTTTGTTGCAGGCTGTATGTATGCTAGAGCTGGCCGCGCCGGACCTTCATTATATTATATAGCTGTCGAAGAACTATACAAAAATGTAGTTCTTTTATGGAAAAATTATTTTTAAGGATGTCTTGATCAAAAGCATTTCTACGCTTAGCTTTACTTCTAATTTATGAGCTACTTTTATATATATCTATGGCAAAATTCGATTTTGATTCTTACGATACGCAGCATTTACGAGCTTTTCCCAAAATATCTGAAATTCCTTGTCGACATCGGAAAACACTTCTTGGCTAGGGTACATTATTTTCCGCGTGCCGAAGTTAATCCCTTTCATGCTTGCCTAATAATATTTTTAACATTACTTTTTAACCTATGCTTATCTGCACTAACATATAATCCTATTCTGCTTCTTGTTTTTTAATAGTTGTCGAAATGGAGCGAAGCCAAGACGGGAGAAGAAGGCGAAGGTAAGTTAAATAATCCCAATCTAACTCTGAACACACATAGGGAATGCCTAACGCTTGCTTCTCTCTGAAATGTATTTAAACGTGGCTTTAATGTAAGCTTGTGTAATTTTAAAAGATTTTTAATTCAATTTTCCTTTTTAGGGTTAAGTTTTCTGTCTAGTTATCTACAAAGCACAGACAAGTCCATTATAGGCAGATAACAATATGTATTATTAATTTCATTTAACTTTATCTATATGTATTAATATGTACGTCATAATTTGCTGAACAGTTGACTGACGACCGAATTGACTAGTGATCAACGATCAAACCAATCGGAAGAAAATTCATGTTCAACAAAATATATATAAAAATTATTTATTAATTTATTTTATCGATAGTACTGCTCCGTACGAGTCGAAAATAGTATATAATTTAATATCGGACTTTATTTGGGCGAGATATTCCAAAAAAATCAACAAAAGTTATTGTTTTGTCAAAACTATGATGTAAGCCCCCTAATTAGACTCAAATGATAGCCAATCGATAGTACTGATCCTCACGAGTCCAAAATGGTATAAAATTCCCAAATCGGACATTATTTGGCCGAAATATTCCAAAAATTCATAAAAAATGGTTGACTTAACAAACGAAATGTTTTTTGGTCAACAACTTTTTTAACTCATTGATTTTTAATTTGTTTGAATGCCAGTTGATAGTAGGGATCCCTACGAATTCAAAAAGGTATAACATTAAAAAATCGGACAATATTTACTCGAGATATTAAAAAAAATTCATCAAAAAAGGTTTTATTCTCGAACCGACCCCGATTTTGAAAAAAACGTGATGTAACCCCTTGCATTTTGGTTGATTTGGACCAAAATTTAGATTTTCAGATTTTTGATGCCGATCGATAGTACTGATCCTTACGAATCCAAAATGGTATAAAATACCCAAATCGGACATTATTTATCCGAGATATTCCAAAAAATCATCAAAAAAGGTTTACTTTACAAACTATTCGTTTTTTGGTCAACAACTTTTTTTAACTCATCGATTTTTAATTTGTTTGAATGACAATTGATAGTAGGGATCCCTACGAATTCAGAAAGGTATAACATTTAAAAATCGGACGATTTTTACCCGAGATATTCAAAAAAATTCATCAAAAACGTTTTTATTCTCGAACCGACCCCGATTTTGAAAAAAACGTGATGTAACCCCTTGCCATTTTGGTTGATTTGGACCAAAATTTAGATTTTCAGATTTTTGATGCCAATCGATAGTACTGATCCTTACGAGTCCAAAATGGTATAAAATTCCCAAATCGGACATTATTTGGCCGAGATATTCCAAAAAATCATCAAAAAAGGTTGACTTAACAAACGAATCGTTTTTTGGTCAACAACTTTTTTTAACTCATCGATTTTTAATTTGTTTGAATGACAATTGATAGTAGGGATCCGTTCGAATTTAAAAAGGTATAACATTTAAAAATCGGTCGATATTTACCCGAGATATTATAAAAAATTCATCAAAAAAGTTTATTCTCGAACCGACCCCAATTTTGAAAAAAAGTGATGTAACCCCTTGCCATTTTGGTTGATTTGGACCAAAATTTAGATTTTCAGATTTTTGATGCCAATCGATAGTACTGATCCTTACGAGTCCAAAATGGTATAAAATTCCCAAATCGGACATTATTTGGCCGAGATATTCCAAAAAATCATCAAAAAAGGTTGACTTAACAAACGATTCGTTTTTTGGTCAACAACTTTTTTTTAACTTATCGATTTTTAATTTGTTTGAATGCCAATTGATAGTAGGGATCCGTTCGAATTTAAAAAGGTATAACATTTAAAAATCGGTCGATATTTACCCGAGATATTCAAAAAAATTCATCAAAAAAGTTTTTATTCTCGAACCGACCCCAATTTTGAAAAAAACGTGATGTAACCCCTTGCCATTTTGGTTGATTTGGACCAAAATTTAGATTTTCAGATTTTTGATGCCAATCGATAGTACTGATCCTTACGAGTCCAAAATGGTATAAAATTCCCAAATCGGACATTATTTGGCCGAGATATTCCAAAAAATCATCAAAAAAGGTTGACTTAACAAACGATTCGTTTTTTGGTCAACAACTTTTTTTAACTCATCGATTTTTAATTTGTTTGAATGCCAATTGATAGTAGGGATCCCTACGAATTCAAAAAGGTATAACATTTAAAAATCGGTCGATATTTACCCGAGATATTCAAAAAAATTCATCAAAAAAGTTTTTATTCTCGAACCGACCCCAATTTTGAAAAAAACGTGATGTAACCCCTTGCCATTTTGGTTGATTTGGACCAAAATTTAGATTTTCAGATTTTTGATGCCAATCGAATAGTACTGATCCTTACGAGTCCAAAATGGTATAAAATTCCCAAATCGGACATTATTTGGCCGAGATATTCCAAAAAATCATCAAAAATGGTTGACTTAACAAACGAATCGTTTTTTGGTCAACAACTTTTTTTAACTCATCGATTTTTAATTTGTTTGAATGCCAATTGATAGTAGGGATCCCTACGAATTCAAAAAGGTATAACATTTAAAAATCGGTCGATATTTACCCGAGATATTCAAAAAAATTCATCAATAACGTTTTTATTCTCGAACCGACCCCGATTTTGAAAAAAACGTGATGTAACCCCTTGCCATTTTGGTTGATTTGGACCAAAATTTAGATTTTCAGATTTTTGATGCCAATCGATAGTACTGATCCTTACGAGTCCAAAATGGTATAAAATTCCCAAATCGGACATTATTTGGCCGACATATTCCAAAAAATCATCAAAAATGGTTGACTTAACAAACGATTCGTTTTTTGGTAACAACTTTTTTTAACTCATCGATTTTTAATTTGTTTGAATGCAAAAGGGTCCCTACGAATTCAAAAAGATATAACATTTAAAAATCGGATTATATTTACCCGAGATATTCAAAAAAATTCATCAAAAAAGTTTTTTTCTCGAACCGACCCCAATTTTGAAAAAAACGTGATGTAACCCCTTGCCATTTTGGTTGATTTGGACCAAAATTTAGATTTTCAGATTTTTGATGCCAATCGATAGTACTGATCCTTACGAATCCAAAATGGTATAAAATTCCCAAATCGGACATTATTTAGCCGAGATATTCCAAAAAATCATCAAAAATGGTTGACTTAACAAACGAATCGTTTTTTGGTCAACAACTTTTTTTAACTCATCGATTTTTAATTTATTTGAATGCCAATTGATAGTAGGGATCCCTACGAATTCAAAAAGGTATAACATTGAAAAATCGGTCGATATTTACCCGAGATATTCAAAAAAATTCATCAAAAACGTTTTTATTCTCGAACCGACCCCGATTTTGAAAAAAACGTGATGTAACCCCTTGCCATTTTGGTTGATTTGGACCAAAATTTAGATTTTCAGATTTTTGATGCCAATCGATAGTACTGATCCTTACGAGTCCAAAATGGTATAAAAATCCCAAATCGGACATTATTTGGCCGAGATATTCCAAAAAATCATCAAATATGGTTGACATAACAAACGAATC
The DNA here is from genome assembly GCF_035044405.1 of Drosophila montana. Classification (NCBI taxonomy): domain Eukaryota; kingdom Metazoa; phylum Arthropoda; class Insecta; order Diptera; family Drosophilidae; genus Drosophila; species Drosophila montana. Next base: position 1,752,875 of record NW_026996920.1, read on the forward strand.
GTTTTTTGGTCGACAACTTTTTTTGACTCATCGATTTTTAATTTGTTTGAATGCCTATTGATAGTAGGGATCCGTACGAATTCAAAAATGAATAACATTCAAAAATCCGACGATATTTACCCGAGATATATCAAAAAAATTCATCAAAAAAGTTTTTATTCTCGAACCGACCCCGATTTTGAAAAAAACGTGATGTAACCCCTTGCCATTTTGGTTGATTTGGACCAAAATTTAGATTTTCAGATTTTTGATGCCAATCGATAGTACTGATCTTACGAATCCAAAATGGTATAAAATTCCAATCGGACATATTATCCGAGATATTCAAAAAAATCATCAAAAAGGTTTAATGGTCAAAAACTTTTTTACCATCGATTTTTAATTAGTTGAATGCCAATTGATAGTAGGGATCCCTACGAATTCAAAAAGGTATAACATTCAAAAATCGGTCGATATTTACCCGAGATATTCAAAAAAATCATCAAAAAAGTTTTTATTCTCGAACCGACCCCGATTTTGAAAAAAACGTGATGTAACCCCTTGCCATTTTGGTTGATTTGACCAAAATTTAGATTTTCAGATTTTTGATGCCAATTGATAGTACGGATCCCTACGAATCCAAAATGGTCAAAAAGGTATAACATTTAAAAATCGGTCGATATTTACCCGAGATATTCAAAAAAATTCATCAAAAAAGTTTTTATTCTCGAACCGACCCCGATTTTGAAAAAAACGTGATGTAACCCCTTGCCATTTTGGTTGATTTGGACCAAAATTTAGATTTTCAGATTTTTGATGCCAATCGATAGTACTGATCCTTACGAATCCAAAATGGTATCAAAAAATCCGAAATCGGACATATATTTGGCCGAGATATTCCAAAAAATCATCAAATATGGTTGACTTAACAAACGAATCGTTTTTTGGTCAACAACTTTTTTTGACTCATTGATTTTTAATTTGTTTGAATGCCAATTGATAGTAGGGATCCCTACGAATTCAAAAAGGTATAACATTGAAAAATCGGTCGATATTTACCCGAGATATTCAAAAAAATTCATCAAAAACGTTTTTATTCTCGAACCGACCCCGATTTTGAAAAAAACGTGATGTAACCCCTTGCCATTTTGGTTGATTTGGACCAAAATTTAGATTTTCAGATTTTTGATGCCAATCGATAGTACTGATCCTTACGAATCCAAAATGGTATAAAATTCCCAAATCGGACATTATTTATCCGAGATATTCCAAAAAATCATCAAAAAAGGTTTACTTTACAACTATTCGTTTTTTGGTCACACTTTTTTAACCCATCGATTTTTAACATAACGTGATGTAACCCCTTCAAGGTATAACATTTAAAAATCGTCGATATTTACCCGAGATATTAAAAAAATTCATCAAAAAAGTTTTTATTCTCGAACCGACCCCGATTTTGAAAAAAACGTGATGTAACCCCTTGCCATTTTGGTTGATTTGGACCAAAATTTAGATTTTCAGATTTTTGATGCCAATCGATAGTACTGATCCTTACGAATCCAAAATGGTATAAAATTCCCAAATCGGACATTATTTGGCCGAGATATTCCAAAAAATCATCAAAAATGGTTGACTTAACAAACGAATCGTTTTTTGGTCAACAACTTTTTTTAACCCATCGATTTTTAATTTGTTTGAATGCCAGTTGATAGTAGGGATCCCTACGAATTCAAAAAGGTATAACATTGAAAAATCGGTCGATATTTACCCGAGATATTCAAAAAAATTCATCAAAAACGTTTTTATTCTCGAACCGACCCCGATTTTGAAAAAAACGTGATGTAACCCCTTGCCATTTTGGTTGATTTGGACCAAAATTTAGATTTTCACCGAGATATTCAAAAAAATGCATCATATACGTTTTTATTCTCGAACCGACCCCGATTTTGAAAAAAACGTGATGTAACCCCTTGCCATTTTGGTTGATTTGGACCAAAATTTAGATTTTCAGATTTTTGATGCCAATCGATAGTACTGATCCTTACGAATCCAAAATGGTATAAAATTCCCAAATCGGACATTATTTGGCCGAGATATTCCAAAAAATCATCAAAAATGGTTGACTTTACAAACTATTCGTTTTTTGGTACAACTTTTTTTAACCCATCGATTTTTAATTTGTTTGAATGCCAGTTGATAGTAGGGATCCCTACGAATTCAAAAAGGTATAACATTTAAAAATCGGTCGATATTTACCCGAGATATTCAAAAAAATTCATCAAAAACGTTTTTATTCTCGAACCGACCCCGATTTTGAAAAAAACGTGATGTAACCCCTTGCCATTTTGGTTGATTTGGACCAAAATTTAGATTTTCAGATTTTTGATGCCAATCGATAGTACTGATCCTTACGAGTCCAAAATGGTATAAAATTCCAAATCGGACATTATTTGGCCGCATATTCCAAAAAATCATCAAAAATGGTTGACTTTACAAACGATTCGTTTTTTGGTCGACAACTTTTTTTAACCCATCGATTTTTAATTTGTTTGAATGCCAGTTGATAGTAGGGATCCCTACGAATTCAAAAAGGTATAACATTTAAAAATCGGACGATATTTACCCGAGATATTCAAAAAAATTCATCAAAAAGTTTTTATTCTCGAACCGACCCCGATTTTGAAAAAAACGTGATGTAACCCCTTGCCATTTTGGTTGATTTGGACCAAAATTTAGATTTTCAGATTTTTGATGCCAATCGATAGTACTGATCCTTACGAATCCAAAATGGTATAAAATTCCCAAATCGGACATTATTTGGCCGACATATTCCAAAAAATCATCAAAAATGGTTTACTTTACAAACTATTCGTTTTTTGGTCAACAACTTTTTTTAACCCATCGATTTTTAATTTGTTTGAATGCCAATTGATAGTAGGGATCCCTACGAATTCAGGAAGGTATAACATTTAAAAATCGGACGATATTTACCCGAGATATTCAAAAAAATTCATCAAAAAGTTTTTATTCTCGAACCGACCCCGATTTTGAAAAAAACGTGATGTAACCCCTTGCCATTTTGGTTGATTTGGACCAAAATTTAGATTTTCAGATTTTTGATGCCAATCGATAGTACTGATCCTTACGAGTCCAAAATGGTATAAAATTCCCAAATCGGACATTATTTGGCCGAGATATTCAAAAAATCATCAAACAAGATTGACTTGAAAAAAACGTGATGTAACCCCTTGCATTTTGGTTGATTTGGACCAAACTTTAGATTTTCAGATTTTTGATGCCATCGATAGTACTGATCCTTACAAGTCCAAAATGGTATAAAATTCCCAAATCGGACATTATTTGGCCGAATATTCAAAAAATCATAACAAGTTTATTTCGAACGACCGATTTTGATAGAACTAGGGATTACCTACGAATTTCAAGTTTGATGCCAGTGATATAGATCCTACGATTCAAAGGTATAAAATTCAAATCGGATTATATTTACCCGAGATATTCAAAAAAATGCATCAAAAAAGTTTTTATTCTCGAACCGACCCCGATTTTGAAAAAAACGTGATGTAACCCCTTGCCATTTTGGTTGATTTGGACCAAAATTTAGATTTTCAGATTTTTGATGCCAATCGATAGTACTGATCCTTACGAATCCAAAATGGTATAAAATTCCCAAATCGGACATTATTTGGCCGAGATATTCCAAAAAATCATCAAAAATGGTTTACTTTACAAACGATTCGTTTTTTGGTCAACAACTTTTTTTAACTCATCGATTTTTAATTTGTTTGAATGCCAATTGATAGTAGGGATCCCTACGAATTCAGGAAGGTATAACATTTAAAAAAATCTGACGATATTTACCCGAGATATTCAAAAAAATTCATCAAAAAAGTTTTTATTCTCGAACCGACCCCGATTTTGAAAAAAACGTGATGTAACCCCTTGCCATTTTGGTTGATTTGGACCAAAATTTAGATTTTCAGATTTTTGATGCCAATCGATAGTACTGATCCTTACGAGTCCAAAATGGTATAAAATTCCCAAATCGGACATTATTTGGCCGAGATATTCCAAAAAATCATCAAAAAAGGTTGACTTAACAAACGATTCGTTTTTTGGTATACAACTTTTTTTAACCCATCGATTTTTAATTTGTTTGAATGCCAATTGATAGTAGGGATCCCTACGAATTCAGGAAGGTATAACATTTAATAATCGGATTATATTTACCCGAGATATTCAAAAAAATGCATCAAAAAAGATTTTATTCTCGAACCGACCCCGATTTTGAAAAAAAAAGTGATGTAACCCCTTGCCATTTTGGTTGATTTGGACCAAAATTTAGATTTTCAGATTTTTGATGCCAATCGATAGTACTGATCCTTACGAATCCAAAATGGTATAAAATTCCCAAATCGGACATTATTTGGCCGACATATTCCAAAAAATCATCAAAAATGGTTGACTTAACAAACGATTCGTTTTTTGGTCAACAACTTTTTTTAACCCATCGATTTTTAATTTGTTTGAATGCCAATTGATAGTAGGGATCCCTACGAATTCAGGAAGGTATAACATTTAAAAAAATCTGACGATATTTACCCGAGATATTCAAAAAAATTCATAAAAAAGTTTTTTTCTCGAACCGACCCCGATTTTGAAAAAAACGTGATGTAACCCCTTGCCATTTTGGTTGATTTGGACCAAAATTTAGATTTTCAGATTTTTGATGCCAATCGATAGTACTGATCCTTACGAGTCCAAAATGGTATAAAATTCCCAAATCGGACATTATTTGGCCGACATATTCCAAAAAATCATCAAAAATGGTTTACTTTACAAACTATTCGTTTTTTGGTATACAACTTTTTTTAACCCATCGATTTTTAATTTGTTTGAATGCCAATTGATAGTAGGGTTCCCTACGAATTCAGGAAGGTATAACATTTAATAATCGGATTATATTTACCCGAGATATTCAAAAAAATGCATCAAAAAAGATTTTATTCTCGAACCGACCCCGATTTTGAAAAAAAAAGTGATGTAACCCCTTGCCATTTTGGTTGATTTGGACCAAAATTTAGATTTTCAGATTTTTGATGCCAATCGATAGTACTGATCCTTACGAATCCAAAATGGTATAAAATTCCCAAATCGGACATTATTTGGCCGACATATTCCAAAAAATCATCGAAAATGGTTGACTTAACAAACGAATCGTTTTTTGGACGACAACTTTTTTTAACCCATCGATTTTTAATTTGTTTGAATGCCAATTGATAGTAGGGATCCCTACGAATTCAGGAAGGTATAACATTTAAAAATCGGATTATATTTACCCGAGATATTCAAAAAAATGCATCATATAAGTTTTTATTCTCGAACCGACCCCGATTTTGAAAAAAACGTGACCCCTTGCCATTTTGGTTGATTTGGACCAAAATTTAGATTTTCAGATTTTTGATGCCAATCGATAGTACTGATCCTTACGAATCCAAAATGGTATAAAATTCCCAAATCGGACATTATTTGGCCGACATATTCCAAAAAATCATCAAAAATGGTTTACTTTACAAACTATTCGTTTTTTGGTATACAACTTTTTTTAACCCATCGATTTTTAATTTGTTTGAATGCCAATTGATAGTAGGGTTCCCTACGAATTCAGGAAGGTATAACATTTAATAATCGGATTATATTTACCCGAGATATTCAATAAAAATCATCAAAATAAGTTTTTATTCTCGAACCGACCCCGATTTTGAAAAAAACGTGATGTAACCCCTTGCCATTTTGGTTGATTTGGACCAAAATTTAGATTTTCAGATTTTTGATGCCAATCGATAGTACTGATCCTTACGAATCCAAAATGGTATAAAATTCCCAAATCGGACATTATTTGGCCGACATATTCCAAAAAATCATCAAAAATGGTTTACTTTACAAACGATTCGTTTTTTTGTCAACGACTTTTTTTAACTCATCGATTTTTAATTTGTTTGAAAGCCAATTGATAGTAGGGATCCCTACGAATTCAGGAAGGTATAACATTTAAAAAAATCTGACGATATTTACCCGAGATATTCAAAGAAATTCATAAAAAAGTTTTTTTCTCGAACCGACCCCGATTTTGAAAAAAACGTGATGTAACCCCTTGCCATTTTGGTTGATTTGGACCAAAATTTGGATTTTCAGATTTTTGATGCCAATCGATAGTACTGATCCTTACGAGTCCAAAATGGTATAAAATTCCCAAATCGGACATTATTTGGCCGAGATATTCCAAAAAATCATCAAAAAAGGTTGACTTAACAAACGATTCCTTTTTTGGTTGACAACTTTTTTTAACTCATAGATTTTTAATTTGTTTGACTGCCAGTTGATAGTAGGGATCCCTACGAATTCAGGAAGGTATAACATTTAATAATCGGATTATATTTACCCGAGATATTAAAAAAAATGCATCAAAAAGTTTTTATTCTCGAACCGACCCCGATTTTGAAAAAAACGTGATGTAACCCCTTGCCATTTTGGTTGATTTGGACCAAAATTTAGATTTTCAGATTTTTGATGCCAATCGATAGTACTGATCCTTACGAATCCAAAATGGTATAAAATTCCCAAATCGGACATTATTTGGCCGAGATATTCCAAAAAATCATCAAAAATGGTTTACTTTACAAACGATTCGTTTTTTGGTCAACAACTTTTTTTAACTCATCGATTTTTAATTTGTTTGAAAGCCAATTGATAGTAGGGATCCCTACGAATTCAGGAAGGTATAACATTTAAAAAAATCTGACGATATTTACCCGAGATATTCAAAAAAATTCATAAAAAAGTTTTTTTCTCGAACCGACCCCGATTTTGAAAAAAACGTGATGTAACCCCTTGCCATTTTGGTTGATTTGGACAAAAATTTATATAATTTATAAATTATAATGGTGGTAGCGGGAAGGTGGCGATAGCTATAAAATGAAAGATACTTGATATATAAACTATTCTTAAAGCTATGTGTCAAGTTTGGTGACTTTAGTTTTTCCAACTTACGAGAATTCCCTAAAAAAAAGCTGGTTTTCGATAGCGATTTTTATCGATTACTTGAAAACGAGGCCAGTTATCGATTATCGGAGACCAACAAGTACTGCACGGGCACTAGAACGACTTACATTGATGCTGATCAGGAATAAATCTACTTTATGGGGTCGGAGATGCTTTCTTAGCCCGTTATACACATTTGCACAAATACATTATACCGTTTATACCCATTTTGAATGGGTTCAGGATATAAAAATGGTTTATTAAAAAATAAGATTTTTATTAATACCAGTGCAATTTATTTTTAAATGAGAAATTCCCGTGCCAAGGGGATTATATTCTGAGTATTTCTGTTTATATATTTCTATGTAAAATGGTCTTTCAGTCATAAAGCAATAGGTCAAATAGTACATATGTCGAAATCGAAATCGAAAGAACTGCACACAGTTGCCCCGGATATTAAATGATTATGGCGTATAGCTCCTTACTTAGTAGGTCTTACGAGGAACTAGGAACGAGCGAAGATTTGAGCATGGTGAAGGGAACTGCAAGGCGCCAGCAAGGAGGTCAAAATCAGTTAGGACCCTCTGTTAAAGTGCACATAGTTGGATTGTTTTTAGGTCAATCAATAGCGTTTCAATTGTTTGTGATTACTTTGTAACTGTATAGGCAGCGTACGTGAGTAAGTGAGCATGTGAGTGTGTGTGTATCGTGCACAAAATGACGGCGACGCCAGTGTTGACCATTTTGTTTTTGCTTCGTAGCATGGCGTGTGCAGGACCTACGACAACAAGAAGGCACTGCACCTAGGTTATGTCCTGCGCAGTCTCAAATTCTCGAACTCACACAGACACACGACTGTCGTCTATCTGTGAGAAATCAATTAAGGTTCAACGCACGCTGTGGCGTGCAGTTGAAATGAAGACAAACTGACTCCTCCCACAGAAAGCTAAATGTTTGCAAATGTGTCCGAACATCAGATGCCCTCAATTAAACAAATACAAATACATGTTTGTATTGTTAAGATGCTTATACTTATTTTAAAACTAGTTTTTCTTTAAATGAAAGTTGCACAGGAATTTACAAAATAGTTTTTTTGTTAAAATTATCCAACAGATCTTTGAACTTGGTTTGCTTTTCCATTACAGTATCGGGAGGTAATTCCCTTAAGTTATTGTACACGTACACCCTAACGAACATAGATCCAAATCCTTATATAACACGTTTGAAAATGGTCGCAAACTTATATGACGAAAGCGTGTAGAGTATAGAATGTTGCGAATTTGCGACCGTTACGCCCGCAATTGTGTATGTGTGAGCTCGTGTGAAGGTCGTAAGTATTCGTAAAATGTGTGTATATGTGCATTAATATGGTTGAAAACGTAACTGTTAATGTTGATATGAGCATAAGCCATTTGCTGTCTAGATGTGTGTACAGTCCTAATGTGACCAATGCCCTTGGAAATTAAATGCCGAAAACACATAAAACGTAAACACATCCGTTTCCTCCTACAGTCGAGAAGAGTCTAAGTCTTAAACGAACACACGCACACACACACAGATAAGCAGCATATGGGGGAGATGCGACTGTGTGTATGAACTCTACCTATACATATATAATAAACATATGCAAAAACAAGCAGCTATTGACCCAGATTTCTTGACGAAGCCCCGCGACCACCTTCTTTTCCCCCTTAGCCAAGCCATGCTATATTGCGCATACGTCCCTTGGGTTTTTGTTTGTTTGCATTAAAATTGAGTTTAGAAATTTTAATTTTATTTGCAACTGATGCTAATGCCCCTTGCTGCTAATGCGTTGCTGATGGCAATTACTAGTCTATTCTAAAATTAAAATTAATAAAGGCTAATGGCACTTTGATTTTGAGCAAGGACAAACCCGTCACAAATCCGGCCTTGTAACTTTGAACTCAAGAGGATAGACGCTGCGCTCTGGCTGTGGGCTGTCTGTCTGCCTGCTTGTTAACAAGGCTGCTTCCTTATCGATTACCCTTTCCTGTAGCTGACTTCCAATTACGGCATACTTATGATAATATATATGTACAAATCCAAGCAGAGTCTTCGACTATCTTTAGGTATGGGCACACGGGAACAAGGGAAGGTACCAAATAAATAAAATGACTCTGTCTATACTATACGCGGGACTACACACGACTGAGATATGCTTGAAAACCCAGTTTGCGATATATATTTTTATCGAGTTCATGGATGTGTGGCAAGTTATCGATCATTTAAAGCAAACATTATCGTAGGAATAGTCTCTGAAATCGACGCTCGATGTCCTGATCGAGCATGGGTTCGAAGCTGCTTTCTTTTGACTACATTATGCCCCCATTAAATTACCTTCTTTAACAATTTTTAATATGTTTGGGGTATAAATTGTGGAATAATTTAAATGAGTATATTCTATAAAAATTCAAAATTTGGGAACTCTATCTCTTGTAATGCTAACTTAGAAGTTATGCTGAAAAAACCTTATTCAAAAATATATATTTGTTGACATTACAAAGTTGGGAGGAGATCACAAGATTTTAGATAAAATATGATAAAGTGGTCCGATCGGGCAGACAGACGGACATGGCTATATAAACTCGGCTGTTGATGCTGATCTAGAAAATATATACTTTTTGGGGTTGGTCTCCATCTATAATAATCCCCGCAAGGGTATAAAAATAATTAATTATCCATAACTTAATCGCAGAAGAAGCTTATTGTCTATCGAAATTTCCTCTATTTAACAGACGAAGGAAAAAAGCTACATTTTATTAGCCCTGCGCGCCGAAAGTCGGTCCTAGCTCCCATACTGATTAAAATCAAGAATGGTGTGGATGGTGGAGACATTGGAGACAAGAAGTTGGGCAGCGAGAGCAGTGGCAGTGGCCACATAGCGGTCCAAATTGAGCCGGCCAGGCGAGTCAAGGTGAGCTGGCTTAGAATTGGCCAACATCCTGAATTAATAACTATCTTTGTGCAGCGCCATAGCATACACGGAATGATGGAGGAGGAGAACACCATCCGGCCGCATCAAGAGATCCGTCAGCTAACTCTGGAGGAGAAGAAGTTTCTACTGGCCGTGGAAAGGGGTGATATGGCGGGCACCCGGAGAATGCTGCAGAAGGCGCAGGACACCGAATACATCAATGTGAACTGCGTTGATCCGCTGGGGCGGACCGCCCTGCTCATGGCCATAGATAACGAGAACTTGGAGATGGTGGAATTGCTCATAAACTACAATGTCGACACAAAGGACGCGCTCTTGCACTCCATTTCCGAGGAGTTTGTAGAGGCTGTTGAGGTGCTATTGGATCATGAGAATGTCACCTTTCAGAATGAGGGCAACCATGTGTGTAGGAGATACCCAAAGTGATCTCTCGTATACGAATAAATATATTAATTATCAATAACTATTTTTCATAGAGCTGGGAGTCGGCTTCCGAGGAAACTTCAACGTTTACGCCGGACATAACACCACTTATTTTGGCCGCACATCGGGACAATTATGAGATCATCAAGATCCTACTGGACCGAGGTGCTGTCCTGCCCATGCCTCACGATGTACGCTGCGGGTGCGATGAGTGCGTCCAGTCCCGGCAGGAGGACTCTCTAAGGCACTCGCGATCCCGGATCAATGCCTACCGTGCACTTGCCAGTCCCAGTCTAATAGCGCTCTCCTCAAAGGATCCCATACTCACCGCCTTCGAGCTGTCCTGGGAGCTGCGGCGCCTAAGCTTTCTCGAGCACGAATTCAAGGTGCAATATAGATCTAATACGTTTTATTCCAAAGTATCTAACCCGTTGTCTTTCAGAATGAGTATCAGGAGCTGCGCAAGCAGTGTCAGGACTTTGCCACAGCTCTGCTGGACCATACGCGCACCTCGCACGAACTGGAGATATTGCTGAACCACGATCCCACTGGGCCGGTCTTTGAGCACGGCGAACGCATGCACCTGAATCGCCTAAAGCTGGCCATCAAGCTGCGCCAGAAGAAGGTTGTGTTCTATCCAAAATGGGCTCCGGATCGTTTAAAGACTATTTTATTTTATTCTGTTCAGTTTGTGGCCCATTCGAATGTGCAGCAGTTGCTAGCCAGCATTTGGTACGAGGGCTTGCCGGGATTTAGGCGCAAGAACATGGCACTGCAAGCATTGGACATAATTCGCATTGGCATCCTGTTTCCCATATTCTCGCTGGCCTACATACTGGCGCCCTATTCGAGTATTGGCCAGACCATGCGGAAGCCCTTCATAAAGTTCATTTGCCATAGCGCCTCGTACTTCACATTTCTGTTCCTGCTAATGCTTGCCTCCCAGCGCATTGAGACCTTCATCGGCAGCTGGTTCTGGTCAGAGGCAACCACCATGCTGAACCAGGCGGAGGAGCTGCAGCTGCCGACCAAGCGTGGCGCCAAGCCCACGTTCATTGAGTGGCTGATTCTCGCCTGGGTCAGCGGCCTTATTTGGAGCGAGGTGAAGCAGCTGTGGGACGTGGGACTCCAGGAGTATCTGAACGACATGTGGAATGTTATCGATTTTGTCACCAACTCCCTGTATGTCGCCACGGTAGCCCTGCGGGTTGTGTCATTCTTTCAGGTACAGTACACTTGAACACCATTATCAGCCCTACAGAGCAGGTGTAATCCATATTTCGTGCAGGTGCAAAAGGAGATGATCTTCAATTCACAGGCCACAGACCTGCCGCGCGAGCGTTGGGACACCTGGGACCCAATGCTCATTTCGGAAGGCCTTTTCAGTGCGGCGAATATTTTCAGTAGCCTCAAGCTGGTGTACATCTTCTCGGTGAACCCACACTTGGGGCCACTGCAAGTGTCTCTGTCGCGCATGGTCATGGACATCATGAAGTTTTTCTTCTTGTATGTCTTGGTCCTTTTCGCCTTTGGCAGCGGTCTCAATCAGCTCCTCTGGTGGGTACCACCTGCTACAATCATAGGTCTAATTTAAATATATATATTGCACTTAATTTCGATTCAGGTACTACGCTGATCTGGAGAAGAAGCGTTGTCCGGAGGTCTCGCCCAGTCTGCTGCTCAACATGAACGGCACAAATGATCCGAACGCGTGCATTGTCTGGCGGCGATTCTCAAAGTAAGTAGACTTTTCTTTCTGTTGAGATGGGAAAACGATCAGTTGCATTCGCTTTGTCGACTTGCAGTCTTTTTGAGACGACGCAAACCTTGTTTTGGGCTGTCTTTGGACTGATTGATCTGGACAGCTTCGAGCTGGATGGCATTAAAATCTTCACGCGTTTCTGGGGCATGCTGATGTTCGGCACCTACTCGGTAATCAACATAGTTGTGCTGCTCAATCTGCTGATTGCCATGATGAATCACTCGTATCAGCTCATCTCGGTAGGCTATCCAAATGAGGTAAATACCTCAGATGCTTTATTAAATTGCATTTCGATTCAGGAACGCGCCGATGTTGAGTGGAAATTCGCCCGCTCCAAATTGTGGATCAGTTACTTTGAAGAGGGCGGCACTTGCCCGCCCCCGTTTAATATAATTCCCACACCCAAGTCCATATGGTATGCCAGCAAGTGGATGCGCCAGATGTTCTGCAGCGGCTCCTCCGCAGCCCGCCGCGAGCACCTCAAGACAATACGGGTAAGTAGATATCCTCCACATGAACACCATATGAGACTTGTGAACTGCATCATTGCATCCTGCACAGCGCAAAGCACAGCAGGCCAGTGACAGGGACTTCAAGTATCAGCAGATCATGCGGAATCTGGTCCGTCGCTATGTGACGGTGGAGCAGAGGAAGGCGGAGTCACAGGGGGTAACCGAGGACGACGTAAACGAGATTAAGCAGGACATTTCCGCCTTCCGCTGCGAGCTGGTGGAGATACTGAAGAACAGCGGGATGGACACGAATGTGTCTGCAGGTCAAGGTGGTGGTAAGATGCCCTTTCACTCACACTCCGCGCACTACATTAAGTCTCTTCACCCCGCTTTCAGGTGGCGGGGGCAAGAAGAATCGCCAGAAGGAGCGCCGCCTCATGAAAGGTTTCAATATCGCGCCACCCGGCTCCACGAGCTCGCTGGCGCCAGTGGCCGAGTTCTCGACATCACTGGACAACTACGATAACCAGCATGAGATTCTCAGCTCGACCCTGTCCACCCTTTTCACACCCAATTTCATCCATAGACGTCAGAATACTACTGGAGGAATGGCTGGCGCCGAGTCGCCAACTTCGCCTACGCAGAGCTCAGTAGCTGCGTCGGCGGCGACGGCGGCGTCGGCGGCGCCTGCTGCCACCAAGTACAACAAGTCCACGCTGAAGTATAACAAGCGCATAGCGGGACACAAGAAACGCTGGGGTGAGTATGCTCAGCTTGCTAAGTCTACGGCCGGAAACTAATCTGCCGTGCTCTAAGGCACTCTCATTGAGGCCGCCAAGGTGGGCAACATGAGCAAAATGCTGGGACGCTCCAAGTCCGAGGACTCCGTCTGCAACTCCACGCACAATTCCACGCCCGTGCATGAGCAAGTGCGGGTAACATATGCCCAGAGCTCAACGCAGCGCACCTACGCGTACCACGGAGCGGAGCCACCAGCTGTGGCCCCGCTTCCACATCCTCCGGCGCTTGGCAGCGCCAGCACGTCGGGTCACTCGCATGTGGGCATGGGCGCCCACTTCTTTCACACGACCTCCGGTGCGTATGAGTGCCTTGAGCTAGTAGCTGTGTGTACGGCGGAGTCTAAACCAAATAGAGTTCCTTCCAGGTCTGACTGCCATCGCTGCTCTAAAGCGCAAACGCAAAAAGTTCTCTTCTAGTAAAAACATTTGTCCCGTAACTGAGTCCATTGCGGCTGCCACTGCTGCCGAGCTGCTGACCGACAAGGTTCGTACTTTCCACATGAAATCTGAGCGACACATCAATTGCAGACTCTTTATATCCCGCACAGACCCTTAAGCGCGTGTCCAGCTATCCGGCAGCTACCGCCCAGGGCAGCGTGCCGCACAAGGATCCGACCCAGGTGGTCAAGCCGCGGCGCCACGAGCAAACTCAGAGCCAGCACGACTCGGTCGAGGCCTCAACAGAGTTCACCCTGTCCATCGATCCATCCAACACGTCCGTCAATTCGCGCGAGCCGCTGATTGGCAGCAGCTGCGTCTCCACAATGGGAACCATTGGCTGAATGCCATTGAATAAAACTACGTAAGGAATTTTAATGCAGATAACTCATTTCGGCTCTGGGATCTTGAGCGGAATATTAACACAATTCAGATATACACAACTATAACCAATCACTAGTCATCATCACTAAGAACCTTATTCTGGACGAACCTTATCCTTCTCGGCTCAATTTCAACCCCACTCCACACATACACACCCATATCATGTGACTGCATTTATAGGAATGCCTTCGCAGAGAAGCCTTTGAATCTGAACCGTTGAGCAACTAATTGAACCGCTACCAATACCAAATATAAAATACAACTATCCCATATCGATGTTGAAAGCTGCCTTAGTATTAGAAGTATTTTTTGTATAAACCAAAGGTATATCTATATATATTCATAGTACTAGTAAATGCACATATGTATGTGTGCACAGACATATACGAGTTTTGGAGGAATATTAAATTGCTAAACTTGGACTTAGAATAACGCTGTGTGATGTTGATTTCGGAATGGATTGAAGGCCGAGCATTTTCCCGAGGCAAATACAAAGCAAACAGCACAACATTTTATACACCGATTTTAACCAACTCAACAAACAATAAACGAATTGCAAACTCTTGATGATTTTAGCGCCTATATAGTGAATACTTATAAGTATATTTGTAGAATTAACAATAGTACGATTGTGAACTACATTTTTAGATGGGTTTAAGTAACTGCAAGCGAGTAGGCAAAAGGAATTTTTACTTACGTACATGTATTCAGTTAAAGCTTTATTGTTCACAGTACCCCCAGACTTAAATAAAACGAAACTTATTGTGACCTTTAGTAGCACCTAATCTAAATGCCTAAGTCATGAATATTAAACATTGAATAGCAGGAATATGTTAAACAATAACTGCGATAAACGGATAAACGAATATGTAGGTAATTAAAATGTTATATAAATATATATATTATATATACACATACTTATACACATTAATTGAACATCTACATATCAACAAATACGATAACGTCCGACTTAAAGCTATGTCTATGTCAATATCATTTAAGATTGTTAAATCACCTGATCTTAAGAAAAAACTTGTATTTATGGTGCGAATTGCTTTATCTGAATATAATTGAAATATTATTTGTTAACAATAAAGAATAAAACGTTTTAAGTACTCACATTATACAGCATTCTTTCAATTTTTAGTGCGTAACACTGGGCGAAATCTAAAATACCGACAACTGCCATCGACCTATTTTGATATAGGGAAGGCCCCCGTCTTGTCACAAAATGTGTATCGTTTAGCGTCTCTTACCCCTTACTATATATAGTATATTCAAGATAGGTATCGACCGCCGAGTCGATACAGCCATTTCCATCTTAACAGTTATTTCATAGGTCTAAAGATTCTGACCACAAAATGAGTTCTTATGTGAAAAACTGTTACTTACAATTGAGCGAAATTTTCTTTGTGACATATCACATTTAGAGAAAAAACACTCTTCCTTGCTGAAAATCGGAGGCAAAGGTTTCGTGGGTAAAGTTTCGGATTCAAACTCATTTACAAGGATCGTTATGAAAATTTGAAATATATTTCAAGTTTTACACAAAATCCACTTTTCATGGGAATAAATGTTTTAAGTTTTGCCCGAGGGGTCTTCCCCCTTATTAATATACTCTGGATATAAACTAAATGAATGCTTGTTTCAGCGATTTCGTTTTTTTGGGTTGTAACTCAATTGAAAAGATCTTTGTGAAAATTCATTTAAGCCTTGGTTCACACACTTCGCGAAATGCACTCCTATTAGAAGTTTCTCCCGATTAACTTTGAACATAATTTCAGAACTCTACATTAAGACTTAATACGATTTTGGAAACTCCACCCGCAAATGAGGTAAATTTGTAGAAAACGGTTGAATGAAACTTTTCGATTTGCCATCCGATCAGCCGTAAACTCATTTTCAAGGATCTTTGTGAACATTTATTCAAGGCATGTTACATTTGTCGAAAAGTGCCCTCCTTCTTAATGAATACGTGTTTAAGAGATTTTGGGAATTCCAACTGGAACTGTAAAGAATCGGGAAGAAGATTATCAGTAATATGATTGCCATATTGATGACTATTTCTAAAGCTATGTGCTTTCATATACATCGCTGTTAGTAATACACGACTCTCAATTATAAGCCCCACATTCTGGAGATTACAAGAGCTACATTTATAAAGATAATATACAGATCATAGGTATTTCAGGAGGGTCTCCTTCCTGATTCTCATTGAATTACACCTTTGTTTGCATTTTAAGTTCGTTTCTGGCCCCAGGAAATCTTCTTTTCGGGATCCCACCTGAAATATAGATGTGTTCCATGTATATAAGTATTTCACAACCAATCTATAAAACACCATACATTTTTTGTATATCGCATTTATTTTATACATACACATATATATATATATAAAGATAAATATATTCATGTACATATATATGTGTATATATACTCTTGCAAATAATTATTATAAATATGCATTACATATACATATATATATATACATATATATATATATATATATATATGCCTGTATAATAAACAAATAATTCGACAAATAGTACAATATAGTGCTAATAGAATCATTTATATATTGTAACCATTTACCGTTGTAAACATACATATCTTCTGTTTTTATATTGTAATTATTCTTTAAATTTCATATTAAACTATGGAAAGAAACGATTACATTAATTTATTTAATTAGAAAAAATAATAATAATTGGAATATAAATCACTTTGCGTTGCATTAGGCTATAAATTTCAAATATTATATCGTATGGACTAAATAATTTGTTTTTTTATATTTTTATTTTTGTGTAAAAAATATATTCATGTATATATAAGTATATTTGTTTGTATTGTGTATTTCTTTTGTATATTGTGTATTTATATAAACGAGAGCTTTGCCCAGCTGGGGTCGCAAAATCTCCGTAGCATAGGGTCAATAATAACCAACAAATGTTCCGCCATTAACACGATATAATTCATGTAAGCTCTGGTATAATTGGATTGTATGCTACGATATCTTTATCTTTATCTTTTTCATATATATAGAGCCGCCTCAAATAGGGGCCTTCGATGTTTATTTATGTTTATCATAATAATAAATTGTGTTATATTTCACATGGAAAGTTGAGAGAATGAAAGAAGCGTCTGTTAAACTAGCTCGAAATGGACACAGTTCCACGTGACTGTCAACAGTCCGGAATGGGCTGTGGATCTGTCAGCGTCCATCGATTGGCTATCGAGAACAATTGTACAGCACTACAGATATAATTTATAATTGTTTGCATAGTTGGTTAGTTTTTAGATTTAGATAAAGATTTAAATTTCGATATAGATACATATACATTTGCAAACACACACACATAGAGTAATGCTTGTTATCAGTTTTATACTATGATGAAACATAGTCTCATAAATTCATAATTTTCGGTATTCATTGTTTATAACTCGTTTAAATATTTATAGTGCATACATACACATACATCCATGTTTATATAAGTATGTTATATATATACACGCAACAACAATGCAGTTAACAGTAAAAGAGGCGTTTGTAAAGGTTTTAAGAAGTACTTTTTAAGCTTAGTTTTTTTCTTCTCGTTTTCGTTTTTGTTACTGTTTGTTTCGTTTTGTTTTATGTACATTGAGAATTTGTTGCACAAAATGCTATAGCACATATGGAGATTTTTGTGTGTAGTATACATATGCTTGTGTGTAATTGATTAAATATGTGGTAAGTCACATACATAAATAAATACAAATACAAATACAAATACAAATATATATATATATATATATTTATATATATATTTATATGAAGAAACATTTCGTTCCGTTAGGAAACATTGATGCACTTTCCTCGAACCATCAATGTTTGCAGGTGTAAATAAAAGGTTCTTAAGAATGTTAATTGTGTAGATTCAATATAATTGTTAATGTTATTACGAGTTGTTTGTGAATGTGTGTGTGTGTGTGTTGTTATTGTTGTTTCCTTTTTATATTTAGGAGATGTACAATTGATTTTTATATATACATAGATACATATAAAAAATAAAAAATAAACAAATGCAAGTGATTTACAGCTAGTCAATGGAAATCACTTTTTTGAGACACCAAGTGGGATTTGTTTGTGTTAACCTTTACAGTGTGGAGTCGCGTTCGCAGTGACCACCAGCTCAGCCACAAAGCATGTGCACTAGCATGGCCACCAGGAAGGTGACAAACACGAATGAAACCACGAAGAAGACGGCCTTCTGCTGGTCCGTCAGCCGCTTCCTGTTGTAGTAGAGCGCTGTCAGCCAGGTTGCGAACCGTCTGAGGACGCCGCCATGTGGCATGCTGTAGTTGCTGCTGTTGCTTGAGGCGCCCATAACGGCGGCGGCGGAGGCGGCGTGCGGGAAATGCGCATGATGCATGTGGTGCGAGTGGTGCAAGTGATGCTGGTGGTGCATGTGATGAGCGGCGGCGCTGCTGTTGCCGCGCAGCTGCAAGGTGGAGGCGGATGGAGCAGCCAGACTTGAGGCGGTTGCCTCAGCGGGGCACGCTTGATGCTGTTGGTGATGGTGATGATGATGATGATGGTGATGATGCAGCGGATCGCCGCAAGCATTGAAACCAGCCGCCGACAGCTCATGCTGTAGCCGGCCAATCGCCTGAGCGTCCGCACCAACTCCACTGTTGCCGCTAATGGCCGAGGCGCTAACCGAGCGCTGATGCAGTCCGCTGGACGGGCCATTAGGTTCCAAGAGCTTGCGGCTAGCGCGCTGCGTTGCCGCCTGATTTGGAGCTACTGTGGACCCATGTAGATGGTGGCAGGAAGCGGAGCTGGCGTCCAGCTCGCTGGGCACTTGATAGCGCAGTGCCGTCGATGATTGGCCGTGCAACAGCTCTCCGCCGGGTGTGACACGCACCGGGCACACACGAAACTGGTAGCAGGTTCCCGCCGCCAGATTGTCTATGGTGAACTTGGTCTCTGGTCCGCGATACAGCTGTCTGTAATCTAGGTTGCTTGGAGCCACATTGGCCCCGTTGCTGCTGCCGCTAGTACTGCGCGCCTTGGGCGAGCTGGAAGAATCGCAGTCGGTGGATGCGACAATAGCATACTGCAGCTCGTACTCGACGCGATCGTTGAAGCTGTTCTTTGAATGCTGCCACTCGAGAGTCAGCTGCATGAGCGGCTGGCTGGCCTGGTCCAGCAGGCAGACGCTTTCGTGCACCACGCGCGGCGCCTTAATGTTGGCCGGCAGCGTAGCGCTCGTCTCGAATATATACTCCTCGGAGTATTCGCCGTCGCCGGCGCGGTCCGTGTGCGCGTAGATGCGGAATGTGTAGCTGCTGCGCTCCTGGAGTTTGTGGATCTTGCACATGCAGTTGGTGCCCGAGTAGACGGTCTGAAACTGTTTCGCCCTTGCCACGTACATCTCCACGTAGTACTTGGTGAAGTCCGCATTGCCAGCACCGGTTGCGCCGCCGGCACCGCCGCTTGCCACAGCGTTAAAGCCGCCGGTTTTGCCGCTTTCGCCCCACTTTAGCTTTATGTAGTTGTGGCCAGAGCCGCTGCATTCCAGCCTGGGCGGAGCTGGCGGCGCCGGCTGCGTCGTTAGCTTGGCATAAGCACTGAAAACTCCGGCGCCTATCGCGTTGACCGCCTGCACGCGGAACTTGTAACTGGTCTCCGGTGTTAGCCCAACTACCGTGTATCGCGTACAGGCATCGGGTGTGGCAATCGTCCGCTCACCATACTCAATGTTGTAGCTGCAGATTGCAGCGCCATGCGAGGCCGGCTCCGTCCAGTTCAGTGTAACCTCCGTGGCGGTGAACTCGTAGCCCTGCATTTGCGGAGCGCCCGGCACTGCGGCGGGCGTTGAGACGCACACCACGTCCGTAGCAGGTCCCGTGCCGGCTGCATTGCTGGCCAGCACGCGTAGATAATAGCGCGTGTAGGGCGTCAGATTGCGCAGCTCCACAAAGGTCTGGGAGCCCTGGTAGCAGCCGTTGAACTGTGTGCTCGGCGGCTCCACTTGCGGCTCATCCAGCTGCTGGCTGGCGCTCTGCAAGGTGTAGCCACTCACGGCGGATCCATTGAGCAGCGCAGGCGGCTGCCAATTGACGCTCAAATGTGTGGCGGACTTGACCAGCACCTGGAGCGCATTGGGTGGACCGGGTGGTGCTGCGGCGGCTGTAAAGCGCAGCCACGGAGACCAATTGCCCGCTCCGACGCGATTAATGGCACGCGCTTGCACCTCGTAGAGACCACCTGGCGCCAGCTGCTGCGCCACAAAGAAGTCCTGTTTGCCGCGGTATACGATTTGTGGCGGCTGCGCTGGCGTCTGCTGTAATGTGTCCAGGCAGCGGAGTTGCGCCTCAAATTCCAGAACAGGTGCCCCGCCATTATTCTCAGGAGGGCTTAGCCTTAACAGAGCCGCGTAAGGTGTTGGTGGTGCATCGCACTGAGGCTGTGGCGGAGCGCCTGGTGGCACTGCTTCCGTGGTCACATGCGCAATGTCCGAGAACGGGCTTTGGCCGGCGGGGCTCTCGCAGCAGGCACGTAACTGGTAGGTGATGCCCGGCTGAAGGCGCTCGCACATAGCTTCCGTTTCACTGCCAGAGTAAATGCGCTCGAAACTGGGTCCGGCGCTCAGCTCCAGATGGTAGCGCAATATATCGGATCCACCCGTGTCCGCAGGTGGCTCCCAACGCGCCTTGAAGTGAGTCCCGTGTATCTTGCCCTTTGCATGTGGCTTTCCCGGTCGGCCAGGGCGCTCTGCAGCCGTACTGTAATTGACCTCCGGCGACCATGGCGAAACTCCGGCGTCATTTTCGGTACGCAAACGAAATTGATAGCTGGTGGCGCGGCGCAACTGCAGGCACTCATAGTGGGTATCGCCTCCCTTGTAGCTGTTCAGGTAACCATGTCCGGACTCGGCATCCTGCAGCTGCAGCAGAAAGTCGCCGTCCTGGGGTCGCCGATCCCAGACGAGGTGCAGCGAGCTGGCGCTGCAAGCTTGCAACTGGGGTGCCATGGGCGCTGTGGGCGGATTGCCGGCTGTACTGTAGCTGGTCACCTGCGAATACGCTGACTGCCCGACCTCGTTAACGGCGGCCAGACGAAAGCTATAGACGGTCGTCGACTGCAGCTTGTTTAGCACGTAATGCTTGGCTCTGACCTTGGCCAGTTCCACGAACTGCAGTGCATTGCCACGCCCCTCGTCGTAATCCAACAGATAGTGTTGAATGGGCGCTCCGTTGGCTGCCGGCGCCGTCCAGCGCAAATTAATAGAGCTCTTGGTGCGCGACACCAGCTTTGGAGGCAGCGGCTGGTCCGGCTCGCAAGCCGGCGTCTTGAACTCGGCGGGCTCGCTGACGCTTCCCTGCAGCTGCTGATAGTGCACTTGCAGCCGCACCAAATACTCCTGCCCCGGCTGTAGATCCTGGACAATGCACTCGTATGCCTCTCCGCGGTAGAGACTCTTGTACTTGCATTGTTTTCCCGTGTCACTAAGTAGCACTTGGTAGCGCAAGTCCCGCACGTTTACCAGCAGCGCGTCCGTGATGGACGGCGGGACCCAAATGATTTTTGCGGTGCGCGAACTAACGTCGATCACCTCCGGCTTATCGATGGCCGAAATCTGTTCCACAATCAAAGCCTTGTAGTCCTCCTCATCTTCGGGGGCCAAGTTCGATGTGTCCTCGCCATCGTCAGATGTGCCCACAGAGCTGGTACCGCCCGCACTGCTACCCGTGGCAACTTCCCCCTGCTGCCCAGTTGGGTTCAAAACGGCCGCGTTGCGCTGCTGCGACTGCGATTGTGACTGCTGCTGTTGGTGCGGCACGTGACGTCCATGGTTGTGCATGTGAGTGTTGTGCTGCTGCTGTGTTCCTGGAATGTTGTTGTTGTTGTTGCTGTTGTTGTAATGCCCATTGGTGTCACTGCGTCGCGGAGAGGGCGAGTGCGTGGGCGTGGACATGGTGGAGTCTATGGATTGAACAGAATAATAAGTTTTCTTCTTAAACGAAGTGTTAGTTAGATAGTATGTGTAGTTACTTCTTAGCTCGCGCCACTTTTCCAACCTACGCAGCATCTTCATGTGCTGCCGCTGACTACGCTCGTCCCTATAGTGGGGTGGTGATGGCGAGTGCGGGGAATGTAAATGCGGCTGGGGCGTTGGCGGAGCCACTCCGCCGCCCGTAGCGGACGTGGGCTGCTGCTGGGCGCCTGGTGGAGGCGGCGGCGGCGGCATATGATAGTGAGGTGGCCCATTGCCAGTCGGTCCAGGACCCGGAGGATAGCCAGGCAGCGGCGTATAGAAATGCGATGTGCCATTGCTGCTTATCTGAAAGCGGAATAAAAGGTTTAGTTCAATTGCGACCAATAACAATTTCGCTAAGTGCATATACAATTGTTTCAGTTGTCGACGTGGTCGTCGTAGATTCTTGAATCTTCTTCGGCTTCATTTCAGACAGCGACTGTGCAATAATTAACCACGTCAACGATAACTATAAATAAACCAACGCCAACTACGCGCTGATAAACAATCGCAAAAAATCACTTTTCAAATCACTCATCGCTACCGGAACTTGAGTTTAGGCTTTCATTTTCGGGAGACTTATAGTTTTATTTTTGTTGTTGTGAATTTTCAATTAATTCTTTTAAATTTGACGTTCTGTACTTCACCCGATTAGCTAGTAAACATTGTCTACTTAACGCACGTATTTTTTCTGTTATGGTAACTCATTGTTATGCTCTAATGTGTCTGTTAGGAATGCAATAATGGTGGAATGATAGTTGTGTATCGCATAAGTATGTTAATAAAATAGGCGGAATTCTTGAATCGTTGCTTATTATTATAAGAAATTTGTCAATGAAATTGTATATGCATTTTTATTTGCTTTTTAGACAATGTATATATTTCCGGCGTATCAAAAATCTATCGATACGAAAATATCGATAAATACTGACTCTGGCAACGCTGTTCTGCAATCATGTTACTGCTAAACGAACCCGATAAACGCTGCGCGCGCATTTGCATTACAGAGAGTAATTTAAAGCATTTTATTTGGCAAAATTGCTCGATTACAAGAAAAACATCGTTCGAGCCAAATGTGGCGAAGCAATATTAAAACATTAGTTGCATAAGCCCGATATTAACATATTTTTCTAGCAAGTGGTGCGATTATTGCCATCAAGTTGGCAAATTGTTGGTTTTAAATGCGGTCGCGGCAGCAGCTTTAAAAAGTGCACCACCTAGCTGTTTGCTTTACGAGAGCCATATTACAAATTGACATTATTACACATAATAATAAAAAGCAAGTTACAATGCTCAACGAGGAGATACCCTGTACACTATACTACTACACAAAAAACCAATTTTAACAGTACATTTGTGGAATTTGCATAAACCCCATTTATCTAATGACTTCCAATTGTGTGCAAATACTGAGCACGGTTATATCTCTTAAAATGCTTATACTGTTAATTTTGGAAGGAACGGGCGAGGCTTCATAAATGTTAAATATACGTGAACCTTAATACCAAATTGTGGGTTTCCAGCTCTCATCTCCGAGACATGTTTAGTTTCTGTCATATGTAGATTATAAGATCAGTTATTTAATTGTTTGTGGTATAAATCTAGATCTAAATCAGTCTCTTTCACACAAAAACTATTGCCAACCAATATTCAATTCCGCTAGATTAGGATTCTGTGTGTAATATATAATAAATGTGCTCATTGTTGTCCCAAGAAACATAGAATGTATATATAATATAATATAATATATAAAATATAATAAGAGACTATATAATATCAAGCTCTGATCAAGACTCTTCATACATACTATATTTGGACGGAGATGTCTACTTGAATGCGTCACACATTTCGTGTCAAAATTATAATACTTACGCAAGGGTATAAGAGTCTAGCTATTTAAATTAGCATACAATCAAGTGATAATGAGATTGCGAAAATGAAGCGGAAGTTGGCTTTCGTCTCAGTAAATTTGTGGCTGCTACAGTCATGAAAATTTGGAACAGAAAATTTAAATGGAAAAACATAGAGAAGGGTACCGAAGATGAAATACCCTGGCAGACTTATGCATGATATATTTTCAATCTCATTAACACATGCGAACTTTCTATCTTTGCATACAAATTGATGAATGGACATGCCCATATCGGATCAATTCTTTATCCTTATGAATGTTTGCCCGTAAGTAGTTCGAAATCTGTGGCAAAATTATACAACCCTCTTGAAGAGTATAAAAAAAAACCCCGTCACTTTTATTTCAGTAACTAAGCGTGACGACGCGTCGTCGGCAACGATGTTTCTGCTGCTCTACATATGACCCCGGATGAAGCTGTTGGCGCTGCAACATTTCAGTTTTAGTACCCTACACAATGCCAGTGGGTGACTGGTGCCGAGTGCAGCCCAGGGCAGTTAAGTATATATGTATAATATATAGGTATGTGCGCATCTATGCTGTGCCCGCAATGCTCACTGAAGGCGTAGTTAGATGAACACTGAACCTTATCGTAATAAGATTGCCAGCAGCATGCAGGACGGCAACACTTACGACAGGAATAAGATGTAATAAAAAGACTCCCTCTGCCTAAAATTGGGCTGTAAATAACATGTTCACGCATACACACATACATACGTATGAGTGAGTCGTTTAACAGTTGCACAGTGGTTCGGGCGAAGTCATAGAAAATATCAAAAATTCGAGTTGTTTGGGGCTTATTTATACTCATTCACAAGTGTAAAGAGTAAATTGATTTTGTGGAATGCTCATATACCCGAACTAAATATTAAAGTATACAATTTTTCATTCATGAGGTAATATTTGTTTAAGTCTTTCGCTCCCACAGTTTTAAAATCTAGAGTTAGCTATCTTAGCAGGAAAATGTCTAGATGCTCTTCAAAAAACGTTCAATGCCCATTTCCGCCCTATGTATATCTTCCTCAGTTTCAGAGCTAGAGTCGCCAAATATTGAACCAAGACTGCTCTAGGTTTTATGAAAGATCAATCCAAAAAGATATTATCTGCTCCGCAAAATAGGTAAAACTTTTACCCAGCAACTAATGCAATTCGCTCTTTTAGGAATCTTAACTATGTAAAGCGACGGTAAATATTGCAATGATTAAGCTAATTCTAAACTGTTTCTGTTTTTACTGTATTTAAGGAAGGCCTGCTTCTGTCTTTATCGCATCATTTGGCACTTGCTATTTTCAATCATAATTTGTACGTATATTTAAGTTATTGTAGCAATTGTTTGCCGACACGACACTGCAAATTAACAGATGGCTGGGTTTAGCCCGTTGTCTGGTTCCAGGAAAACCTCAGCTGAATCTGGTTTGCTCGACAGAAACTTTAGGCACGTAATATTTTATATACACTCTGCTTACACAGCAGTATATACATAGTATATACATTAGCTATATACTATGGAAGCTAGCTTTGGGTTAGGCCCAAACGACAAGTCGAGTCAACCTCAGACAGATCATTTGGCCTAAAATTGTATAGCAGTTGGACAATAAACATTGAATTATTAGTAATATTTATTAGAGTGGAAAGGGTATAGATATCGCATCCCGTAAGCATTTGTGTGTTAGTACGACAATCCGAAACTGAGTGCAGGGTAGCTCCTAGTCCCCATTTACGTACATCTCACTCGTACTTGGTTTATTTAAACTATTTTTATTTAACTTGAAAATATAATATGCACTGCCAATTGTTGTTGCGGCAGATTTTTAATTGCTGTTGACGATCGTCGCTCAATAAACTATAAATTTTATTAGTTTTATATTACGTTGCTGGTAGCTAGGAAAGCGTGACTGTCTGACTGGCTGCTGGCCAACTCACAAGTAAGAGCAGCTAGCTAACATTTATAAAGATGCTTCTTTTTATCCTGAAATGTAAGGGGCAAAAGCATGTCAGCAAGAGTTCGAGCAGCTTAGGAGTTCTGGCCATCGTGGGATCGGAGATTTGAGCTATGTGTCGCATAGGTAATGGAAATTTGTCTGATTGTGTATTAAATACATTTCATTTGCTTTTTTCTCTATGAAAACCACTTTCCCAATGTTAATTTCTCTTGTCAGTTTCGCATATTATGATTTCTTTTTTTGGAATTTCACCCGCAACTGTGAAAAATTGGCGAAAATTGGTTGAATTTTTTGGGAATATTCATTTTGGGAATATTCATACTTGCCAAAAAATCCAACGGGATGGTAAATGGAGGACAAAACTACTAAATACCTGCCTAATGATTATGTGACGACAACCAATTAAAACTTAAAGCCTTGAGGTGGATGGGCTTGCCTGTATGTAGGGTCGATAATATGTTTCGTGGTCGAAAATGTCTGCATTAATATGGAGGTTACAATTAACCTTTGAGTAAGTATACAATAAATTGAGTGATTGTGCCATGCAGTTTTGTAATTCGAAAAATGTTACTTACAAATGGCGCTGCATGCAGATGACCCTGTGCGGTATGCAACTGCTGGTACTGCTGCGGTGGCAGCACAACATGGGTCAGTGTCCCATTCTCATTTACATATGGTGGCACCTGCACCGGCATCGTCATCGTCGGCGGCTGTCGGTTGTGGGACACCATTTGAACGGCCGTTGGACCTGCAAACACACGAGAACAGAAGAGTAAGGTTTAGTACACAGTGAAATGATGTTATTGTTATGAATAAATTATCCTAGGGGTGCCAAAAGTGATATCCCCTTGCAGACATTTGACAAATGGACGATCACACCTCAGCCAACAGCTGTGAAGTAAAGTAGATCCGTGTTAGGAATATTGTTTATCCAACAACTCGATGAGAACATGAAATAGTAGTTATTTTGCGGCTGCCGGCTATTAGATACATACCTTGGTCCGACCCGGCTGACTCTGACATATGTATGCGATGTTGTCCAAACAAATAGAAGGAGCTATTAAAAGATTCATCAAGATAGCAAGAACTAGGCGGGAGGACCGACTATGGCATACACTGACCCTAGTTTCTTTCAATACATGGCTGTTAAAAAGCTTGGCAATAAAAATTTGCACAGCTATAACTCGGTAACCTTCTTTTATATAATTTTGTTCACACTTTACGAGAGTTGTGCTCAAAATATTTTTAGAAGCAACAAGTTTTGCATTATAGCACAATTTCTGACCGATCCATTCCGCCTTTTAAATATGTTATTTCTGCAGCACAGACCCGAATCTAAGTTAAATGAATAAAATTTTAATACTCTCCGCAAGGGCAAAACAAGACAAGACTAAGTTTCATTCGAGCCTAATTCAGGCAGTAGTTGTTTTACTATGGACATATATGTATATGCACACAAGAATGGGGGAACATAAATATTCGTAAAGCTGGGGCGGGACCCAATCAGCCGTAAAAAGTAGCCCCGCATAGCCAGCCGTTCTTTGGCTGTGGCTCCATTCCACGTACTCTCCACTTAGGTGTAAAAATGTCAGTTTAGTGCGTTGATGCGTACCGTTGCAAAGTAGAATTGATGATAGTTGATAACAACAACAGCTGAAAGTGCAATCCATTTAATAGGCAGGGGAAGTCTGAGTGTGCCCGGTGTAATTTACATGCATCACGGAATGAAGCAAGCTAGAAAACAGTGCTCGGGAATGGACGACTATAAGATACCCTTACGCTTCATTTAGTACATAATATGGTAACTGGTTAATATAGTACACAATAAATTCTATGTGTTGGGCCCGACATTTATGATATTTTCATTGTTATACCTTTACCAATATTTTTTTTTTTAATTTTAATTTTAATAACATAAAAGAATAAAATTTGTATATTGTAACTTCTAATAGATTGCAATATAATGTACCCATCATTAAAAGGGTAAAGGGTATATAAACAAGAAAGATATGCCATTTTTCGTACATCGAAGATATAATACCCTTGCAGGCATCTGCATTGTGTTTTAATACAAACATCTTATTACAGAACAATTATTGTTATTGGAGCTATATGGTATAATACTTGGATTCTGACAGGATACATGTGAGAAGAAACGCTTGGTCAAAATGTCTTCAAAACAATCTCATCTCGATTCCAAATATATATACTATATGGACCAGCTCGGTCGAATATGCCTCCTCCTATGCGTTACACATATCGTGATAAGATTATAATACCCTCTGCAAGGGTATAAATACCGACTAGACAGCTCCGGCGGGTTGCAAAGTGTTAAGAGGCAGCACACAGTTAAACGTCGAGGCCTGCGGATTGGGGAGTTCTGTGCGGGTGTAGACAGGGTGGGGCTTAACATTTGGCCAGCAGACAGTAAAATACTTGCAAGGCGAATGCGTCAGAGTGGCGGCTATTTGTACTTAAACTTAAACTTAATTAATGCTAAACAGCTTAGGAGCGCAAAAACTACCTAGCAAAGGTTGGTACTCTTAGCTCGATTCCTTGCTTCGCAAGCAAATTATACGACGTTATGAATTTAGGTAAGTAGAACTCATTTTTGGCACATGGACATCTTTGAATCATCTTTTAATTTTAATTGCATTCAAAATTGTATTTTCTTCCCAGCCTTTACACGTACCGAACACATGTCCGGGTTGTTCTTTCGTTCCAGCACAGCTCTCGTTACATCGAGAACAAATATTTTAGGATTTATTGTACAAACAAAACCGCAAATTGTTGTTGATTTGGCAAATTTTGCGGCGAAGAAATTGTGGGCTATATATTGGGTAAATATTCGTTTGAGTTTTACGAGCTTGTAATGTAAAAAACGCAAATATTATTTTAAGACATTCCGATTTAAACAAATAGTTTTCCAAGTGCAGCAACACTCTTTAATGAGGACGAGCGCACTTTACCCCAAGCAAGAAGAGTGAAAATAACACCTAAGTGCGGGATATAAGCATGACTGGATTCTGTAGCTGACATTCCTTACATTCCCCACATTCACTAGCCATATACACCTGTTGCAACAATTTACACAACCTTGGTACAAACTATATCCTTGCGGAGGCTATTACAATAGTTCCTCGAAATGTGAAAACATGCATGTATAATATGTTTATTTCTCGACGAGGACAACGTGCTTAGTTTATTTTTAGTTGTTTGTATGCAAACTAATTTGATGCTGCTTTGAAGAATTCCGATTCAGATTAATGTCTTTCTGACTTGTAGATTTCTTATAGTTAAATAGCGAAATAGAATATTGAGGGTCTCTTTTTATAGTTAGGTATTTAAGTTTATCGCAAATCTGTTATATTGATGCCAAGATATTCTTAATGACAGGCAATATTGTTACCCAACCGGATAAACATGAACCGGACGTACCTTAACCTGCAGTTCCAACCCCCGATGAGTCGACACAATTATAATTCGTGTAACAGCGAATGTTTTGGAATCATTTTTTGAACATTTGCATTTAAGTAGTAGCTAAAGGGGTACTTTAAGGTTTGGGGGAAATTATGCATATGCATGACTGTAAACACGTGTGTTGCAATGCTTCCAATCGACGACTGCTAATTGCGTCAAAACGCGTCATGAGTTAGACACGCTTAAATAAACAATTGGCGTAAAACGACGCTATGAGTCATTCCTAAGCCGCTGCACAACTGGCAAAAAATGCAAATAAGTAAGCAATGCGTTAGGCTCAAACAAACTGCAACTGCAACGTATAAAAATTAGTCTTTTCACGGGAATTAAATTAATGAATGCGGCTCAAACGATTTTAATTATCGATACATACTATAAAAGCTAATTGAGAGAACAACAAATACAATTCACTTTTAAAAATTTTGGCTCCATCAAAACATTTTCAATTGTTTAGGGTATCAATAAGAAACGAGCATCGAGAACCTCCATCGGTCGGTCACGCTATTAGAAAATTGTGTATTCTAATTAGGCTTTTAGCACTTAATTTTTATAATTTGATACATTGAATAATTAGGAAGACACTCGTTTTTGTTGACCATTTAATAGATAAATTAACACATCTGACATATATACATATATATATATATATATATATATATATATATATATATATATATACATCCTCACCTACATTTAACCAATTACCAAACGAAGCTCGCGCTTTTTAGACCTTCTCACATATGAAAAAATGAATTCTCCGTAGACTCATTAACCGAAAAAACTTAAAGTAATAGCTTATACACAAAACACAATCGTAGCAGCAAAACCGATTATTCCAATTAATGGCTGAAATCAGTATTAATATATAAGTTTCCTCCAACTCAACTATGCAGGAATTTAGACCTGACTGATACAGGGTCGGTCAAGCGATAAAAAAACATAATGAGAAAGCACGGCTATCTTTGGCACACCGAAGATTTACTTTTGCCAATTTAAATTGATGGATTGCCTATCACACAAGACAAAGACAATATAAATAAGAATTAAAAAATAAATCGGTACTCTCGCGCTCTCCAACTTAAAGTTTGAGGAGCGAAAAGTCAGACTAGAAATTTTGGATGGCATTCAAATGTTTTTATATTGTCTTTGCATAAAGCAATCCTCAGTCTTACCTTAACTCATCTAGAAGACACTCTTGAACTTGAATTCGAACTCGAATAAGACATGGTGCTCATATCTAGAGTAGTCTGAGGTCATAAACACCTAGGACATGTCGGTGTTTAATTCATGGGTCAAACGCATTCAAGGTGACTTGAAGAGTTACCATTTACCATGCTCATTCGGACATGTTTTCAGGCCTGATCATTCAACTGAACGTATGCTTATAATATAAATGCATACGTGCACTTATGAACATATAGCCAATAACTTCCGCCTTTTTTAACCGCTCTGGATGGAATTTTTTTTAGTAGATCTTATAGAGCCATAAAATATGTGTATTTCACAAAAAGATGACATCCTTAATTGATTTAGAGGCATGTGGAGAAGTGATATCGAGAAGCTACATGTTTAATTAAGTGACTCTAGCTATTAAAACATAACTTGCTAATTTAGATTTCAATCGATTTTATGCAAATGGGGCAAGTTATCGATGATTTGAAATAAATAATCATCTGCGAACTTAATCGACTCGGCTCTTAATGCTCAGCAAGAATAGCGAGACGAATCCTTCTGCCTGTTAAAACATTTGCACAGAACCATTTTTATTACTATTCTTACCCATTTTCAATGGGTTAAGGGCATACAAATAAACAAGAAAGAAGGCTACCTTAGGATAAAAGTCTTAAAGCTAAAAGGCTCATTTAACCTTGCGTTCAGATGTGGACGCATTTAAATGTCATAATTGAACACTGAGTAATCGCTTTATGGGCGAAACTGAGCTGCATATTTGGTGTATCTAGCTCTAACTCTTAAATCAATGCGATAAGCCAGACGGACAGAAAACTGGACACGACTCAATTGACTTGTAATTATGACTTCTAATAACTGTATTATGTATTCAATGTATCTGGAGTCGGAGACAGAACACAGCTTTATTTCATCCTTTTCGAGTATTTGTGAAAAAAAAAGACTCATTGCATGTAAGCTGATTGTCGATCTGACGTCTGAAAATAAATGGGCACTGCCTACCAAGGCTGTCAACTTTAATGCCGGCGATTACTCGATGAAATTTTCACTTGGCTAGAGAGCAACAAATGCCAAAATACTCGAAGGAGCTGTCACTGTTTAAATTGCAGTTACCATTTTGATATTTTTTGGGCAGTATGCTTGAGAAGTGACATCATCATCTCGACTGGGACGTGTGGTTCTCTCCACACCCATGATCAGAACAAGATATGGCCTCACCCTGACCTCGTTAAGTTGCCGCATTTGCGAGTGCCCATAAAAAGTTGGAAGATTCGGAGGCAACACTGGCAGGCGTCTGCTTGCCAAGTCCAAAGATGCGCGCTTGGGAAATGGGATTGAGAAATCCCATCCCCACGATTGCATAACTGCAAAAAGTTGAACGCTTGTCCGTCTGACCTTGTCCGTGCACCACCGGGCCTTCGCACTGGGAAGGTAAAAGCAGTGGGAGGGACGTGGCTCAGGCTAGCCTGCAGAAATACCATTCCGAATTGCATTCAAAAGTTTTGCCAGCAACCACTAATTGAAAGCGGAGTCGAGTCTGTCACTTGCACTTACACTTGAGGATACTTGGCGTACGAGTATATTCAGTCATTGTTTAGTTTCGCTTACCTGTAACAAGAAAGAAAAATAGTTTAGAATAAAACAAAAAAACATTTTGAGTAGGGTGAATATGTGTTGAAATCGATATCTATAGATTTTTAGTCTTTGCCCGCCCAATTGGGGCCAAACAATTTAGCACTTTATTTGCCGAGTATATATTCCAAGACTTAAATTAATTGGGACAATAAACTCTGCCTTTCTTTTTGAATGAAAAGTTTTCATACAACAATCCGATGGCAAATAAATTATATACTTGTTCAAGGCAAATTTATTAGGAAACTTTAAAAACTAGCTTGCACATATCCAGGCGGTCAATTCGACAAGCAGCAGGATTCAGCAAGTCTCCCAACTAAGGATGTATACACTTTATGATGGCATCGGACAGACCAAACTATAAACTTTATGTGAAGTTAGTGCACGATTAGCCTTTTTGAAAATTTAGTTTGCAAGTGAAAAATTGAAGGAAAACTTAGCTGCATAACATAACAAAACATAAATAAACATAGTCAAGATTCAAATAATTAAAATTAAAAAAAATCTTGACAAAGTATAATTCTTAGCTATAAATTTCGGTTTTTTGGGATCTAAAATATAAAAATATCGGTTTCATCAAACGCGGTCTTAAACTTAAGCTTGCTACATGGAACACATACATAATATGTTACCAAATCATAAAACCTAATTGAGTTGCCTTAAAAAATTGTATGAATATTATATTTCATAAGATGGCAAAGATATTTTTATAACTCTAATCGAAGGTCCTTGCAATTTACAAAAGGATCGTTTTAAAATTTAAAATATATAGTCCACTATATTATATGCAGAATGAGTTTATCATTTGTTTCGATATCTCTTCCTATTTTCATAATATCGATAAATATCGATTTTGAAACAAAGTTTTTTAGGTAAAACTCGGAAAATATTTCTCCATAATCCTAGAGTTTTAAAAGGCTAAAGCTAGCTATGCAATTTTGGAACATAAACATCGAAGATATAAATAAAATCATTACTACTACATAAAGTAGTTAGTATGTATATATTTTATGTTATAACAAGGTTAATTCTACCCTTGATATATATATAATTTAGTTTATCCTGATTGAAGCCGTAAGAGATACGAGGCTGACATTTTTACTGAAGTTTCCTTTTGGGTCGAAAGAAAGCACCAACTTGGGCTTTGGCAAATTCGACCTTTAAGTGAAGGAACAACCAAGAGCCATATAATTGTCCTTTGTATAGCGACGCCATGAGCCTATGTGTCTGAGCGTCGGACTAACAAGCAAGAGGTCGCAGGTTCAATTCCAGCAGCATTTGACACTTTCAATATTTGTCTATTCTATCTGTTTTTATTCACAATAAAATAAGGTAAATATTAAGTTATAAAGACAGATTAGGTTTTTGAGCGTCGGACTAACAAACAAGAGGTCGCCGGTTCAACTCCAGCAGAATTTTACATTTTCAATATTTGTTTATTCTATTTAATTTTATTCACAATTAAATAAGAAAAACATTAATATTAAATAATAAAGACAGATAAAGTTATGGAAAATGAATGACAGTTAACAATTATAGCCAACTTTTTGTTTATTTTTGAATTGTTTTGTCAACTACAAAGCTACTAAATGCATGCTCTGGCAGTTGTTTGAGCACGAGTTTAAGTTCCAGAGAAAGACAGAAAATGTGTATTTGAAATAAATTTCTTTTGTGTGCATAAGGCAAGACAATTAATATGAATAACGAGAGCAGAACTTCATTTTCAGCTAGCGTTTGTAAAGAAGGCGGACGGGCGAGGAATGATAAATATGTGGTCAATGTGTGCCCTAAAAAAGTTTTGTATATTTTTGAAAAATTCCAGTATCAATTGAATTTTCTACATTATTCACTTGACCCCGACGAAGACGGGTAATTTCCTAATAATATGTAACATACAAACAGCAAAACTTGTCGTAGCTTGGAGTTTAATTATTACTTTGTTAAGTGGAAAATTGATAGGGGTGCGCGTAAGGGGCGTGGCAACCCATTGCATAGATGCGTGGGGAAAAGTTTACCGGCCTAACCTCGCATGAACAAAGTCATATCGGGAAATGCTAGCTTCCAGTGTACAATTTTTGCCATTTTTAATGGGTACATTGTACGAAAAAGACGACGAAAAAATCCCAACAAGGCAAACATCAGCAGCGAAGGGGCAAAACGATAAAGTTTAAAAGGATCAAATCGAGCACACATATCCACATATCAGGAACAGCAGCCTGGGAAAGCAGAGCTACATATGAATAGCACTTAGCTTGTAAGGCTGAAGTAGGAGATGGACTGTCTGCATCCGTGTGTGTGTGTGAGAGAGAGATACGTATATAGAGAGAGAGCGAGTGAGAGAGAGATGAAAGATGGTATAGTTACAATTTTAATGCACGTTGCATGTGTGCCCCGTTCGTCATCCCTTCACCATCCTTCGCCCCGTTTATCTTAAGTAAGTTCTGTTGTTTGATGCCAATTTTTTGCATTGCTCCTCTTTTTTTGTCGGTTGTTGAACCCGTTGGGCGCTTGGGCCATAAGTGGCCCTGGCCAAGCAGCAGCAGTAACAGCAGCAGTGACAACAACAACAACAACAACAGCAACAACAACAATGGGAAAAACGACAATGACAAGAGTAACAGAAAATAAATGAAAACTGCGCTGAGCTGACGCTGCCATTCCGGCTGCGATTTTTTCACCAGAGTCAAGAAAAATACGACGAAATAAATAAAATGCGTTCAAAAGACACATAAAATATGTTCAAATAATAAGCACACGCACACACACACACATACATACTTACATATATTTTAGCTACTGGGCGCCATTTTTGTATATGTATCTTGAGATTTATGTTTGCATAATTTTAATGTTGTCAACTATTATTGTTTAATTTCCAAGTTTGTAGACTATTTTATGGATGTCCTCTGGTCTAGACACGCTGCTGCGCCCCTTGCGAACCCAACACATTTGCGTCTATCATTAAAAGGCAATTAAAGTGTATTCGTAACACGTGAAACCCGGCCAAAATGTCAGCCAGAGACTTCAAGAGCCGCCGCTCGAGACGGTTCGCGTCTTTTGCAACTATTCGCAAGGTCACGTCCAACAAAGAGAATCACCTGTGAGTCTGCGCGATTCTAAACTGAGCCTGTTGCTAGCAAATAGAAGACGAACGTAAAAACGTATTGCGGACGAAATACGCTTAAAAGCCAGCGTGTAATTGAGGTGAGACTAAGCCCACGAGAAATAATTGGTGAGACGTGTCCAAAACATGGCGATAAAATAAAGAATTCGTCTGTAATTTGAACTTTTGAAATGTGCCAAAAATCTCTTCTGTCGATAGTCGATCTTCTTTGACTGCTGTTCTCGAGCCAAGTTTCTAGGCTGCGGATTGGTATTGATTGATAATTTGAACTCAATAATAACTTTTTCATCGATTAATAATAATAAATAATAACTTTTCTGTATGAGTTCTTTCTCTCCTCCTAAACTGCTTTGATTAAACTTGTCGACTGTGTTTGATTGCAATCGGGTTGAAGGGAATTTTTAAAATATATTAGTACGATTTTTCGTATATCATAAAACATAAGCACAATATCTTCCAATAGCCCCTATCACTACCAATAAAACAGTTCTTAAAAATTTAAAAAAACATGAAGCACAAATTCTGTTTGCTGTATTTCAATAGGGTAAGCGTAACAACAGGTTAATGGCATAACAGCTACACAATATAAACATATTATCTTGTCAAACTAAGCAAATTTATATAACATCATATCTAATTGAAAAAACGCCCGTACATTGTTCTAGCTCAGTACCATATATGTTATGGGCTATACGGGGCTTTGAATTGGAAAATCGAAAAAAAATTACTGAGCAAGTTTTTTTTTAAACGGTTATAACTTGGTTATAGACTATAGACTTCAATACCTCTTCATGATTCTTTGGAATCTTTGAAGGTTAAATTACGCAAAAATGACTTCAATTCTGTATTAACATATTCAACAAATTCAACTACAACCGTAGTTAAGAAGCACAAACTGAATACGACTTTAAATCATTGTAACTAACCGTCAAATTGCACAAAACCAATATACCTTTTTCATGTTGTGAATGTATTTTACCTTAGAATAACTTTTTTTTTTTGTTTTTTGTTTTTGTTATTCATGAGCCACAATGAACCAAAAACAAAGTGTTCAGCCTTACCGCATT
This sequence comes from Drosophila montana, assembly GCF_035044405.1. Taxonomy (NCBI): domain Eukaryota; kingdom Metazoa; phylum Arthropoda; class Insecta; order Diptera; family Drosophilidae; genus Drosophila; species Drosophila montana. Next base: position 1,789,492 of record NW_026996920.1, read on the forward strand.
TTGGCTGTTGTACGGGGCAATGTGGCCAAGGGCGGCTAATGCTCCGTCAGTCATACCAGATACCAGAACATTCATTCAGTTCAACGACAATGAGAGATACAAAGCGTTCAAAGTATCTACACATATATATATATATATGTACTAGCATACATATGTACATACGTTCAGAAGTAGGTAAGTGCAGCGTTGGACTCTTAAAGAACTCGTTTGAGGACTGCCGATGACATTTTCGCGCTTTAAAAACCCTCATAAATTTTAGTTTAAGAAACTTGTTTGCTCCGAGAGCAGATCATATGCAAATTACCACAATAGTCAACCATGACTCAGAGACAAGCAATAGACTTTTAAGTGAAAGATAGACAAAAAAAAATTGTACGAGTGCTTGCCTAAGTGTATTTGAAATAACAAATTAATTAGTGTACACTGGGGTACAATGGTCAGGGTTCGAAATGTCAGGTCGGTTAAGGGCAGGTTGCGTTATGCCGTTCAGATGTAACTAAGTATGTGGGCACTTTTTATTACAGTAATATGTGACAACAATATGTCGCAAAAGCTATTTAATAAACAACGATAAACGAATATTTGCGACATGTTAAAAATATGGATAAGTACGCTTTTTGAGCCTGACAAAAATTTATTTAAATAAAAAGCTTTTTCTTTCTAATTTTCAATAACTCCCCCCATTTCCCATCGATAAATGCCTTTTTCGTGAGCATATCTCGCAGAGCTAGGACAACAATTTTGGTCACATGATTCATACATATATATAGGATAAGATAGGGTATAAGGATTTAGTGATTTATTTTGGATTTATTGTCCGATCCTTAACGTATACAGGCCGAAGTGCAAGTTCTACCGGAGTTTATTTGGATTTTAAGGGGAGCCGAGCACATAATTTAACACTAATACTATTGAAAATGAGTAAAGCAAGAGTATATAATGCATTTGGGTAAATGCTTAAGCAACAGAAGCTATCTCCGACCACACAGAGTACTTATAAATTTGGTTTTGTCTGTCAATATATTCACAGCCAGTGAACCAAAAGTAAATGTAATCTTCTTAAATATGCATTAGTTGGTCGCATTTGATGAAAATGTCAAGTAAGATATGTCATTTAACCAGCAGTTTATTATCTGTATGTCCCAGTTATGGAACAAAGGAAATAATTGACATTAGACAAGCAGAAGTAGTTTTCGTATGTGGCTAAATTTCTCAACCCACACACATTTGACACTGCATTAGACATTTGACAGTGCATTAGACGGCATATAGAGTATATTTTGTACACGAAATGTGCTGAGAATTAATGCTGCCTCTCGTTGCCTCGTTGTTGTCGCAGCTCGGGGCTTGGGCTTGCATTCCTCCTCTTTTCACTTTTCGTCAATCCGCCCCATCAGGCCACAATTAGCTGCTGGCGAGCAATTTGTCATTTGGCTTTGACAGCCTGTCGTCTCTGGATGTTGTCATTAGCATTGCAGAAGTTTGCATCACGAAACGCGCAGCTGGCATAATCTTTAAGACCAACTTGCATCGCACTCGAAAGCGGAGCCGGCTTGTTCAAACTAAGTGAACATATGCGTGCTCTAGTCGAGAGCGCCCGACTAGGAGACAAACTTTCGAGTTTCATTAAATACATACACACACAAAAACGAACATAAATACTCAAATACACGCATCAAAATGTGGGTAACTTTTGAACATTTGTGTTATGATGTTTTGAAAAAGAAAATAGTTTTTCTGACAAAAAGTGACTTCTTTGCCGATCGTTTCTATGACAGTTATACGTAAATAAATATACTTTGTGGAGTTGGACTCATATTTTTCAATGCAAAACACATTCCATACCCTGTGCAAGGGTATAAACCTATTTTTAGGTGTTGAATTATATCGCACTATTGCATTTTCGATGCCACAAAAATTGTTGCCTGCAAGCTGTGACTACTTTTGCCCACTTAAAGGTTCAAAGTTCCAACTTTTGCTCACTTTTCACCCAGAAAGACGGCTTAGTTACATTTTATACTTTCTAGCTCGTACGGTACTGGCTGTGCCTTAACAAACTAATATATATATAAATATATATAAACATAGAATTCACTTCTTTTACAATCAGTTTTCCCAACTATTTTTATATATTTTGTGTACATATTATTTAGACGCTTAAAAGCCCAAGTTCCTACAACCTACGTATTGTCGACTGTTTTCCTTATAGATTGCGCATTTTTTTGGGATTTAAAATAAAAAGAAAGAAACTTGTTGATAAGCACGCAAGCAATGCCAACTTAATTCGGAAGCCTCAAATGGAATAGCGCTTGGTTTACAAAAACAAAAAAAAAATGTTCCTCAATTTCGCACTCGCGTCGTCGTTTTGGGGAAGTGGGTCACAAAAGCATGCTCAGCATTCTTATAATTATAACATGCTCTGAATCCATATCAATATAGCCCCGTCGCCGTCGGTAGACCGCCCCGGGAGCAAATTCCATTAGAAGCCCAACACGCACTTAGTGCCATTTCCTCTGCAAGTTTATTCGATTAACTACAATCAGAGCAGGGCTGGTGGGAGTGAAAAGTCATTGTCGGAGCAGGAACAGCGTCTCCTTTGTTTGGTAAGCTGACTCCGTGTCGAGGGGTTGCTGGGGCAAAATCACGTAATTGTAAATTATGAGCAGGAATGGAGAAATATGTTAAAGGTGCTGTCGCCGCTTTCAACTCCAGCCAGATGCAATTAACACTTGCCACGTGTGTTGCCGGGAACTTAACTTAATTTGTCAATTTGAAATTAATATCACACCAGCTAGCTGTTCGACTTTAGTTTCGCATTGGAAATACATAAGAGAAGCTCAGCTCTCTCTTGATAATAGTCGAAGATTCAATATTTGATGGGTTGACTAGACCAATTAGTGTTAATGACACTCATTAATTAGAAAATGTTTCTGAGTTGCATTAAATCGGATTTAATTCAATTCAATTTGCTCCTCTCTCCCAACTCCAAACAGGCGGTTGACAGATGAGTTAATATCTATTTGAGTTTTTGCTTTATTCCGAATCATTCGATTGTGGCTAGCAAAAATGGAAGCTTGACCTGATACTAATTTGGGCTTAGCCCGAGTCCCAGTTCTAGTTAAACAACTTTGGCCTAACGTACTATTAATGTGGGTGTTGATAAAAGCTGTTGTTGTCGAACAGAAGTCGAAATGCGAGTGTGGTTTCTACAGAGATACGCCAATTATCTACATCCATATGTTTTTATATAGTATATGCGTACAGGGCGGTTTGGTTATGATAAAATACTTTTAGTATTTATGTGACTTGTCATTATTTGATGTTTCAATAGTAAATTGCAAATTTGGGTGAGATTCTACTAAAGTACGGGGTTAACGCGTTTCTCTATCCCATGTTACATTAGCTCCCTTCGAGCCTGATTTGATAAGTTCAAAGAACATATGGATTTCGATCAATGTATTTCCCTTCATCAGTTGAGCGATTTCTCATGTTAAAATTGTATCTTCTAGTAAATATTATTATTATTTTTCTAATTTGCAAGGGCACCCTATTTCTGCTAGATTATTTCTCTCGAGTGCGCAACAACATTTTTTTGCGCGGGCGTATGTTGTCACGCCCCGGGCCAGTTTCTACAGTTACTATAGTTTTCTTTCTTCTCTGGCAAACGCCAATGTAATCTTTGGAATTAAATTCACTAAGCTATGCCATGATAGCCAATTAGCTGTTGAAAAGAACTCAAATTATGAAGATAATTTTCCATCAATATCTGGCACACATCTGCAAAGGCAAAGACCGAAAGCTTGTGCACCCAAAGAGTTGGGAGCGAAGTTGCGAGCGTCATCTCGAAGTCATAGAATGTGAAGTTAAACACAGCCAGCCGGGGCTTAAGAAAGTTTCTCATGGCAAAGTGAGATGCCTGACGGCTGCCAAAGTGGCGCTTGTGCAGGGATTATGATGGCTGTAATTAGCAGCCAACAGTCGGAGGGGAATTCGATGGGATAACTCACCATATTCCGCCGAGATGGCGCACATGGGCTGGTGATGATGCTGATGCGCGTGCGGATGGTGTGGATGCTGTGGACAGATACCCTCGTGCGGGTGCGGTGCAATGTAGTATTCCGATGGAAAGAAATCGCCCGGGTACTGAATATATAGCGGCCCAGGAGGCAGCGAGGCTGCAACTGGCGGTCCGATGCCATTGGTGCCATTACTTGCGCCATTTCCCTGGCCGCCGCCGCCGCCAACTCCGCTGTTGCTCGACACGCTGCTCACGCTGCTGGCCGAGGAGTCCCCAGAGCTGCCGTTGGGCGAGATGCCGCCGTGTCCGTTCTCGTGGGGCTGTGGCTGGGGCTGCTGCTCGTGCGCCGCCGACGGGCTCGGCCCATGGTGCATGCCATTGTTGGACGGCGGCGGCGGCGGTGGCTGCAGCATATGATGGTGGTGCTGCATGGCCGCCAGCAAAGCCAGCTGCTGCTGCGGATGGTGCAGCGCACAGACTGGCGGCACTATCTGGGCACCCTGAGGCGGTGTCGCCGTTTGCTGCAGCAGTGGCGGCGACGATGGCAGCGAACAGTTGCTGGAACTGCCGTCCGCGGCGGCGTGCTGCTGCTGCTGCTGCTGCAACTGCAACTGCGATGGCGCTGCCAGCAGCGGTGCCGGCTGCGAAAGTAGCTGCGGTGCTGGGAGCGGTGTATTTTGCACCATGACGATGTTGCCGGCTGGCGAGGCGGCCTTCGAGTTGGAACTGCTATTCAGACTCGTCGTGGACGATGTTGAGGAAGAGCATCTGCCCGCATTGTGGCTTCCGCCGGTGACGTGGCTGTTATTGTTGCTGTTGCTGGTGCCAATGCTGCTGCTGGCTGTAAGGTTACGGCTACTTTGTTGTTCGGTAACATTAAGTCGCACCATGCTAGGAGCCTCAGGATATGCAAGCGCTGCTCTGTCCTTTCCTGGTTTTTGTCGATTTAGCAGTTGCTTAGAACATGTTTATCGCACTGGTCTCTACAATGCTAGTTAGTTAGTTTATCTGCAATAAAACATTGAAAGAAGACGGCAAAGGGGTTGGGCTTCAATTAATAACTAGATCCAAAGCTCCATTAGGCTTTACTTGATAGTCAACCGGACTTGTTTGCGTTTGCTGCTCCTGTTCGGGTCGTTATTGGGATCGAGCTGTGGACAGTGAGTCCGTAATCTCCAATTAAATAGATCAAACGTCTTCAACCAACTTGTTACAAGTTTAGTTGGACTTTTACTATTTTGGCATTGGGACGGGGGATGGGCTGATGATCTATGACATAAAGCTGAATAGTTTCAAATTATCGCTATACTGTTCTAGCCTATGGTAATTCTGTTCTTTTATTCGAGTTCTTTTTATTATTTTGATCAGCATATTGAGATCTTATATTACATATGAAACAAGAGTTCCATTTATAAACACATATTATTTGTTTTCCAACAACGATCGAATGCATATATACGATATATTGGAAGTAAGAAGATCGAATTTATAAAATTTATAAAAAGTTTCATTGCCTAAGTCTAAAACCTCTTAAATGTCTGAAAAGACATTTACAAAATACTTTTTAATCTTTCTTATTCCAAATTTAATTGTTTACTAACCGATTTTGTATCTATAAGATTTTATAAGATTTATTTTCAAAATTAAAGATCATAAAATAATGATTTGTTTTTTCTCCTCTCAACTTGAAAATTATTTCCAAACCTATGTCCACTTGCTCAAAGCAGTAGAGATAGATTGAAACATTTTCACGATCGGAAAATGGGTGGAAGAGTGATATTTATAATTCAAAGATAAAAACTAGGCCCGGGCAAGGCTGGGTAATACTCATAGGTTATAATTCAACTTTGAAGGTATAGAAATAAAGCGTATTTTAATCGGTTTGATTGGATTCACGGCTTCACGCCATTGGCTTTCCCTTGGATTCCCCTTAGCACCCACTTAATACTCATCCTCTTTTCGTCTGTAACGAAATATGATGCCTTTGTTTTTACGGTGGCAACTAAAGCCACTAGTCTTTTAGGTTTTTGTATTTTTTTTTTATTTAGCTGTTAATGCAGCTTTTATTTAATGGGCTTCTTTTGTCTTTTCGTCCGTTTTACGTGCCCCGTCGTTGCATTTATCGCACCTTCCACGCTGGCTGCCAGTTTTTGACAAAGGTGTTGGTCATTGGGTATTGTATATCCAGTTATAGAGTTCATTGAGCCATCCCCTAATGCATTTATTTTGAAAACATTGACAAGAGTAGCTTTAAGGGCTGGCGTTTCAAGTGAAATCCTAGAACACCTCTAAATGGGCTAATGTTTGAGATGTTGGTTGGCATCATTCACTATCCCACAGGTCGCATGTTTAATCCTATCTAATTGATATAGTGCAGCAGGCGGCAGGCAGCAGGCAGCAACGTCAACCGTACCCGAATCTGAGACAAAAAACAATGGGCGAGTCTGCTTCCACCTGTCTCAATATGTGCTCTTGCGACTGTCTCAAGTGCTTCACACCTACTCACGTCCCAGACAATAGCAACACGCACCGTCAGCAATGACGCCAACGTCGTTGACGATGCCACGCGGAAATTTACGCAGCTTAGTAATTGCCTTCTTTTTTTCTATTAAATGTCAGACAGTGTCTGGGAATACATACGTTGAGAGACTCGCTTAGACCCTGCGCATTTGTGTCAGAAGTGTCTAGACCGGCTTTTAAGTGGGAGCGTAAGCGACCAAATGAGGGGATTGTCCCGGCGGGCCTCTTGCCGGCAAAGTATTTGCGACACCTTCAGCGCCTTGATAAGTCCACTTGTTTTAACCTCAGCGGCTGCTTCCGTATAATCAAAAATCAGTATCGATTCAGTGTCTGGCATTGTGGCAAATCTTAAGACTTGAGGACTGACTGATAATCCGATTACGAGAATGCGCAAAGGAAATTAATCTGGTAAGCACTGATATAAAATATGCATTTGGCTTTTGTAAAGGACCCTTAGAGAGGATATCATCAATTATTCAAAGTGCGAAAGGTGCGACGCTTTGAAGGAGCCATCTCTTTTAAGCCCAATTGACGACACATTAAAGTTAACTGCGAATCGAGTCCCTAAATATCTCAGGAATGTGGTCGCTTCGGACCAAATACTGGAATAACAAAGTATCGGAAATGGTAGAAATATGCGAGAAGAATATTGATGCTGTGTTTGAGCAATATATAGTGAGACACAGAAACAGGTAAGCGAACAAAGCTTGAAAAATAACAATGTCCCTTTTTAATCTAATCTTTCTAATCTGACAGTTACATGATATAGTGCTCGGATCCAACCAATACCGACATATTAACTGCCTGCAGCAGAAAGGTTTTATCCGAGTTTTCTCTAGCGCAAATTGAACTTTCGGGCAACAAATCTGAAACTTTCACCTTGGGTGGATTTTTCTAACACATGTTTCCACAGAATTTGTAAGATACTTATTGTCAATCCTAACCACAGTTTTTAAGAACCTCATCTTACATCGTAAAAGAAAACTTTGCTGGGAAAATAGACTTCCTTTCGTGCTGATAACCGATCGATCCAATGGTATTTTATACATTTGCATGTGAATAAGCAGCAAAGAATTTGTAATTTCGATTTGGCATGCATTTGACAAACGATCAAGCTGCATTTCACTTTGTTTTATTGGAATACACTTGCGTTGTTTTTAGCGGACTTTTCTATTTGCCAGCCCAGAAGAAAAGGCGAGCGCTTATTGCATTCTTTTGTGTTGTTTTCTTCGATACCTTGGCTTTAAAAACCCAATTTTGAGTAGTGGCCACAAACGGTAGGCGCAACAGTGAGGCATCAACCGCAATTGCAGCAACAACAGAGGCAATTTTCTAACGGCAATTTCTAACATTTACCTAGTTACCGTTAATAGACATGTTGGCCAAGTTAGTGAGAGCCGGCGACCAAGACATGAATAGGTACTGACTAAAGCGATGAGAAAAGAGGCGGTTAGAGAGCGGCAAGTGCCACACAGTCAATGGCGTTCACTTCGCAGCTTTCTTTGCGCTCCGCTCGAGCACATCAGTTCCGACGACGACGACGACGGCGACGATGACGACAAGCGAAGTATCTGGAAGTTGCAAGCATGCCACGTCTGCGGCTGTGAGCGTTGTATAGGTGTGCACCTCTTTGTTGGCTGTCATTGTGCCCGTTTTACTTGGCCACGCTCGTAGCCAGAAGGGGGGGCCAGCTCGCAGCCAGATTCAAGGCGCAATGTGTGGTTATTCCGCTACGTCGAAATGGTTTTTGGGTTGATCTCCCCGCCACCTGGCACCTGCCACCCGATGTACTCTTGCCACTGATCAATAATTTGTGGTTTCACACTGGCAACGAGATAAGTAGTCATTCAGTCAGTCAGTTAAATGCAACATGTTGCAACATTTACCAATCAAGTTAATTGCATAAGAAACCACCGGCAAGTTTCAATATGCGCCTGCGATTTTGGTTGTTGTTGCTGCTGCATATTTCACTGGCTGAGATTTTGGAAAATCACAATTTTCTATATATATACCACATTACACAGCCGCAATCGCGACATCTTCGTAGTACATTTTCCACACTATTTAACCACCCGATCGCTGACAAAAAGAAGCTCAGGCCAAATAGCCGCATGAGAGCAACTTATGCAAATAAAATGGGATTTGGCATTTCTGGTTATTGTTCACTTTTTCTTCCATGCTCGAAAATTTTCAATTTGCAGTCGGCTGTCGGCAGTCGCCAGTCGGTTGCATAATACATAACAATGCAAAAACCTCAGTGGCTAATTACAGCGGTTGCATAAACAATCCAACAACTGTTGTACGTACATAAATACATTTGTCTGCAAATGAACACATGCCTTCCAACAATGTGTTCAAGAGGGCATCTAAACTTCCAAGTTAGTTAAAGTAAACACAAGCATACAATGTGTAAAAGCCACAACTCCATATTAATCCTGGAATTTCATATATTACACCAAGTTCTATTCTATTCATTCTATTACTCCAAATGAGACGAATAACTATATATTATTTGAACATATTTTAGTATATTATCATTGCCAGCTAAGGCTACACAAGGTTGTGCTCAGATTTAGCTGCATGCCTTTTAATTAACAACTTAGTTCAATGAACAGAGAAGTCTTTTATATATCGCAGCTTCCGCACTTATGTATTTAAAGTACGCATGTTTATTATGAACACTTAGACCTGATAACGGCTTCTTTCAGAGAACACTTTAACTCGTTATTACAAGAGTTGATAAGCATTCCCACTCTTGTTATCTCTAACATGAACACAACAAAAGTGCTTGAGTCGGGAGTACTACTTGACTAAAAAGTCAGACTTCAAACTTTACTTAATACATTTTTACAAATTTTCGGAGAATGACAAAAAGCTGAAAAATGACTTTGGCCAAATATCGATACTTATCGAATTTATGATAATGAGAGCTGATATTGAAAACAATGAAGATCGTATGATATACGATAATATATGTATATAGATCAAGTTTTAGGTGCTAGTTTTAGAGTTTACTAAAACAATTTGTGCCTATACAGATGGAATTTCAATGGGTAAAGGGCACAGAAATAATTTATATTTTGATTGCAAATATAGAAGTTATTTACGAATTGAAATTAAACACATTGAACGAAACATACTGTACTATATAACAATTTAATGTAAATGAAAATGGATAAAACAAACTTAACTATGTATATTCAACCGGAAGTAGCTTATAACAAACTTTGACATGTACATCCTTTAGATCACATTTCATGTCAAGGCCCAATTATTGAAGTATTATGTGCTGTGATTGTTGTGCATTTCAATTGACCTAACGCCTAGACTCCGGTTTCTTATCTACGCAAGCCTGTTGGCTGTCAAAGTTTACAATTGGTCAGGAAAACTAATGTGTCGACACGCCGAATGGCAAATAATAAATCTGGAATGGCGTATATCCAAGCGAATATCCAAGCCATTGTTGTCTTCGTAGAAATTTGCAATTTCATACATTTTAATGCTGAAAGCTGGAATTGCGGCTTGCCACCCCTTTGTCTTGCCACATGTGCGCGTGCCAAGGAAACTCTAGTAACGATATAAATTATGGAATTTTTTTTAAGTTTGGCGAGAACAGCGACAGCCAGCGGATACGAAAGCTATGCCACAGTGTCGAGGCCATAAAATCTAAAATGTAATTTGATTGTTGTCGACAATAAAAACTTATCTCATAAATGTTGCAATTATGCTGAAGCCAGGCAAGGAATAAAAGGTTGACGGTGTGAATAGAAGAATACAAATGCAATAGAGGTAACTACAAAATGGTTATTTTCAGAAGTCCAAACATACTAGAAATCAGATCACAACCAACATCTCTTTAAATTGTACAGGGTATTGTAAGCATCTGTATCGTATGAGTATCATTTAAAGATGAAGATTAATAATTATATTCAGGCGACACTTCCTCATAATTACATCTTGTATGTGATTTTTTCTCTTGTAGTTTTAATGATGAGCAACATTGTAAAATCTGGACACGCAATCCGAATAAATGCGACATTAGGAGTGCGTGATGTTTGTATTAATATGAGAACCTCAATTGGATATTATATGGCCAAAATACATGCATGTATGAGATAATCTAAACTAACTATATTAAACTGTTCGTTGTGCCTGGCTCCTGTTCGAGGAATAGACTTATATGTAAAAGCAATGAAGCTGATTGTTTTACAATAGTTACTTTGTGTGATTGCAAAAGCTACCTAAGACAAGGTTGGGAAATATCTTCCATATAAAAATATAAATGGCATGAAGCAGTTGCTCGATAATGTTTTTGACTTCATATTCTTTATCTAAAAATCGATATTACAATTTATTAAATATCCAACGGACTGGATGGAAAATGGGTATATTTTATTTTTCGTTCAATATTTATAACTTATTTTCAAAAATTGATTGAAGCCACAGTTTATGTGTAAAAACGACTCCTTTTACTGGAAATTTATGTATTTTATTTTCCCATTGGCGGCGGCGGAAAAGTGTTGCTAAAATGAAAGGAAAACGCTTTGGCCGCGCAATTCCTTCTAGATTATCATATGTGTTTTGTAATATATCGTTAAAATCAAACTTAAGATTGCGAATCGGGCTGGTCCGAAGAAATGTTGCTAACGGTTCATATTTTTTTAAGCCCATTCGCTTGGGATGCTTTAATGGCGGCGCCTTTGGTCACACACACACACATGCACACTCAGATATCAGCATATAAGTATGTGTATTTGTGTTGTCGGCTTGACAACAGTAAAAAAGAACGGAACTGCTGCCTCGGTTGCTTGCCATTTTGTCCTGCCTAACGCACGATGCCCGCCCTTTCCCCTCAGTAAAATGAGCTTGGGCCAAGTCGGTGCCAGAACGGACATTCCAACAACAATGACTAAAAATTTCGGTAGCTGTTGCCAAGAAAAAAATGCCAGCAGCATCGAAGGCTGGAGCGGAAGAGATTTGACAGCATACGCAACATGGGCGAAAAATGAGTGCCGACCAAGGCAATGGAGGCGCATCATCGGGCGCACATGTCGTATGAGTGACGAGACGAGGCAGTCAAAGCGAGGGGCCGGACTCAGCAGTCAGCAGTCACCAGTCGGCGGCATAAACGCCCCGAACAGATTTCATAGTTTTTATCGATTTAAGTGGATTCGGCCTAACATGCAAACAGACAGATTCTGTATGTATCCACACACACACACACACATGGAACTATGGGACTAACATACTCGTAAAGAGGAACGAACAGCCCTGATTTTTGGCAAGCGTCGTGGTGCAAATGAATAAGTAAAAAGCAGGCAGGAGAAGCCAGCTTCGAATCATCGCAACATTTTCTGTGCGGATCAGATCAGATGACCGTATTAACTCTAACTTAACCTTATTCGCTCGTTGAATGGACAAATAAAATCCCTGAAGAGATCAAGAAAATATATATATATATATATGTATATAGAAGAGTGTAGTCTCTTCTTTGTGTGAGGACTGGTTGCATCTATCTCTGTCTAAATCTTGGCAAGCGCCACACACATACACATGCACAAATGAGAGAAGGAGAAATTAGCTTGAGTCGGAATGACGAAGTTGCGACAACAGAAATCAAAACTCAAAGTTCTATGTATAGAGAGTTAAGCTTGCCTTATGCATTACTTAACTTTCCAGAACATGCAAAGAGGAAGTCTAACCCCCCCCCTCCCCTCCTCCACCCAATCATTGCCCTTGTCGCATGTTAGGCCGCAGTCGCTTAGTAAATGCGCAATAATTATGCCAGATCTTGATCGGGGCTCCACGAGTAGAAAAAACAAGAATGCTCTTGTCAAGAGTCGCCGACTATCAGATACCCTGTACCCCGCTCTGAATCTAAGAATCTATAATAAAGAATAGTGAAACTTATGGGTTATGTACATATGAATGTGGTTGAATGCAACCAGTTTTATAAAGCACTCGGCATATTGGGCTATTGCTTAAGAATCGTATCACAGTTCATATATCAAATTAGTACGTACGATGCGGCTCCCGATTTCAGCTCGAAAACGGCGAGAGGCTAGATTTCGGCAACCTTTGGTGGTGAACATGGCCAATTACCTTATCTTCAATTGCTTCGAGTTATATCGCATTTATACGTATAGAAAGCCAGAAAGTTTTTGTGTGGAAACAATCAAATTTTGTTTTCCCTTCGAAAATTAAGTTTAATAACATTTTGTGTTTGCTGTAATTGCACAATAATTGTATACTCTGTTCCCAAACTGGACGGGAGTATATTCATTTCAGTTCAGCAACTTGAAATTTGGAAAATATCAACGTCACGGTAAGTGTGCTTTACCTCCCCTGAATTAAATCTATCATTGTTATAACCTAGACTACCGATGACGTCATCAATATACTTATCAAGAAAAACTATTTGGAAGGCAAGCCGAACAAAGTAAATGCTGTTAAGATTTCGAAAGGCAATATACTTCTCAGGACTTTCTCCAAAGTACTATGCAAATATATGTAACCACATGCAAAAAAACGAAAAGTTATTGGAACTGAGAACTTTTCTTACAACGTCCATCGTCAAGGCAGATCCCTCCAATAGGAGCTACATATATGATTATTCGATGTTGATATGCGATTGATCTAAAATATCTAATGGGTATTTTTTCCCTGACTGATAGCGCGTGACAGTAATAAATCCTGCATAAAAATAAAACTAATTTTTTCATAAATTATCAAATTTGTGATCTGTTAGTTAGTTTGGATTGCCAGACTTTTGAGAGCATAGACAAAATTGAATGGGGTTCATTTTACGAATTCGTCGCTTCTGTAGTAAGTGCTTTGCAGTCAGCGTCCATTAAAAATAGCTGATTGCTCCTGATTGTAAAATTAATATTCCATCTTTGTACCTATTCGTAAAAAGGGCCCCATCGAGACGGTTGTATTCCTCTCTTTTCAACTGTTGCCTATGGAAAGGGACTCGGGCTTGATCTCTATTTCTTGGTTTTTTTTTGCGTCTTTGGACGAGTCAGTAAACTTGACGTATTGGCGTCCGCCTTATCATTTATCCGACTGTAGTCAAAGGCTTTGACCATTGGCATGCCACTCTTATTGCCATAGCCTTTACCAAAGTAATTCTCAGAGGTAACTGACGTACTTTTTCCGGCCGAATATAAGGAATGCATCGAGTAGCGCCCTTTTGCTTTTTGGAACTGCAGCTCAAGAGTGTCACGCCTATATCGATGCACCTTGGAGTGCCCTAATGTTGTTCCCTCGAGCACGCGGATCTGTTCAGGATGCCGGCGGATCCAAGTCCACGGTTTCGTATCATCAAACGGTTCATGCATCAACACGGGTAGCATCACACCCATGATTCGGCGATTTTCGTTGTAACGACGGCCCGTGGGTTTTTTGGCCTTCTTGTCCCTAAACATCAGTTGGCCAGCGTATTTGTTCTCTACAACTTTTGAGTACAAATTTGAAATTTCGTTGATGCTTTGCCTAATCCGACGTCGACCTCCGTCATTACCGTACTCATCCCCCCTTTTGCCACCTTTGCCATCTGTGCCCCCTTTGCCATCTTTGCCACCGATACCACCTTTGCCACCTTTACCATCTTTGCCACCTTTGCCACCTTTGGCACCTTTGCCATCTTTACCACCTTTGCCATCTTTGCCATCTTTGCTGCCGCTGCCATCTTCGCCATCTATGTCACCTTTGCCATCGTTGACACCGATATCACTGTCGCCAGATCTGCTACCTCTGGCGACTCGGCCGTCTCGGCCATCTTTGCCATCTCTGCCATCTCTATCCCCTTTAGAATCACCTCCATTAAATGCAGAGCCAAACGTTGATGCAGCCATGAACTGATTGAAGCCCGCTGCTTGGTCCGCTGTCATACTGCCTCCTTTAAAAAAGTCCTTGCACGTTTCCCCGCGGCGGTCAAAAATTTCAGTCTCAGACCGTCTATGAGGCTTTATAGCTTCCCCGCACGGCAAATTCAGAAAGTAGTATAGAATCGTTACCAATAAATGAAGAATATACGGATGCAAGGGATTGCGCAGATTACCATCAGCATCGAAAATTCCATCATAGAGTGCACACGTATCAGGTCGGATGAAAGGTATCCGGCACCAGTTCCACTGGGAGCATTTCGGATTAAGAATTTGGCCAAACTTCTTCATAGTAAGCGAGTAAAGGAAGCGGCACACTTTGTGCAATGGCTTCATCACTATAGTGGCCAGCTCTCTTAATGCGCTCCCATTGTGCAGACACCAACGCCTTTCCTCCGACTGCCAGTGTAGATTGAGTCGTCTGCACCTTAGTGTGGGCTCTGTTTCCTCATGGCAGCTCAGCAGACGCAACGTTCTACTGAACGGTTGACGGCAGGATGGCGCGCAGAACATTGCAAAACTTATAAATTTAAAACAGGATGTGTGCGTAATAAGTTTTATTTAAAACAGAAACTCATGGATAACTAGGACCGGTATTATTGACTTCGGTTAACGATGCGGCTCCCGATTTCAGCTCTAAAGCGGCGAGAGGCTAGATTTCGGCAACCTTTGGTGTTGAACATGTCCAATTACCTTATTTTCAATTGCTTCGAATTTTATCGCATTTATACGTATAGAAAGCCAGTAAGTTTTTGTGTAGAAACCATCAAATTTGTTTTCCCTATTCACTATTAAGTTCAGGAACTTGAAACTTAAAATATATTAACGTCAGAGTAAGTGTTATACTGTGCTTTACCTCCCCCGAACTAAATCTATCATTGTTATAACCTAGACTACCGATGACATCATCAATATATCAAGAAAAACGATTTGGAAGGCAAGCCAAACAAACGAAAAAATGATAAGATTTCAAAGTATTATCCAAATATATACAACCACATCTTCTTTTTAAGCCTGACATGCACATGCAAAAAAAAAAAGCTATTGGAACTTAGAACTTTTCTTACATCTCTCCAATAGTAGCTACATACATGATTATTCGATGTTGATATGCGTTTGATCTAAAATATTTAATGCTTCGCTAAGACTGATATCGCGTGGCAGTAATAATTCCTGCATACAATTAAAACTAATTTTTATTCATAAGTTATCATATTGAGTTTTGTGAGTTTGGATTGCCAGACTTCTGAGAGCATATGCACTCGGGGTCCATTAAAAAAAATTGCTTGCTCCTTATTTTAAAATAATTATATCCTATCTTTGTATCATCTTCGTATCTTTGTAAAAATGTCCTCAGAAAATGGAACACCGAGAAGGTTGTATTGCTCTCTTTTCAACTGTTGCTTATGGAAATGAACCTGGGCTTGATCTCTATTTCTTTGGTTTTTTTGGCGCCTTGGACGGTAAACTCGACAATTTGGGATCCGCCTTATCATTTAAACGATTGTAGTTCAAGGCTTTGAGCAATGGCATGCCTTTCTTATGGGGGTGGCCTTTGCCAAAGTACCCCCCAGAGGCAACTGAGGCGTCCCTTCCGACCGAATACAAGGAGCGCATCGAGTAGCGCTCTTTTGCTCTTTGGTACTGCAACTCAAGAGTTTCACGCTTATATCGATGGACCTTGGCGCGGCCCAATTTTGTTCCCTCGAGGACGCGAGCCTGTGCCGGATGCCGGCGGACCCAAGTCCACGGTTTCGAATCATCAAACGGTTCATGCATCAACACGGGTAGCATCACACCCATGATTCGGCGATTTTCGTTGCCCATGTAACGACGGCTCTTTGGAGGTTTGCCCTTCTTGGCCTTAGACACCACTGGGCCAGGACGTTTGCTCTCCACAACACTCGAGTACAAATTTGAAATATCGTTGATGCTTTGCCTAATCCGACGTCGTTGTCCGGATTTGCCTCCGTCATCACCGTCCTCCTTTTTGCCACCTTTGCCATCTTTGCCACCGATACCACCTTTGCCACCTTTGCCACCTTTACCATCATTGCTACCGCTGCCATCTTGGCTACCTCTGCCATCCGTGCCACCTTGGTCGCCAGATCTGCCACCTTGGCTGTCTCGGCTGTCTCGGTCGTCTCGGCCGTCTCGGCCGTCTCGGCCGTCTCGGCCATCTTTGCCATCTCTATCCCCGTTAGAATCAGCTCCATTAAATCCAGAGCCAAACGTTGATGCAGCAATAAACTGATTGAAGGCTGCTTGGTCCGCTGTCATACTACCTCTTTTAAAAAAGTCCTTGCACGTCTCCCCCCTGCCATCAAAAATGTCCCTCTCTGACTGTCTATGAGGCTTTAGAGCTTCCCCGCACGGCATATTCAGAAAGTAGTATAGAATCGTTACCAACAAATGAAGAATATACGGATGCAAGGGATTGCGCAGATTGCCATTAGCATCGAAAATTCCATCATAGAGTGCACACGTGTCAGGCCGTACGAAGGGTACCCGGCACCAGTTCCACTGGGAGCATTTCGGATTAAGAATTTGGCCAAACTTCTGCATAGTAAGCGAGTAAAGGAAGCGGCACACTTTGTGCAATGGCTTCATCACTATAGTGGCCAGCTCTCTTAATACGCTCCCATTGTGTAGAAACCAACGCCTTTCCTCCGACTGCCAGTGTAGATTGAGTCGTCTGCACCTTAGTGTGGGCTCTGTTGCCTCTTCGCAGTTCAGCAGACTCAGCGTTCTACTGAACGGCAGACGGCAGGAGGGCGCGCAGAACATTGGAAAACTTATAAATTTAAAACAGGATGTGTGCGTAATAAGTTTTATTTAAAACAGAAACTCATAGATAACTTGGACCAGTATTATCGACTTCGGTTATTTTTGCTCTTTCTGAAACGCCTGCTAGTGGACGAAAACACTCGTCTATACTCTGGCTTCTTATGGAGCTCCGGTACTACAGGCTCCTCCGGCGGGCTATTTATGCTATGAATAGACCATCGAGTACGGGCGAGCTGCATAGCCTTCAACAGTGACTCCCGTCTATAGCGTCTGATACGGGCCATACCCACTTGCCCGTCCTCCTGCATGCGCAGCTGGTCCGGATGACGACGCAGCCAGGTGGTTCTCTTGTTCGTGTCGTAAGGTTCGTGAAACAGTACGGGCAGGGACTCACCGAAGTACCTACGTTCTCTTGCCGGACTTTTTTGTACATCCGTTTCTGCCGGCTGAGACTCAGGCTGGCGCTCCTGTTTTCTTGCTTTGAAGCCTGCACCCGTACGCCGATGCTTGGGCTCATCGCTGACTATATCCGAGTAGAAGTTGGATATTTGTTTAACTGCTTTTGCGTGTTGCAACTGTTTTGAAGGGGATTCATTTAGGTCTGTTTTGGCCAAGGCGTCAAGAAATCGTCTCGGATCCTCATCGTTCAAGTTCTTCTGTAGCATTTTATGCAAAATGAGTTTTTGATTCAAACGCAAGCTTCCTAGCTGTTTGCTGCCTTGGCCCCGTCGACGACCCCTCTTATCCAGCAACAACAAATCGGAGTTGAGCAAGCTAATTGATTTTCGTTCCAATTTCGCTGCGTTAAATGAAATATTATATGGACGCTCTATTGGTTTACTGGAAGCGTGCACTCGAGATGGGGTTGGGTGTACATCTGCTTTGCCATACATATCGAATTGCCATAGTTCGTTGGCCTTGATATTACCCAGGTATTCGAAGTCGATATTTTTGAGAGGGTTGTAAGTTTTATTCCCTTGAACTTCTTGGGCAAAAGGAATCGTGGCCAATTGATGAATGGGACTTGATTGTGGAGGCTCTGCAATATCGGCATTATCCGACGTTGAAATGGTCTTAATTACTTGAAGCAGCCTAAACAGACTTCTGGGATGCGTTGGATCACGCAGGTTCCCCTCCAAGTCAAAGATGGACAGGTAACGATCACAAATATCCGAGCGACACAGGGGTACGCGGCAATGGTTCCAGCCCTTGCCTTTTGGATTCAAAATATGACTAAAGTTCTGCAGCGTGATATTATACATTAACTCGGCTATCTCAGCTACGGGCTTCTCCAACGTGTATGCCAGCTCTTTGAATACTTTAAGGTTACGTCCGTACCACAAGTCCCATTTGGTAATCCGCGCCTTTCGAGACCGTTTAGATGGCGTGTGCATCTGAAACCCATCCTCCGGGCGACATTGTGGATTTCGCGCTGAACCAGGACATGCACAACTCACAGCACAGCTGCAAGTATGGACCTTTCTCCTGCAGCACATTTTTTTCCTGTGCTATAATTTTAACAGGCTTCCAATAACATTGTAATTTCGAATTGATATTTCGGGCAATGGTTACTCTTTTGCGTGATGACCCCTGCACAGCTTTGAGTAACTTTACGATTTCAATTGGGGACCACAAAACGTGAACTTAGTGGATCCAAAAAAAAAAGGTACCCAAAAAGAACTCACTTTTTGTCTTATAATTCTAACAAAGATGAGTCTTTATAAACTCTAAAATGTTTAGTGCAACTTTATGCAAATTTTCAAGGTTTTAGGACATAACTCTTAAAAGCCAGAGTGTGTATTTTGTTCTACCTTTGTAGATGCCGATCTTTATGGGCTTGGAGATAACTGGTTCTGCGCGTTTCATACATTTGCGCAAAGCAATTACAAAAACAATTACAATTATAAATAATAATCATTACTACTTTAAAGTTGCAAGCCCAGCTAATAATTTATTTGAATCACCCTAAAAAGTTTATATCTAGGGGAAACTAATTTTGTTGATAGTTTCTCAACATTTCCTCAAAACCGATAAAAAAAAAATACATTTTCAGCGTCGATTCATTAAGTACATACATATATAATCCGAAATAAAGATGCAAACTTTTTCCCAGTAAAACTGAATGAAAATAAAAAAACAAACAATATGCACCGAGCTACCGATACAAACATCCCAAATTCCCTGTATACACACACATAAAAATACACAAAGAGAATGCTACGACTGGGCTTCTTTTTACCATTATCCAACACTATTTATGGAAAAGATGATTGATGATTGATTAACATCCATGATTACCTACAAGTCCTATATGTGACTCCGGGATATGGCTAAATAGACTGATCTAAAATCGGTAGTTGTGTTATCACAAAATAGGGTTAGCTATCGATACTTAGAAATAAATTTGATATTTGCATTAGCATTAATCTCTAGCTCTCATTATTTTTAACATGCTTTAATCTGCTTTAACTGCAGATCATCAACATGCTGAGCAAAGATATGTTCATTTTTGCGGGTTACATACACAAAAACATTCTAATATACAGAACATACATATGTCAGAACCGGCTAGATCGGAGCACTGTATCATATAGATGCCCTACTATATATTAGCAGAAACAACATCCGACTACTATAAATATAGCTGCAATATACATAAGAAACTGTTCAAAAATGAACTTTTTGTATTTACAACTTTTTCTTTTCAATATATATTAACCAAAATTGTCGAATCCTTCCATACTCCTTCTAAATAACAAAATTTTATCCATTTTTTTTTTTAGAAAATATCAGTCAATAATGAATTTCATATAGAAAACTTTCTCGTTTTCAAAGGAATCTTGACCAATTTCGCATTTTCTGAGGAAATAAAACGATTTCTTTGAATTTTTTATTTTGGTGTCGACCATTTTCAATATCGGGAAAACGAATAGAGTTGTGGATAGATGGAATAGAGTTGACTTGCATACAAGCAAGAACAAGTATTAAAGACTCTTTCTCTAGATTATATAGTCAATGTGTATAAAAAGATGTCCTATCTTATCAACGTATGCTACGCAATCGAGAGCCTTGTAGAGGGTATCTTATAGTCGAGCACTCGCGAATGGAGCACTCTTACTTGTTACCTTTTCGTTTGAAGCATAAAAACAAATTTATTCATATTAATTTTGTACACTCGACGGCCGATGAGTCAAAAGAAAATTAACCAAAAGCGAAGAACCGCAAGCAACACACATAAACATAAACATAATCACAAACACAAGCACAACACAGGCACAAAGCATGAGGGCAATGACGATTGAAGTGGCCAGCGCAGATGGAAAAGTCAATAACCCCAGGGCTGACAACATCGTCATCTCGTACCAATCCATTACGTGTCGCTTCGCTTTTGCGCTGTGTAATTTCTGTTTTTGATTTCCAGCCTAAACAAACACGCAACTTTCTGTGCTTAAAGTCCGATTCTGTCTGTGCTCCGGCTGGACTGTGGTTCACTGAGTTCAGGGGCGGGGGAAGAGTATGCGCGATCTATTGGGCCGTTCGCTGCCCAAAATGCATCGGAAACAATCCGGGCAAATATTAGCTAGAATTGCGCTGCAAAATCAAGTGCAGGGGGCATGGCAAAAGCTGTGAAGCTCTCGCGCAGACATACTAAATGCTGGCTACAGTAAACACGGGCTACAGAAATCGTCTCAAACAGACCGTAAAACAATAATTACAAAATTGCATGTATTTTGTTATCATGAACAAAAACAATCAATTTGACGAGCACACGCCCCCCCCCCCTCCTCCTCCTCTCTCCGCAACCCCTTCCACGAACCCTCGTCTAAATCTAAGCGTAGATAAAAGCCTACACGAAAACCTTGACAACTTATGTGACCACATTCGAGGGCGGGGGAACATGAGGGGAATACGAAACCGAATTATTTTTATGGATGGAGATGGATTGATGCGAAATTCGGATTTTAGTGTGAATTTGCCTGTATATAAATTAGCTATTTGTCTTTTAATTTTTACTCCGATTTTGTTGCCAAATTCAGTTTCTGTGGGAAATATTGTTAAATTTAACGAGCTACGAAAGAGCTGGGAAAGTATTCTCGAACTGGAACGCAGTCTTTTTGGCCATCTACCCAGATTTTATTACTCAATTAATGGAGAGAAGGTTTTATGCATATATCTAATTAAATTCTTGTTTTTTATTCAGATTTTAAGAATTGGGTGAGAGTAGCAAACGCAAACGCCGACTTATACAAGTTTCGAAATAATTAATTAGTTCATTTTGTATACTTACAATTCGTGAAAGCTTTAAGTCTTGATATAATCCTCAAGGCATATACAGTTAATATTTCTTTAATTTTTGTTATATTAAAGTTAATTATCAACAATGTGGACAAAAGTAGTTATTGTTGTTGTAGTGTTTGGTTTGGTTTGGGAAAATGTTTGAAAACGTCGGCGTTTTGTCTAAGTATTTTATTTACTAATTGTAAATATGTTTCAAAAAATTGCACGTTTGTTTGTTTGTTTATTTAACTGTTGTATTATTGATCTTTATTTATATATTCGAGAATTGGCTAAAATTGTTTTAATCGCTTTAACAAAACAATGAACACAGCGGCGATATTTACAAATTTGTTGTTGCTGTTGATGCGTTTTATTGCACTTATTGATTGCACTTTTTGATTTTTGGACTTATATGAATTTGATGAACTTATGGCTCGATATATGTACATATGTATGTCAGCTGCGAGGAAATATTCTGTTCGCTGGTAAAAGTAAGTCGAAAATGAAACTATTAATCTTTATATAACCTCAATGTTGCCACCGCGATAAATTCAATAAACAAAAGAAGACAAAAATTGTCTCGAACGCTTTCCATGCTTCTTGGGCTCAATTTTCTATTTCACTCAGCCTGTTTATGTGTATCGCATGCTCTCTCTCTCTCACACACACACACACACACACACACAGTCACACGCGCGCAAACACATGCACACACGAAAGCAAGCAAGCAGGCACACACACACACGCACTCACTTCAATAAATATGTATGTATGTACATACATACACACATACACATATATTATCAGATTCAGACACAGCGAAATTCCGCTACACCGGATATTACAATTGAAAAGAGCGGATTCGTTTTTTAAATCAAAATCAACACAAAAATAATATACATGAATATAATAAAAAAAAAAGAAATAATTGTATTTGTCGCGATGTGAAAACGTTTGTTGTTCATACACTTAAGCGAGATAAAACCGAATACGTTAAAATCTATGCACAAAGAGCAGGATGCGAGCTAATAACAATAACAACTTGACTCGGTTAATTTTCTTTTTGCCCTGAACATGTGTTTTGCATTTGATTGATATTAATTTTTAATACGAATTTCGTTATGCGTTATGACGTTTCTTTTTCTTTCGCGCACTCACTTGAATTGCTTAAACTTTGCAACAAACAATCGCCTATTGCAGTATGCCCAATACCAGTTGTTGTTGCTTGAGTTTTTATTGTGTGTGGCTGTAGCTGTGCCTGTGGCTGTGGCTGTGGCTGTGGCAGTGGCAGTGGCAGAGTGAAAACATCGAACACGACGCGCTGCTGCCTCCGTTGCTGGAAACTCTGCCAAACCGTACAGTTTGAAAGTTAATGTCGGACTGTTCGGAATGCTGGCGCTGTTCCCTCGAACAGTCACGAAACGTGCCGACGCAGCCAGCAACGGCGATGTTGCATGGAACGCTCGTGTTGGAACGCGCCCAGTCCGAAATATTTTTAAACGACTGGAATCGAAACTGGAAGCCGAGCCGAAGTCAAAGTCGTTGTTGAGTCGCCCGCATAACCAGTGTGTGGCCGGTCCGCACAGCTGAGCGCCATTTACTACTGCAATCAACCGTTAGATACATATTTATCTAAAAGATAGGCCGCACGTATGTACATACATACGAACACACACATACGTAAAAAAGCAACGAGCGGCCGCGTTGTCATCGTAGTAAAAGCAAAACCGGTAAAGACAGCCGCAACGTTGCATTTTGTGTGGGCGAAGAGAGCA
Source organism: Drosophila montana (assembly GCF_035044405.1). NCBI lineage: Eukaryota > Metazoa > Arthropoda > Insecta > Diptera > Drosophilidae > Drosophila > Drosophila montana. Next base: position 1,812,756 of record NW_026996920.1, read on the forward strand.
GGTCCAAGAGAGCCAGCCGCAACGAAAGAGAAAAAGAGAAAATCTGTTGCACTTTAACTGCAATTCATATTGGGGTTGCAGTTGGCTTAACGCTGGTATTAACATTTTCAAGAATGCCACGAACGCAACCTATTCGTCATCTGATCATGTTTGAACATTTTCCACACGAACTCGAACAAATGAAATGAAACTTTGTTCATATTGAGCCAAGGGGAAATGTTAATCAGTTACAATGCAATAAGTGCAAGTGCTTGGAAATAATTGTTTACAAACTCCCTTGCAAAATCGACCGTTAGAGCAACAATTATAGAAACGAAAAGCCAGATTACCACAGAATGTAGCTCACAGATAACCCCCAAAGGTCAGAAACCGAATTTCTGAGAATGGTGCCGTCGACTTTATCAATTATAACTACACCAACGAAAAATCCAGCCTGGCGATAACATTTGAACTTTAGACTGTAAAGTTTAGAGGTAGAATTCGAATGCATGGCACAACAAAATAACAAGAAGAAGAAGCAACCCAAGAGTACCCGACTAGGAGATACCACAAGCCCAGCTCCGACCTGCCGTAACACACATACATGTACACATGCATGTACATGTACATGTATGTGTATGTGTGCACATGCATTCGACCTTCCTTCTATAGATACCCTTCACTACTCGTAAGTAGTTCATAAGGCACAAAGCGGTTCCTGCTCGACTGCCTCGAGTGCAGCTCACTCGCGAGCTTAACATGGCGATCTCCGCTTTTGTCAGTGTGTGTGTTTACCTGAGCATTACCTTGCGCTTGCGAATGTCTGCGTGAGAAGAACCAGTTTTTCGCTTGCAGCTTCGCATTTTTGTAGCTTTCAGCTCTTAAGCTACCGACTTGCTGTTTGCTAATCAGAATTATGTACATATACATATATATTAATGGAGAATTGCAAAGAATTCAACAATTGCAGAAGTTTTTTTTTATTTTGTGCCAAATAATTTCCAGATATCAATGCTAAGAGTTAAGTTAACTGAGCCTAGAAAACATTGTAAACAAAAAACATAAATATATAATAATATTTATTAGGTAACCTGGCTCAACAGGTGTAACAATTATTTTTCACTTCACATTAGATATCTCGTCCCAAAGACCCAAGTCTAATTTTATGCCTTTATATTATTCTTAGCTGTCTTATTTATACATTTATTTTTACTTCTATACTTTATTCATGTGAATTCGTTAGTTTCACAAGGAAGAGTTAATATTCTCCACTATCTACTGGCGAGCATTACTCGGTCTGGGATATTTTAGTATTAGTAAAAAATGAATCTTGCCAGCTTTCTGGGACTGTCAATATGTCAGTCAGTAAGTCAAGGCGAAAAGTTTTGTTTACACAGATGTGGGTTGACACAGAAATTCTAATTAGAGAACGGAAGAAGCATGTTTATGATTATTTCGTTAAGTGAAAGAAGGGTATATTAATTGCGTGCAATGTCTAGTTAATTAAAAGTTCATTTCGTTGCCATCGTTCTACAGTCATTTGTAAATTTGATCTTCATATGATATTAATGGACTTCTATTTTAAGACGGAAGTCTCTTAATGAGATGGACAAGCGGTTACAGGGTATAAAAATGTCTAGACTAACAATAGCTCAGTGCAGGCCATATGTGTTTGCCATCGAATAAATTGAAAACTTTGGTGGCAAAAGAAAATTTGGAAAATCGTGAATGCATGTGAACTGTTTGCTGTGTGAGGAGTAAAACAGATGCAAACTGAATAAATAGTGTATTTGGTGGCAGCCACCGCATCGCAATAATCACTCTGATGATTATGATGTTAAAGTTGCTCGAGCCGGCTTGACTGGGTTTTGTGGCAGCCTCGCACGGCAACGGAATGGGACACTCTAATATAATTTACGACACTGTAAATGACTACGACGGCATAAGCCCTGCAGCAGTCAAGCCGACACACTCTTCGCAACCTGCAAAGTATCTCTGGCCCAAAGTATCTCTGATATTGTAGTGCCAGTCTCCGAGTCGCTCCTCCTGCCCCCTCCTCTGCTCTCCTCTCCTCCTCGGCCTAGCTTGGCTTCGTCTCCGCATCAATAGCTAGCTGGTTGGCCGCTTGGTGTGGGAAAGAATGCAATAAAGGGAATTTCCAAGACTTGGCAGCCTCGCACATAATGTATCTTTGTATCTCTCTTAAATACTACGCCAAACGCTGCTTGGCGCATTGACAATGTGCAAATAGCAGAATGCTTCTCGTCCGAGATACAAATATCTAGACAAAGTGTGTTTATGTGTTCGAGTGCGTTTCTGCGCGAGCCGAGAGGCCAAAAATATTTGCCAATTAATCAAAACCTGCAAATAATTTCAGTATTTTAGCGGCGCGCTGCTCTGTGGCACAGATTTTTACATTTAAATATTGCTGCCACATTTGTAACATTCGTTGCGTAAATCAATATTCAGACTACGCCCGCGCCCAAGCCAGTCACATCCTGTTTCTCACATAGCTACTTAACTGCACACACTTCCACGCATGATTTCTCTTTCTATGCAAACTAGTCTCCTAGCGGGCAATTACCCAGCTTTGCCCGGACCAGGTTTCTTCTGCATAGCTAACATGTACCTTACAAATAAATGTGCACAAAGAACTTCAAAAAATTAGTCTGAAGTCGTTTACACGACAATCCAAAACGTTTTCACACAACCTCATTCCGCCAATTTTCCACACTTGCGGGTGGAATTTCTAAAAAACCCTTTTTACCGTTATTTCGCCTTATGTAAGAGTAAGAATATCAGTCTATATAGTTTAAATATAAACGGTTATCGATGATTTAAAGCAAACTAGATCCACGCGGGCAACAGAAGGACTTACGTTTAAGACTCTTGGATGTGAGTTCGACAATATATAGTTATCTGGAGGAATAATTCCTAATTTGCGCATATAACTGCAATCGTTCATAGTTGTCTGATTATACATAGCTCGCAGCAAAAATAACTACAAAGTTGTGTTAAGAAAGCTTCAATATTGAAATATCAGGCGAACAGACCTTATCACCTTTTAGTTCTAATAGAAAATATATTATATTAAATAGATACATTATATTATTAATAATTCACAGACATAGCTAAAACAAATAAAGCTTGTAGTTAAAGTCATTGAACTAATCTTGATAATCACCCATTATAATTAATCAGCTAATCAGATGAAGCAGTTTCCAACTATGAACAATAATAATGAATAAATAATGATGTGAATGCACAAATAAGTTCTCTATGAGAAAAAACAAAGTACAAATTCAGATTGCGAGCATAAGGGAAATGCACTTCGGACTTTTTTGATTGTGTGTTCTCTCAGAGCTATGCATTTATTATGGGGAATCCCCTTTCTATAATGCACCCGCGATCAGCTAAGAAACTGGGAAAGGAACAATTTTTGTCGCAACTTATGCAACCAGCAGCGAAATCGGACTCGGGCCAAACACAACCTCAATAATCGCGGCACGGTGGCACGGTGGCACGGTGGGGCAAGGAAGGCAAGGGAATGCAGCACTCAAAATAAATCGCGGCCAATGGACTTTGGCCCAGCTTAGCTGCTCCAGCGACTTCGTTGTCAGCCACAAGTCATGCGAACGGGCGGCAGTCGCTTTGCAAACTTTTCAAATTGCCAGCTAGCCCCATTCCCGCTCCCCATTCCCGCTCCCCAGTTCCGCTCCCTAGTCCCGCTCCTGGCTGGTGAAGTGGCCACATTTTTGCAGTTGTCGAGTGGCGATTGCAACTTTTTCTGAATGCTGGCGCTTTGGCCCGCTCGGGATGGGAGAAAACAAACTGAAGCTAAACTTTAATCTAAATCTGGCCAGCCGGACTGAGCCAGGCGTATCTGCGAAGACAAACGAGAAACAGTCCACAGTCCTCTCCCGATGGAGCCGCTACTTGGGCCAGCTGAGCAGCACCGAGTTGGTTGCTTTCCCTGCTGGAGACTGTGGGGTGGCATTTAAAGGCCATTTCAGTTCATTTCATGAAGGTTAGATCTGTCTTGATACATTTGGTTTTCTGCATTTGGCATGCATTACTAAGCTTTGACGACGCACAGTGGGCATATTTCAAAGTTTTTGATGCAAAAATGTACGCAAAAAGATAGCAAGCTGTGTTCATGGGGTATATTTACAAGAGGATCGACTGCTTTTGCGTACATAAATATATGTTATATGTCTCATTGTTGAACAATATATTTTTCAGCAAATATATCTTTAATTTGGTGCTTAGTTTGTCCACGATAAATAAATATAAAGTTTGCCTTAATTTAAAGAACAATGTCTTGTTAAAAAACATTTGTACTTTACCTGCCTGATGCATTAGGTCCTCGAATAACGAGGATTTCTTAATATTCATTAGACACATTGAAAATTAATGAAAAAGTGAAAGTGCAACACGCAGAAAGAAGCGTCTCGCCACAAAGTAAATATATATATTCGTGATCTATCCGTTCTTTATAAAATACCCAAATATATATATATATATAAATATATATATATTTATTACTCAATGCATAAAACGGTTTTTCCTGATTGATTTGTGATGAAGGTGCAGGTTTGGACGGGTGTAAGATCATTCGCAAAGATCTCTTAGAAAATGAATTTAAAACTTATCGGAAACTTTTCCTCTTGGACGAAACATGCCGGTTAAAGATTGTTTGAATAGTTTAGATAGTTTCTTTTCACCTTGTAGATTGTTCCTTCCAACTCTGGACACTTAATCCGAAGCACGCATTAAGCATCTATGTTCAGAATCTAATTTCAGAAATGGAGTTAAAAATAAAATTTGCGTGTGCTTTTGTTAAATGTAATTTTGAATGTATGTTACCGCAACTTGGCGCTGCGTACAGGGTATCTGCTTGCTTTTCTTGTACATTGTATAAATCGTTAGATTTGCGAAACTGAAAAGCGCCAATCAACACCGAATTTCCCAGCCGCCTGGAAAATTATACGTCAAAAGAAAGACCAAAAAAAAAAAAAAAGAAAGCCACAGAGGATAGAAAAATCAAACAAGTGACTGAACAGTGGGGGTGGCTGATGAATGACACACGGAAGCAAGTGCCTCGACTTGAGGAAAGCCGCAAATTAGCGGTTGGAGTCACAGATACTCGCACCTCAAAGACGGAGACGGAGACGGCAATGGAGACGGAGACGGAGACGAAGGCGATGGCGGCTACTGTTGTTCACGGATCAGGCTCGTCGGATGACGACGAACACAATGTTAGCAGAAAAAAGCATTAAAGGAGAAAGTGCGCATATCAAAGCCAATGTTTTACAGTCCAACAATTATAACAACAGTCAAAACAAGTAAGAGTGCCTGCCCGCCTGCCCTGCCTGACTAGCAAATACCCTGCAATCAGCTTCGCAATTCCATAACAAAAACTTAATGTAATCTAAGAAGCTTTCCTCTACTCCACTCTAAGAAAAACTAATTCATAAATAAGTTCTGTGCTTATTTTGCATAAAATTCAGCTGGAAAACCAAATGTAGCCCACAAAGAAAGATCTTAGTTGATTTGGTGGGTAAGTTAGTAAAACCTCAAATAAACTCCAAGTATAAAGTAAAAGATGCTCCTATGCAGGCGGACGAGCAGGCTGGATCTTTAGTCAAGCACTTAAATGCGTAAAATTCAGCATACCCGATTGCCGCATGTGTAATGGGTACAATGGGTACAAAACGAAAACGAAGAAAATGTTGACTACCCGCAATGGAGCGTAGAAGTTGACGGAGACATACAAGAAATAAATATAAGCAAAACCAGCCAAAGCAGGAACGTGTATAAATATGGCAAAATCCGCCTCGGGCCACATACAAAGAGAGTGCAACTGGCAACTGATGCTGGCAACTGATGCTCATCAGGTATAAATACAACCTAAACTGAGGCCAATCAGGCTACGAATCCGATGCAGCTGTATCTGGACGAATCACGAGCATCGCAGTGTGCACAAATAAAGCATAAAGCCTCCGCGACACTGAGAAGACTGAGAAGCCATCGAGTTGAATGACCACCAATCACCGAAGGGACCCCATCGAGCTACAGTTGCAGATATAACTGGCCATACTTTCCAGGTGCAGATGCAGATAGTAGCCCGCCTGTCAAGTTGTATTATTATGAATATTATAAGTGATAAGTTTCTGACATCCAGGCCAACGTCCAGGACGCCGTTCGCCTCAGCTTAGTTAATACTTTTCGAGGTCAAGTTGGAACTGGACTGAAGATGGAAAAAAACTGATTGCCTGCTGCTTCTTATGTCTTGTGCCCATTGCCTAGGTGTAAACAAGTAAAAGTGATTCAGGCGGGAGTGCTCGACTATGAGATACCCGCAATTCAGACATTCTAGCTTCCTTCGTACGCTTCTTATTGCGTTCTAAAATAAGTTCGGTGCTTATAGTCCGATCTTTATGAAATTTTTGAGGCCTAAACATGACATCCAAATAAATGTATGTACCAAAGATCAGGACTTACTTTGACTGAATTTCTTAAACTTTTAAAGGGAAATGAGTACACACATACAAAGAACAGTTTTTTGAAAGCTTCGCCAGTTCTCCCAAATATTGTAACATTTAGCTATCTCTCGATGGAATCTGGTGCATTTATTAACTGGCAGTTTCGAAGATTTCTTGAAAAACACGGCCTTAAACACAACCAGGACCAGGTAACATTACTAGCCGCCATCTCTGAAACTATCTTGGCCGGTGGCTCGGTTGCCCCACAGTTCCCCTCTCTGGGCCTATCGTGTCCATGCAACACCTACGGAAAGACCTTGAAAACCAGCCGTTTGTGGCGTGAGCAACTTTCACCAGATGCGGCTAAAAAGACACTGTCGCAGTCACAGGCGAACCAAACGAAGCTGCCCGAAGGAAAACGAAGCAATTTCGCAGTCTGCAGTTGCTGCCAATGTCGAATCACAGTTACAGTCTATAATCAGAGCCTCGGCGAGTTGTCATGAGCTGCATCTGCCCCTCCACAATCATCACTGTCGACCCGACTGCAATGTCCCTCTAAGGGCAAATAATGCATAACCTTAATAACCCGCAAGCCTCGTCTGACTAAAGTCTCCAGTTAAATTTGTAACTCGGTTTTCATGGCAATATTCTTCTAAATATTTTGTAATCTGTTGCATCTCCATGCATTGAAGATACATATTTACATATTACCCGGCTATGCCCGGATCAAATCATTAACTTTGAAAATCCAATTTTGAAGGAACGACTATTTTCGGGATAAAGCTAAATATAGTTTACATTTGTATGAAGTCTGAAAAATCGCAATCTCTTTGAAATTTTTGAAAAAGACTCAAAAGAGAGACAACAATTTCGTGAATATATATGAAAAACGGGGGGAATTATCCTTTTTTTAGCTTTCCCTTCATCCGAAGGAGAAACACACGAGTATGAGTTTCAAACTGTCTGTAGCTATAAAATCCACACGGACAGAACGAGAGGCTGACATTGTACAAAACCCATAGACTCACGTTCAGCTAGTCAACAGAGTATAATGCTTCTATGTAGTAAATGGGAGCGCAAAAAAGTCACAACATTTAAAGACATACTAAATCGATATTTTTGCCTTTCACGAGTTGAATTATTTCCAAGCATAGTTTTTGCTCCCAACTTACTTTGAATGTGTTTCTTCATAGACCCAATCATTATTTTTCCAGTGCTTTGCTTTCATTACTTGTTTGGAACTCACTCAACCTCGTGCGATTTGAAAACCACTTGATCGTGTTGCTTTGTGTGTGCCTTTGTGTGCCTGTGTGTGCGTGAGACCCGGGCTGTATGTATGCATGAATGTGCTGCTGTAAATCGACTCGTCGAGTGCTCATTGGAATCAAAGAAATAGCAGTAGGAACAACATTACAAACCTCCAGACCACCATTCTCTCTCCGTACAAAATGGCTCTCCAAAATTGCTTTTATCTCTTTGTCTTCACCATTGCATGCAACTAGCGTCTCTCTGGACAGAGTTAATTTTTAATACCCTTGCAGTGAGTATCATAATAAAACCGACCTTTTGTCTTCGGCTCATGCTGAAAAAAACTGTTCCCGATCTCTTCACCAAACTCAAAAACCAATTTACTGACTTCTCACAATACTGTCATTGCAACATGTGCATATATATATGTATGTACATATTGTACGTGTCAGCAAAGGTATTTACTCTTCGGTGTAACTGTTCCGTTTTGTATTTATGCCTTTGCATGCAAGCAACTGGATACACACACACACACATACATCACATGATTGTACTTAAGAGTGTGTGTGTGTGTATGTTTATATTATTTTAATTTTTCGTTTGCGTTCGCCTCACTGCCTCGCTCTTTTCCTCTCTCTGCCTTTTTTTGTCTCTTTTTCTGTCTGACCCTCTCTTCCACATTCTTCTTCAATCTTGATCGCAATGTTGTTGCTCCCGCTGATCAAGTGCTCAATTATTTTGTCTTGTTTTTATACCCTAAATCCATAAAATGGGTATTGCGCAAAAGTATTTTTTGCCAGGCAGATATCTCCGACTTCATTGAGTACACCTACTATTTGTGTATATGTATGTTCATATATCAGGACGACGAGGCATAGCCTCTATTTTCGGTTTTTCATTTGTATGCCCCAATAATTTAATAACAATCGCACAATAAACTCAGAGGTTATTCAAGAATGCATTTTTCAATGTGAGAAGCCGACGGCAAAAGAGCACAACCGCTGCCCAAAGAATGAAGAGTGTGTGTACAAATACATACATATGTATGTATGTATATTTAAGATATTCGGAGCTGGGTACAAGGTATCTGCACGTCGTGCAGTGTGGTCTAAAGCACTCTTACTTGTTTATCGTTGCTGTTGTAGCTCTTGGCAAACTTCCATGGACCGTTCCGGCATTCCGAAATTCGCATACCAATGTTTCCAGTTAAACCAATTCCAGTTTTCAATTGGAATAGCGCCGAAGAGCTCTGCCACAGGTTCAACACACTCGTAACGCTGCACAGTCAGCAGTTTGCCAGTTAGAAGCTGCAGACGTCTTACCACCACTCAAATATCGCCGCAGTATAAGAGTGGAAGAGCGCTAATGTATAAGAGCGCCGGCTTAGAAACGCAAGCACTCACGAATGTGTCGCAGCCACGACTCATTTCTCTCTCAATCTTGGTCGTAGCTGCAGCGATCAACTGAGCGAATTAATCAGTCGGCCGAGCTCTGCACATAGATACGTTCAGCTGTGTGTCTGTATATGTGTGTTTTTTGAGTGTCAAGCATTGCAACTCTTTGAATATCTTGCGAAATTCGAATTGATCCCAGCTATTCGAGAAGGACGAATGCAATATGAAAATACACTGGCAAGAGGACAGCCCAATATCTGCGTAAATGCATCCATACGCCTATAATATACACTTTTACAACTCTTTTATTTGTTTAACCTTTTTAAATAAATAAAAACAAATATAACTGCTCTTATTAGGTGTGCCCGACTAGACAACACCCTGTACATTGCGCGGATATGAGGTTAATTCGAGCATTCTTCTGTGTATGCGGTAGGCTACGCACTTACTCACGCTTCTGTGCTTCTTCTTTATTTAACTCTCTTCGGTGTTTATTGTCCGATCCTTGTGTTTTGTGCGATGCTCGTCCGTCTGTTCGTATTAGCGAAGCTTCGCTTGAGAGCTGAAATATAAGCTCGTAAATATCACATTCAGATCAAGTATGCCCATCTTTCAGACACTCCGTAAATCAAGATCTACCTCAGTTTTAAAGCTAAATCATGTTGTTGTTCGTAGAATACTTCCGAGCTCCTCTAAATATCGAGATTAGGTTATCTCCTTTGCACCTCCACAAATTTCAAGCGTTGATACTTGTTCTAGTTACAGTTTAAAAGTCACTGACCTGGTACAGTTTTAGAGTCAGCTAGCCAATAATCAAGATGCTTCGATAATTTGATTGCGATAGCTTGATTGCGAACAGAGTATTACGTCGTCGGCTACCCGAGTGCAGCATTCTTCTTTGTTGTTTTTCGATTATTTCGTTGCCTGTTTTCGTTGCTCGCTAAGCTGATTTTCCACACGGGTTTTTCCCCCGCTGTCTTTTCCGTTTAGCGTGTTTGCCGCCTCACTATCCCCTGGCGACAATTGTTGCATCAGCTCTTGCTTCTGCTTCGTGACATTTATTTGCGGATTTCAAGTAAGTTTTTCCGAGTGCGACTTTCTTTTCCCTTTCACGCTGCCTCAAGTACGTGCAACTTGTTGTCAGTCTTGTCGTTCCCTACACATCCTCCCCTTCCCCCCACCCCCCCCCCCCACCACCCCGTCTCCCCGCCCTCGACACTATTATCATAAACAACGCTCTGCGGCGGCACCTTTCGCTTTTGAAGCCAACTTCGGTTTCAGTTGAGTTTTTCGGGTCTGGGCGGCTTAAAGCACGCATTTGGCTTAAATCGAAAGTTAGCGCCGAGCGGATGCTGGCGAATTTTGGAAAGTTAATTCATAACCGACGACGAATTTGCCAACTTAAGTATGCACCCGATCAATAGATAATAAATGGGCGCATTAGCCGACCTGTACCTGCACCTACCACTTTACGGCAAGGGGTCAAACTTATTACGTTGCGAAAGCAGAGAGAACAGCTTTCTTGCGAAGGCCACAATTTAAAAACCCTTGCGGTCGTTAATCAGATGTCCTATAAATTTAAGCTCTGCGACACGAAACGGTGCGAACTAGCTGAATAATTTGGTTAGGATATCTTTAAAGAAAATGGAGAAGATTGTCAAAAAAAAACTTCAATATGATACCTTTACTTGCGACGCATAGACAGCGGCAACAGACATAACAATTAAAAGAGTACTATTAAAAAAATGCCCGACTAGGATATACCCCGTACTCAGCTCAGAGCTGCCATAGCAATCGAGCTACCTTATATACACATGCCCATTCTTCAATAACTTCAATTTTAATAGTCTGGTTATTATAAAATCGGGGCCTAAATGTGGAATATACAAGTGTGCCCATGTATCGAAGCATCTGTCCAAGTTGGATATATAATATATAATCGATAATTATCGATATTTGAAAAATTAGAGAGAAAATTAAAAGCTAAGTAGATCTGCATATAATGTACGAAAATGTAATTGCCTAGTATATAATCGATAATTATCGATATTTTAAAATTGAGAGAGCAAATGATAAGCTAGATCTGAATGTGATATACGAAAATAGACATATATGCTTAAAAAGATATATAATACAGAATCGAAATTTAACGATTTACGAAATTATATATGCCTAATATATAATCGATAGTTATCGATATTTTAAAAATAATATAGAGAATGATAAACTAGTTTTGCATATGTTATACGAAATTAAATATGCCTAATATATAATCGATAATTATCGATATATAATATACGAAAATATAGAATTCAACTATGTTACTACATATGATGAGAAGGACTTGGCAAGATCGATCTGCCAATGTATATACCCTATGGGATTGGAAATACGTTCCGTTGACTGTTTAATACTGGTGCATACAGCCATTATATACCCTTGTTTATATCCATTTCCAATGGGTTTGGGGGATAAAAACATGAGCATTGGGCGCAGCCAATTGAGTCTGAATGTTGCGAGCTGTGTATTTTTTTTTATGGCCAAATGACGCATTTCATGTTCAACAAATGTGGTAAGAGTGAGTGAGAGAAATAACTATGAGCTCATGCCGCAAAGTGCAGCAAGAATAGCTTCAAATCGGCCAAACTTCCGGCATATGCCAAACATTAATAATAAACAACTTACAAGCCATAAACCAATGAGATGCCGCGGCACAAAAAAAAGGCGGCTACCACAGAATAAATTATAATATGAAATAGAGACAAGGCAAGTAATGCGGATGCACTCAGATGCAGCCGACTGCGCAATACCCTATACACAATGTATAAACAGCTGAGAACAGGTGCAAATAATATCAAAGGAGAATTTTGTGTCCATCTGCATATGTGAAAAGAAATATTTGTTGAGTAATATCTCACTTGTACTTACGAACACCTAGACGAAGCCAATAAACCCATTTTCACTTTGCGAACAGAGCATGAATAGCAGCTAGCAAATGAAAATTGTGCTCAACCAATAAAAAGATGCAAACCAAAATAAAAGCCAAAACCAAAACACAATTTCAAAGAAAATATGCGCACAGTGAGTGTCAAAATTATTGCAGCCTCTGGACTGGACGGCTAAACTAAATGGTGACTCGAATATTGCCACTAAATTGGTAGACACAAGTCACCCTGGACGTGGACGACGACGACCACGATGGCGACAACGGACCCGGGAGCGACAGCGACAGCGACAACACGACAGACACATGATGCATGCTACATGCTTCGCACTTTACCAACGCGCAGCGCAGAGCCCCGAATTAAGGCATTAACAAACCAATTTGTCCAATCCAAAAAACGTAATCTCCTTTTTTTATTGAGATTCGCTTCCATTTTTATAACACAACTGATTATGCTGAAATAAAATATATATATGGGATAAGTTATATATATATATATATATATGGGATGATGGTAATCTGACAGGATCTGACAGACTTATTTACTCTATTTGGCAAGTATATATACTCTGTAGCTCCGAATTTCCGATACACATATTTAGTACAAAATTTCATAGAATTACGGGAAAAGCATTTTTGAAAAACTTTTGCTTCTTTTCCGATATACAGAGTATTATATATTCTTAAAAATAGTTATTAGTATCTAAAGTAGAATAGCAGTAAATATATTTGTCTTAGGAGTACCTAATATCTATTAATCCTTTATCAAGATATCTTTCTCCTTTGCTGCTAATATATGACCAAAATCTTACACATATACGACTACTATTCATCAGTTATAGAACTAGGAAATCAGACTTTCGTGCCTTAATTTCAGTCTCTTTTTAAATAAATATACCCAATTATAAAAAGGTCAGTCTCTAAATTTTAGGAATACAGAAAAATATACGAATATAGTTGGTCCCTTGAAATTTTCTACATTTATGAAAAGTTAAAAAGTTGTTAAGCCAAAAACTGTTAATGAAAGCGTTTAAATAAATTCCTAATGCCTTATACATATTTTTGAGTAAAATTTGAGGATAAGTTTTTCGGAACGCCAACAGGGCAGAGAAAATTAAATGTGTAAAGGGAAGAAGCATCATACGGGAATCAGAATATTTTTTGGCAAAAAGCCTTGTTGCAACAAAAAAATTAAGAACTTTGTAGTCGGGAATAACCGACTGCGCAATACTTTGTCCACAGTCTAATAAAGTTGTCTTTGTTGCTCTAAAACTGTAACCGCTAATCAGATACTTTCAAACTGTAACCGTCAGATAGTTAATATTTCAAGTGCCAATCCACTAGATTCAACAGGAGCAAAAATTAGGAGCATGCATATGGACAGAAGGACGGATATTGCACAGGATCCAAATACTCCTTTTCCCTCTGTGAACAGAGTATAAAAGGACACCCAACAAATAGAACATTTAATATTATATCTATAAGTAAAAACTCGTGCAAAGGCAGAGAGCAACAAAGGAAAATGTTTATAGCCTTGTTTGAGAGAGAGAGAGAGAGAGAGAGACAGGGACACATATAAAGGATGTGCTGCAGGATGTGCTGCAACTACAATACCGCAGCCGATTGCATGGGACCAAAGCAGCATCCAATAGCGCATTCGGCGAGTCATCTGCATGCACAGCAGGATATGGTCAAGTTGGCGCACAAAAAATGCCTGTAAACGCCGCCAACTTTATGAGTTTAAAGTTCCATCCATGTTCAGCAAAGCGAAAGCTGATGGAAAGTGCTTTAAACACGATCCGCATAGCTAGCTCTGACACTGAATAGTCCAAATCAAATCCAAACTTATCGGATTAAGTTCTTTATATGCAGAAAAGTATGCAACAAAATGGACGGCTTGGTACTACATTACACAGCTTCAAAAGAGTTGAATACTTCATTTTAAAACCAATTCATTAAGACCCACGTCTATATCTTTTTATAAGCCAGATTTTATACTGGGTCAATTAAATTGACTTGCTTGTCTTTTAAGACATACTTAAATGTTAAAACTCCAAAAAAAACTCTACGTAGTCCAATATTTACAAAAATGTCAAAGCTACTTTAAAAAACCGTAAATGTTAATAATTAAAGCAAAGTAAATGGTTAATGAATATTTTCTTGATTCAAAGGGTTGAAGTAAAACTATAGCAATTAACAATATAGTAAATATATATACAACAATATAATAAATATATATAAATATAATAAATATATAGAAAAGTTTGCTTTAAATTATTAGATAGACAAACGTTATCCAGAAAGATAAATATACCTTGAATTCTTATTGTCTTACACTTATTTTGGCGCTTGTAGCTTTTATTTGTTCGGAGATGCATATCAATTAACACTGTCTCAATGTCGATATATATTTGACTATCCTTCGCTCTATTCCTCTATTAGAGGAAGCTTTCGGATAATAGAGGTAAATCACAACATGAAAGAGGAATAAAATCAACTACAGACAGACAGAAAAGCCTAAATTAAGCCAAAGACAATATTAATATCTAAATATTACCAAATATATTTATATTATATTTGCTTAAACTTCATCTGCGAGAGCAATATATATCTATCTAGCTTTAAAGTTGATTCTTTTAGTCCCTTAGCAACTGAGCTAAAAACTCAGCAAGAAGATGCATATACGAAATAAAATAATAATGTAAATACTATAAATCGCCTCTGGCACTCACATTGGCATAACTTCATTATAGTCATTAAGCAAACTTTATTATAGCCACAACAAACATTTTAAATGGGTTCGAGATAGAGATGGGCATGGGTCGTGTTTTTCTTGGTGGCACAGCATGGCACGAGACTCTTTTTCGTGCGTGAGCCGTGCAAGCCTCTACCAACACAAGGATCGCGATCCTTAAAGTCTACATTACCAACACAATTGATGTCAGGCATAACTTTCACTTAAGCACGATCGATAGTTTCCATATATTATCTGATTATCTTAAACACGACATTACCGATTAAGTTTGGAAATAATTTAATACTAATGCAGATATCAGATTTCAGCTAGTTCTGCGACGAGCGAACGAAAATGTCATATTAAATAAAATCTTAGTTAGTTAGTTTAGTTAGTTTCATTTTCCCGCGCACATCTCTAGTGCAGGGTATTTAAAAAGGACAATTCCAAAAGGTTTTTCGTAACGCTCTGCTTGAGGAATCAGTAAAAAGAAAAAGGTACAAAATGCTCCAGCAACCTTTTTGATTATTTAGAGACCGAAGATAGTTGGCATTACGCAGCTGATTAACCCATCTATATAATTGCGGGACAAGCGTCGGGCTCTTAGTTGTTAAAGCAGACATAATGCTGGGGCAAAGCCAAATAGCCTTGCTGCCTGGCTGGGCAGGGTAAATGGAAACAAGGATACAAATTGCAGGACAATGTCATAAAACGGGCACTCACCTCGATAAACTTTGCTGCGTTTGCCAGCGGCAACTATTGCTGGTTGCAGTTGCAGTTGTTGCTGTTGTTGCTGTTGTTGCTGTTGTTGCTGTTGTTGTTGTTGTGACTGACGTTGTTGAATGGCCGCGTCCAGTTGCAGCAGCAATTGCGGCGCTGTTGCCGCTGCCTGGCCGATATTTCCATTAACATTTGTCACAACGGCCACCGACGATGTCAATTGTTGCTGCACAAGCTTCTGCTGCTCCCGATGTTGCTGCTGCTGCTCTCGATGTTGCTGGTGAGGATGCAGATGAGTGTGCTGCTGATGGGGCTGCTGTGCAGCGGGCGCGTGATGGTGCGTCAGCAATGGCTGCCCGCCGCCAGCTGCCCCGGCTGGCGGCCCGTGAGCCGGGCAAAAGCTGCGATACTCTCCATTGATATCCATATATATCGGCGCCTCCACAAGTGGCCAGCCGCCGCCGCCGCCGCCAGCGCCGGCGCCGGCTGGCGTGGCAACAGCAGCTGCCGGCGCTGCAGAGCCGGCTGCAGCCGTCGGTGTCAAGGTAATTAATTGCACGGGCAACAATTGTGGCCCATTGCTCGACTGTACATGGATGTGCGGGATGCCACCGTGTTGGCTGCAATGCTGTTGCTTCGGCGACAGCTGCTGCTGCTGCTGCTGTTGTTGCTGCTGCTGCTGCTGCTGCAAGGTGGACAGCGCGTGTTGCTGATAGAAAACTGTTGTCTGCTCGTAGGCTGCGTACAGGGCACTTGCCGCCGCATGGCTTCTGTTGAATGTGGTCGCCGAGGGTGCTCCTAGAGCCAGCATTGACATGCTGCTGTTGCTGCCGGCAGCTGCGGCTGGACTTGACTGCGACTTGGCCCTTAATGCGGCGGGCTGGAAGGGCGGCGCCAGGGGCGTTAGATTCGATTGATAAGCCCTGACCAGAGCGCTGCTGTGGGCTTGATTTGTATCCTGCGATTTGTTAATTGGGATTCGCTCCTTGTGCGTCGCCTTTGCCCGCTCCTGGCCGGTGGCTTCGCTGCGATTGTTGTTGTTGTTGTCAACGACACTTTGGGTCGCCGGCAACTCGGAGACATGGCTGACGCCTGCCTTGTCGATTAACTGATAGCTTTCGTCAATGAAAGCCACCAAATCCTGGCAGGCCTGCTGCAATTCCTCCTGTGTGGCCGACGGGACTGACGATGTCGCCGCCGTCTCCTGTTCAGCCTCGGTGTCGTCTTCGTCGTCGCTTTCGATTACATGCTCGATTATGCGCAGGTTATCGTAGTCTATAATCCGAGCATAGCCCATCTTGAGCGCCAGGCCCGTCAGCCTGGCCACATCCTTGTCGTCGCTGTCATCGTTGTAGGTGAAAACATCGAAGGCGTGTGCCTGCTGTGCTTCTGCCGGATCTTTGGGGCTCTGTTCCGATGGAGATTCCTTTGGGAACTCTAGCAAAACTGTCATTTTGGTGTTCAGCTCGTAATCCTTATTCGTATCGACTGCTACTCCGTTGGTTGTCGTAGTTTCCTGCCCTTCCTCGGGTATTTGCTCGAGCTGGGACTCTGCAATCTTGAGCTGTTCGTCTTCGGTTTGCGTGCTGTTATCGATAAATATTTCTGCCCCTTCATCGGTGGCGGTTGCAGAAGACATTCCGCAACTTTCGTAATAAACACATTCGTCGCACACCAAGTCCAACTGTGTCTCAGTCGACGGTGTCTTCAGGTGAGAGCTTACAGTTGCTGCTGCCATTATTATTCAAAGGCACATTTGATTATATTCGAATAGATCCAAAGAATGCTCCTTTTACTTGCCAATTGCTCTGGGATTAAGTATTGGGTGAAAGCTGCCTTGATTCTCGTGTGATTAAGGGGCGAAAAGTTTGGTGCAGTTGCTTACTTTTCGTCAATAATACCATTTTTTCTGAGCTCTGATTTTGTTTAACTTTATATTTATCAAGCTGTACTCAAAATTGTATTGTTTTTTTGTATTTTCAGCGCCTGAAAGTAAAAAAGGTAAATGTTATAAATTACTTCTACCAAAAAACTGGCATCAATAAAAAAAATTCAAAAAAAAAACGTAAGATGCTATAGTCGGAAATGCCCGAGTGGGGGATACCCTGAAACTTCTTGTACCAAAACCTAGTATTTTTAAAAGTCAAAAGTTAACAAAAAAAAAGCAAGTAAGAGTGCTCTAGTCGGGAGTGCCCGACTGGGGGATACCCTGAACCTTCTACCTTCTACTAAAGTCGAACGGCATCGCTTCATACCTTACAATCATATCAAGAATTGAATTTCGTTGGCAAAAATAGAACTTAACACGTTTTCGTTAATAACATCTGTGTTCCTTAACCGATTTGATACAATTTTCAGAAGTATATCTTATTGTGCCATAGAAAAAAACATCAGCCTTACAACAGCCTGTGGCTTACATTTGTTGTGTGTTCAAACTGCTATTCGTATTTTTCTAATTTAGCAATATCCCTAAAAATTAAATACTCTGATTAAGTGTGAGTATCAGACGAGAAGCTATATGTTAAAGTTGATGTATCCAGCTCTTAAAACCTAAGATTTCGATATTCATTGTTAACAATTGCTTGGAAACGGGGAAAGTTATCGAATATCTGAAACAAACTCTTACTGCGCTGGCAACTAGGAGGACCTAGGTTCAAAATTTCTAGTCTCTTGCTTTTATAGGTTCTCAGATACTTGCGTTCATTCATACGGACAGAGCTAGATCAAGTCGTCTTTTGATGCTGAGCATGTATTCTTTATTGGGTCGAAGATACTTTTTTCTCCCTGTGACATACATTTGCACAAAACCAATATACCCTTTTTACCCATTTTCAATGGGTTCAGGGTATAAAAACGAGCTATTTTGGTTCCCAAAAATGGCGTACGAACGTCATCAAATATTAATTTTAATCAAAAGTTAATCATAAATGCAAGAGGAAACAGATGGGAAATGTTCCAGTGATTTCTGTTGCTGTTGGTGCAATTGTTTGACCAACAAATAAACCATTTTTTAATGACTTTTACAAAAAATATTAAATACAAAAGTACATTCGGTTATCAGAAATTGGTAAGGTTTTGAGCCCGAATCAGTAGTAAGTACGTACTTAAAGATATATATTTAACACGAATTCTTACGTACGAATACAGACTAAGAATATTTACGTGAAAGACGAATAGGTATAATTTTTGAACTGGATAACGTTAATCTGCATTATCTTCTCGAACCCATAAATTACTAGGAAAGTAAACTCGTGAAGGTTATTGGTTAAAGAGCTGCTTTTCACGAACCCAAGCTGGGAAAGTGAAATAATTAGTAATTAGATGATGAAGCATTAAAGTTTACAAAGTCGAAGGTGCGTACACAGTATCTAAGCTGGGGTATAAACGACTATTTCCGGTGATTAGCGATATATTTAAACGCTGCTCGCAGTTTATGCTGATTGGATGCTTCTTTTATATCAAGAAAATAAGTTGTTCAACGACAAAGCCCGAATTCTTCGCATTGTCGTTTGCAAACGAGCTTTTCATTCCATTCTCCCTTTTCAATAATAAACATTAGTATCATATACATATTCTTTCTAAAGCAAATATTGTTAATTTGTTTTCGATACCTATTTTTGTTTTGTACCTTGATGTCCACAGACTATTTCTCTGTAATGTCTAAGACCTAAAGTATTAGCTAGACTTACATTATTTACAGAGTATCAGCTTCATCTGTTTGTTAATTTAATTCTGAGCAGCTTAAAGAACTTCTATTAACAACATTTGTCGACATCAACAAACGTCTTGAAAGAAAATCTATTAATACTTAAAACCTTGCTTTCTGTCAATATGTTTGCTACCCTCCTCAGCTTCCTTGAAGGAAAAAAATCTCATCGTAGTGGTCGTCAACACGTTCTCTGTAACCAAGGAAACTCGAGCTGGAATCACCCCAACGCAACGTCCTTGCCTCTTGACTCTAGCCTCTTAACCCCAATGATTTCACCCTCGACGACACATCAATTATCTACGAAGCAAGCTGTATTTATCAGACTATTGACCAACTGCAGCGACACTTGAATAAGTTTGAGACGTGGGTCCAATTGGCTAATCAACAGGTAAAAGTCAATTTGCTCAACAAGTTGCTGCCAGGCGAACTGCTCGAGCATAAAGAGGGACATCGCTTCCCAACACATGCCAACAATATGTCACGGTTTACAACAAAAATTAAAAAAGGTTGAGTGTTAAGCCGCACTTTAAGCAACTTTTAAGAATTAAACATTAATGTTAAGCTTCTAATCCAATTAGGTAAATGCTAAATGACCAAAATGCGTTCTTTCATCCCACACACAAACGTCCTTTATGTCAAAAGATTACAGAGATTACAGAGCTTTGTATTTGAACAGGCTTCTAGGAATGCAGCTAATAAAATATATATAGACGCATCCTGCTGAAAAGGATGCTTACAAAGTTAATCAAGTCAAGCGTCAAGGGGCTTAGGGATTCCGACTAATGACGAGCTCGCCACAGCCAATTAGTACATCATTGCGCGTCTCTTAATCTGGCTAATGCTATTCACTTTTTTACCTCGATTTCAATGGTTGGTTTAAAACATATGTGTACAAATGTCACATAAACACGCAGGGGTCAAACTTCATTTGAGCTAAAGCAAAAACCAAAGCATACTTAAGAGGGCCCACGCGGGATTCATATATATATTCGCATATTATGTTACAGCCGTGCTCACATTTGTTTCTGAATTCCGTAATAACTGTCCATATGGCACGACTTTTTAGCTGAGGTTAGGTTAACCTAATTCGCGAATACAATTTGATGGTGTACAATAAATTATTGTAATTAACATGTGCATAATTATATATATCGAAATAATTATAATATTTATGAAAGTATTTGTGTCTGCATTATCAATACATTGCCTACAAAATTATTAATACGATTCTATTTCTGACAAAAGCTTGTGCGTTGGCAGTTTAATTAAACATTTAATTTGCCATATGTCAACGAGTTTGAGGACTTTTGGCATCATCGCAGTTTTATTTGTAGCTGTATTGAATGGCATGTTAGGATCCCAGTTGGAAAATCGATTTTGATTTCATGAATTAACTAAATCATTATGACCAGACTTTATCTTTCAATGCGTATACAGGCTGCGATAATTTTCATTCATGATAAACGTTGGCAGATAAAACTGAGCAATTAGAGAAAAGTTTTCGAGTTCAACCATCAACCAATTATTACTGGGAAATTATACTTTATTCTTTATACTGACAACGTCATCCTTTCAAGGCAGTTCTTTTGTAATATTATCTAGTAAACTGATACTGCTAACTGCGATAAATACACCTTCTGCAGCGAAACTGAGAGAAACTAAAAATGAGAGGCAAAGGATATATCCCTTTACTGCCTTATCGCTGCCTTGATTACGACTATTCCTTCCCCTTTGCAAAGCTATAAAAATCAGAACAACACAACAATCCGAGCTAGAAACTATTCAATTAATTACAGCATAGAGTAAAATAGAGAAAAATATATTAATTGTGGTATTTTATACGTGACGGACTGCGCCATATTTCGGGCCCCTAACTATTTATTTGCACAGCAATAAAATCAAACATAAGTAAGAGAAAAAATGATGAAATATGATGAGCAATATATTCTCCAAGATTTCTGAGTAAAAATGCTTACTTAAATGCTTTGCCTTTTATCTGGTGGAAAAGTTTTTTAATTACAAATAAGTCTTTATACGAAATGCAATTATTTAAGTAGAAACCACTTGGCTCTAGCTTCTAAGAGCCAAATAAAACACTAAAAGGATTATTTAACCTCACAATTAATAGAATTTGACTTGAAACGAAGCAGGCTAACTTTGAATATTTCGAATCACCAGAAAATGTATAAAATGTCGTTCATTTTCAATAGTTATTAGACAACACGGAACATTCATAATCTACTATAATATAAAGTTTTAATTTAAAGAAGTTATCGAAATGCCAAACTTTAACGGAGCCATCATTGTGCACACGCTGCAGTTGATCAAGACCCCAGCGACGCTTCGCGAGATTGTGGTAACCATTGCCAAGAACACGGACCTGGCGCAGGAAGATCTGATGAAGCCCGTCAAGCAGACCCTGGATATGGGCTACCGCATGGGCTTCCTTCAGAAACTAAATGGTACGACAAACATATTGAAATCAAAAGGTTCCCGTTTCGTTTCACATTCGATTCCGCAGGAAGATACTTTTTGGTGCCGATGACCTTTGACACGCTCATGGCTGAAATGAAGTCGGTCGGCCAGCCCGCCCGCAAGGGCGCGCCAGAGCCCGAAAAGGCCGAGCCCAAGCCCAAGATGGACAAGAAGACCGCCAAGCAGAACATCATAGCCAAGAACCACACTCAGAGCCAGTATCAATCGGTTCTAGACCACGAGTCTACCACCACATTGATGCCATTACAAACGATGCACTTAAAGCCGGAAGCGCTGATGATGCGCAAGCCGAAACGGTCGCATGTGCCCATTAAATAGATGACTCTTCCAAATGCCTTTGCTGGGCTTCGCAGTTGGGAAACTAACCGAACTGCGCTTGAGGCATCGTAAATTTTCCGTTCGCTAATTGATTTTTTGTTTTTGGTAAATAATAAAAATAAAAAATTGAATGATACGTTAAGTATCATAGCACAGCTAGATTGAGATTGTCGAACTTTTCAATTTACCTTAAATATAGCGAAAACCGACAAAATATTAGCGCGTCAATTAGTCTATGTATGTCCAAATTGTTGAAAATTCTATGGAAATACTATTAGACCCTTTTGCAAGAACCAACAGAACAAAATGCTGCAACGCACTTTGAAAAATTGCCTCTCATTTGTGCAAGTTGACAAATGTCTCAATTAGCGGGGCCATCTCGGATGGGGTCCTGAAGCTGGTGGGCGTGCGAGGGGGGAGGGGGGGAATGGGTGGAGCACGAAAATGACATCGACGCGTCGTTTTCCTCAATTTGAAAGCCAAATGAAGCGTCGCCTCTGCCAAGCTCCCCGTTTGCAGTGTGCATTGACCATATGGTTAGCCCAGCCAGCCGCCCACGACCGTTACCACTCCCACTGTCCGTTCTCCTTTCCGACCTTTGCGATGACGTCGACAGCAGCAACGACTGCTACGCCGGCAGAGAGCAACGCACGTCAAAGTAATGCAAATGGAGTCTAAGCACATACCACATACCGGGACGGGACCAAGAGTTAGAAAGAGAGCGCTACATGCGTGAGCGCGAAACATGGTGAGTAACGAGCGCGTGTTGAGTTTCTATCCGAGAGTGCAACAAATGTTTGTCTCGGTCAACTAGTAGGTAACGGTAAGGACGTGTGCCGAGGGGATTTTGCCTTTGCTGCGTGGGCGCTGTTCACTAAACAGTGTAAAAAGCGAAAAGTGGGATTCTCCCTCGACATCGTTTCGGCATACTGGCATAAATACTTATGTATGTACATATGTATACGCTATAATCGTAAAAGGGAATACTCCTCTCTGCGCGTCCTTGTGTAAAGGTGGGCGCAAGCATTTAGAGCATGTATTCACGTTTAACGAAGGCAACTACATAGATACTCTTTTCCTAGTATAATAACAGACTAAAATAGGTTATTTTCTTAAAAATCAGTATTTTAATAGGTCAATATTAAAGATCATGGATTGTGTCAACAGTCTCCGACTAGAGAAACCCCACACCAAGCGACACCAGCTTATACGAGGTTTAATAAGTATGTGTTCTTTGTAAAATTAAAAATAACAAAAGCCGAAAACAATTTCTTAAAAATTCGTTGTTTTGTTATTACTTCTGGAAAAATATATCGATTTGTTCAATTTGATTTCATTAGCTCTGACAATCTGCTACATTTGCCTAATTATGTTATGATAGGAATAAAGAGTTACGCTCTAAATTAAAAAAGGCTCTTAAAAAATGTCAGACAGATATGGTGTGATTTACTTTGGCTCTAGTTGCTGATAAAAAAAAGTTTACTCGGAGATGCGTGTCACATACATTTACATTAAACCAAAAGACCCTATTGAAAGAACATGGGTACATTTATCGCATTCATATAACCGCGTCAAACTGTGATAAAAGGGTTGACATCGCCCTCTTTTCAGAAACGTCATACGACTGCAACGGAAAATATCGGACTTTTGCATTTCTCCGACCACAGACTAACACGTTTTCTGGAAAATTTCTAGGGAAACGACACTATACATTATATGTGTTCAGCATCCGAGTCGGTCTGAGAATATGAGAATATTGAGAATGTTGAGAATATGTCCATATGTCGGAACATTTGTGCCCCTAACCCACTCCTTTTGACATGTATGTGCATGGATTCTTATTTAGCTTTCAGAAATAAGAAACATATTGCCTCTTTAGATACTATTCCTCAAAAGCGTCATCTCTGTGCCCTTAAAATTGTACAAAGGTCTGTACTTGCCTGCTAAGAGACAATTTAAAATATAATATAATAAACTGTTAATTAAACAATATTTGTTTAATTGTGAATTTAAATAACAACCTGTTACGCGAACCAATCTTGACGTTTGTTAGTTGAGCGTAAACTTGTAAAAGTTTGAGAGAGCTCAGAGGACGGTCGGGGGGGCACGTGGCAGTAGACGTCTGCGAAGCATATGCCACGCAAAGCTTATCAACCGTTAATGCCATGCATTGGAAATACATATATAAATGCAATTAACTGTCATCTAATCGAAAAGCGTTGTACAACAACGCAAAAGACCACACGAAAGTGCGTAAGAGCTTTAATTCCCAGCAGACCTATGCACACATGCACACACATATGTATATAGATAATTATGCATTTACATACTATATAATGCATGTTTTCTTACACTAATGTACACACATATGTACGCATGTAAGTGTATGTAAATGGCAAGACATAAAAACGTAGACGTGCAACAGCAGCGCAATTTACGTTGACGTCGACAGCGGTTGGCAATACACTGAAAACCAAATAGGCTTCAGTTTTACTTTGCGCGTGGTGAGTAAGAAAGCGTTACTGCTCTGCCCGCTGCGAAGCCCTGGCCATGCCTCAGCGGCGCATTATGTTGTTGTTGTGGTTTTTGTTGTTGCTGCGTCAACTGGTTGAGTTGCCTCGCTGAATGCACTTGTTTGCCAGTTTTTGTTGCTACGTTTTGTTGCTTTGCTTTGTGTGCCACAAACTATTGCCAATTCACACACACAAAAGCTAAAATATATGTGTGTATATAAGTATGCGTGTGTGTGTATACATGTACATACATTATACGCGCGTGTGCGTGAGTATAAAGTTAGCATATTGTTGCCTTTTACTCCCAATTCGCCGCATAAAAAGCATCATAAAACGCAGCGGTCACAGCTGAACATGAAAGCAATTAAAAATTTATGAAAAAGAATTAAAAATGCTATTTCCTAATAGCTTGCCTTTGACTTACCAGTTGCTGCAACAAAACAGCAGAAAATGTTTTCGTTATTTCGCACACCACACACTCACACATACATATACATATGTACATACACAGGCACAAATTCAAAACACATACGGCACGAACGCGAATATGAGCACGAAGAAAACAAACCTATCTAACTAATAGAAACAATTTGTTATTGTTTTATTTAGCATGGCACAGTGTTTTTTTGGACTTGTTATGAAAGTTCGGTTCGTTTGGAAAATGCGTTACAAATTTGCAATTTTAGTCGAATTTAACTTGTTGGCATTTGGTTTAACATTAACCAAAGCAACAGAAAACACAACAACAGGCGACACACGAAGACCCAAACGCGGCAAACGTTTGATTTTGATTGACGCTGGGGCACCATGGAAAACTGCAAACGAGCCAAAGCCCGCTAACGAGCATCGAGCATCGAGCATCGAGCAGCGAGCCGACCGACACGAGCGCACGAAGCTAAATCCGCAGCGATAGCAATGTTTGAATACTGCGTGGGAGCAACGCGCAAGAGCAGTGCCTACAAGTTGCATGCAAATTCTTTTGTACGTGGGTGGCTAAACTCCGTTAAGTGGAAGAGAGAAGGCGCGACGGCGGGTAACGGCAACGGCAACGACAACGGCAACATATGTACATATTTCGATTGTTCTCTGACCACAACCTGTGTGAGGGCAGGCGGCAAAAGCTTTTTGCTTTTTTCTTGCTGCCGGCAGAAAGTCAACAGCTGTTTTACAGTTTCACTGGACTTTGACAATATTAAAATTGTTAAAGATTAGCACAGTAAATCAAATCGAAATCATAGCTTACGCATTTTATTAAGTTACGCACTGTGTATAAACATTGTATGTATAAATATGGTCTACCGTTAGAGAGGTAAATGTTTCAATGTTTTTTTTCATACAGGGAATTGCGCATTAGTCAAGTGTCGCCGATTCAAGAAAAAAGATAGCGAGCCATGGCACTCCCCTCTCCAAAAATGTTCGTGATTTTAATAGTCAAAAGCTTGCACAGAAATGGTGTGTGTCTTCGATAATACCGTTATCAACGTAAAGCTTTTGGCCAGTAACAGTGTTTTTGCTCTCACTTGGTACAAAAACACTTGTTAGTTTTCCGCAGCTTAATCCACCATTCAAAGTCGTTAGGGATGATCTTGGGCTTTGATTGGAAGAACTTCTTCTGAAAGCGATCGCGATCCTGCAACCAAATCCGCGCGTACTCCCCTCCTAAGAGCATGCCCATCGAGGTGGGAATACTCTAGATCAGATAAAAACTTTTATTGGATATTGGAGCAAGTTAAAAGTGGCTTTATAGTAAATTCACCCCACTCTCGGTGCTTGGCGCCATTGTACTTTGCTGGGCTCGTAAGCCGGCTTCGGTTGTTAGATTATCCTTGGGTCTGCAGATAATGGAACGTGACCATTCCTTATGTATGGAACTAACCATGGTTAATTAAAATTTATGTTGAGCACAATCTTTTCGTTAATTTAATGTCTTTTTTTGAGAAGAATCATTTAAAAAAAAAACCGAGTTGGTCTACAATTAAATAAAAAATTGTACCCAGACAAACTATGAACGGGCTAGTTAGAATTTTAAAAAAGTAAAGTATCTGTATATAAAACTGTTTGTTGCGACTGACTGGCTGACAAACTGTCCAAAGGCTAGTTAAAATTTTAAATTCATTTATTAAACTCTTTAAATAAAACTGAAAAAAATAAATCTAGGAAAGTGAAACGTTCACTGTAGTTAACTTACGGAAGGGTGTACACTAAGATATTCCACCCGCAAGTGTGGAAAAATCGCGAAAACGGTTTGTATGCAACTTTTTTGTTTACCATTCAATCGGCCTCAGACCCATTTTCATAGATATTTGTTCAAATTCATTAAAGTGGTGTTTCGCACTTTTTGAAAAATCTATTCCCCTTACAAATAAGGGTCAAGGATTTGGTTTCGGATTCAAATTCATTTCCAAGGATCCTTATAAAAAATCATTTGAGACTTGATTCAGATTTTTCGGCAAGTCCAAGCTTCCCTGAGATTCAATGAATCTTAGGTTTTGTCTGGTTGATTCGAAACTTTTTTCAAAGAAGTAAATGATTACGTGTTACAGCGATTTCGAAAATTCCATACGCAACGGTGGAAAATTGGCGGAAAACTTGCAACCCTTTGTTTATATTCGGATCGGCTTCAAACTCATTTTAAAATTCATTCAAAATCCACCGCTCTTGGATGGAAAGTGTGGTTCAAAGGATTATTGCAGTTAAGTTAGCAAGGATAGATTTAAAATACCCGCTGGTAGGTTTTGAAAGTATAGAGTGTATCAATAATGACTTCGTTCAGCGACTTATATATTCTTTGGTAACGAGAAAAACCTAAGTTCAAAATTTTAAGTCTCTAGCTTCTATAAGTTTCTGAGATCGACAAAATTATAAAGACAAAGACGGTACAGTACCCTCTCTAGTGGGTACCCCTAGTGGGCCGTCTCCAGCAACCAGATTTCCTCACTTCTCATTAGAATGTTCGGTACACCTTTATAAATAGCAGAGTCAGAGCAACTCTATCAGCCACAGCTGCTATACAAATATTGGCTTCGAACACTAGAAGCCTGTATATTTGCATTGCTCTCTGGTAGGTAGTCTAGGGCCAAGCAACCCGATAATTATCCAATACATCGTCAAAACTAAAGTCATGGAGACTCATTATGGAGTATTTAGTCCAAGTGGCATTGGGAAATCCGCGGTGTCAGCATTTGAGATGGAAACATGCCAGATGTTTTATAGTTTCAGTAGACATTCACAATATAAGATTTGTTCAAGATTAGCACAATGAATCAAATGTGCAAAACTAACTAACAAAAGTCAACAAGACTCATTTTATTAAACTTTATTTTGTTTGTTTGCCTTATGGCGTGTTTTCATCTGCAGTGTTTGGTATTAACCTAGGCTCCAACTGAGCAAATCGACTAGATTGTAGTAATTGTTTCCGACCCATAATAGATAGCTTCATATAAGTTCTTATTTAAGTTGCCTCCAAACACCATCTGCCCTCTTCGTGATACTCTTCGTATGACTTCCGATATTTCGATGTAATAGTTAATATATAGAAACCTTGTCCTGATTCTTTTTTTTCTTCTATATAACATTCGATTATATTTAACTACAGTGGCTGGCTTTAAGTGTCTTGTCTTACATAAATGAAAACTATCATATTTCTAAAGAGACTTCACAAATAAATCTTAATCTCCTTCAAACATTTCCAAACATTTCGTACAATTTTTGATTTGCTTTGCCTCACAATGACACAACAGAATTCTCTTATTACCACATTAATGAGCTCCGACCCCATAAAGTATATTTATTCTTGATCAGTATCAACAGCCAAGTCGATATAGCCATGTCCGTCTGACTGTTTCTATGCGAACTAGTCTCTCAGTTTTAAAGCTATCTTTATGAAACTTTGCAGAAGTCCCTCTTTCTGTTGCACGCAGATCATATGTCAAAATCAGCTGGATCGGACCACTATTATGTACATATAGCTGCCATAGGAACGATCGGTCAAAAAGTAGGTTCTTGTATGAAAAACATTTTTGTTTATAAAGTTATCTTGATCAAACTAGGTATTTATTAGTTTTACAACGCTCCTCATATATATGCGAAATCCTATTAAGATCGGACCACTATATCATATAGCTGCCATAGGAACGATCGGTCGAAATTAAGTTGTTGTATGGAAAACTTTTTGTCTTTCAAGACATCTTAACCATACTCGGTTAATTAACTGTCATTAACTATTTTCCCTGTGCTGTGGCAAAGCACTATGAGCATTATGAAAAGGTTGGGTCTGCAAGGGTATGAAATCTTCGGCGTGCCGAAGATAGCCCTTCCTTCTCGTTTTTTTTTTTAATTTTCAAAATTTTGAAAAGGTTGTTTGGCCAAATCGGGGGTTTGGGTGACAAAATCCGCCATAACTTTTGTAAATCTCACCCATTTTTAACAAAATTTAAAAGATTTTAAATTAAAAAAACCCCTGCATTCGAACAATTTTTAAAAATTTTCGTTTCGTGTCCCCAAATTGTACAAATATGTTCGTTACCTGAAATGTGGTCTACGCTCTTGACTTGTGTTATCTTAAAAGTAATAAGGCTGAAATTCATTTTATTTTTTGTTGTTCGAAGGTGAGACCGACTGACAGAAATTTGAAAAATTGTGCGAGAATAGGTTAGCCGAAATTTGTGTGCTTAACAATATCCAAAAGTATTATCTGCAAACGTAAGCCTGCGAGGCTAAGGTGTCTGAGCATCAGACTAACAAGCAAGACTTCGCCGGCTCAAACCCAGCAGCACTTGTTAAATGATACATTCTACTTTATTAACTTGCTATTTTAGCAAAGAAAAACAATAATAACGCAGTCTTATGTATTATTTGGAAGTTAGTCTTCGGGTTCTATCTCCCGAAGACTGTAAATAGAATATATTTTAAATTTTAAATTAGAAAAATTGATATATGAAGAATAACTAAAGCAACGAGAGGAATTTGGAGTTTCTAAGCTAGTTTTTGTCATCGATGTGTAAATTAAGAGATTGGGGCGCTCGCCGTTGAAAAAGTTTTGTATATTTTTTGAAGTTGACAAGAATTACACAAACAATTTGGGTACTACGCGCATTTTCAATATTATTAATATAACCCGAGCTAAGACGGGTAATTTCTTCTAGCATATAGTATATTAATACATATTTACTATTTATTATCTAAACGTAAATGATTTCAATGCTATTCCAATCAAAACTTCGCGCAGAATCATGTGTAAGGTTGCGAGCCAGGGCAACCCCCAGAAATGTTGCGGAGTTCGTGGCCAAAAGCTGGCACTGACATGGTTCGTGTCTCCGATAATGCCTTGGTCAAGAGCGGCTATCCTTTGGAGCAGAAGGACTTGTTGGTTTTGCGCAGCTTCAGCCACCAGTCGAAGTCGTTCTTAATTACCTTCGCCTTTTCATCCCCAGGATTCTTCTGAGAGTCATCGCGATTTCGCGACCGGGCGAGCCGATGGGCCCGCAGGCCGGCTTCGGTGGTTAGATTATCCTTGGGCTTGCAGATTAAGGAACGTGACCATTCCTTAGCTTTCCCCAAAGGCCCCATAACAAATCCAAGTTTTTATTAAGCACAACTAATTTCGTTAACTTTATGTGTGTTTTTCGAGAAGACTCATCTTAAATAACTGAGTTAATCTCCAACGAAAACTTTTTCAAAAATAAAAAGCTGCCATTCTGCTTGATTTTGAAAATATAGAGAACAAATAAGGATTACAGAAATAAGGGTTACGAGTTTATACGCTGATCCCATTGAAAATTAGTTAATAGGGTAAAACTGTGCAAGTGCAAGTGTAATGGACAGAAGTGTAATGGACAGAAAGGAGCACATGCGACCCCATAAAGTGTATATATTCTTGATCAGCATCAATAGTCGAGTCGATCTAGCCATATCCGTCTGTCTGTCCATCCGTCTGTTCGTAAGCATGAAGGCGGCAACATTATTCCTGGTCGAAATTCATATGAAAATAGTGTCCTCAATTATCCTATATATACATAGGACGAAATTTGCCAGTCCCATAACTTGGTCAAAACTCAAGCGATTTTCATAAGGTTTGGCTTTTTATTCATGGGTTGGCCTCTAGATAAATTTGGCATCTAAATCTGGCATTACCAATATTGGTCCAAATTCATGTGTAAAAAGTGCCCTCAAATATCCTATAGAAACATAAGTCGAAATTTCCCACTGCCATAACTCGGTCAAAACTCAAGCGATTTTCATAAGGTTTGGCTTTCTATTCATGGTTTTGCCTCTAGATCAATCTGGCATCTCAATCTGGAAACATTATTTCTGGACCAAATTCATGTGAAAGTGGTACCCTTAAATATCCTATAGAAACATAGGTCAAATTTCCCCACTCCCATAACTCGGTCAAAACTCAACCGATTTTCATAAGGTTTGGCTTTTTATTCATGGGTTGGCCTCTAGATAAATTTGGCATCTAAATCTGGCCCTACCAATATTGGTCCAAATTCATGTGTAAAAAGTGCCCTCAAATATGCTATATAGACATAAGTCGAAATTTCCCACTGCCATAACTCGGTCAAAACTCAACCGATTTTCATAAGGTTTGGCTTTCTGTTCATGGGTTGGCCATGAAAATTTGATAAATTTGGCATCTCAATCTGGGAACATTACTTCTGGTCCAAATTCACCAAAAAAATGAAAAAAATGCCTTCAAATATTCTATATAGAGATATGGCCTCTAGATAAATTTGGCATCTAAATCTGGCAACACCATTATTGGTCCAAATTCATGTTAAAATGGGGCCCTCAAATATCATATAGAAACATAGGTCGAAATTCCCCACTCCCATAACTCGGTCAAAGCTCAACCGATTTTCAAAAGGTTTGGCTTTTTATTCATGTTTTTGCCTCTAGATCAATCTGGCATCTTAATCTGGAAACATTATTTCTGATCCAAATCCATGTGAAAATAGTGCCCTCAAATATGCTATATAGACATAAGTCGAAATTTCCCACTGCCATAACTCGGTCAAAACTCAACCGATTTTCATAATGTTTGGCTTTTTGTTTATGGGTTGGCCTCTAGATAAATTTGGCATCTAAATCTGGCACTACCAATATTGGT
Source organism: Drosophila montana (assembly GCF_035044405.1). Taxonomy (NCBI): domain Eukaryota; kingdom Metazoa; phylum Arthropoda; class Insecta; order Diptera; family Drosophilidae; genus Drosophila; species Drosophila montana. Next base: position 1,844,407 of record NW_026996920.1, read on the forward strand.
CCAAATTCATGTGAAAATAGTGCCCTCAAATATGCTATATAGACATAAGTCGAAATTTCCCACTGCCATAACTCGGTGAAAACTCAACAGATTTTCATAAGGTTTGGCTTTCTGTTCATGGTTTTGCCTCTAGATCAATCTGGCATATAAATCTGGAAACATTATTTCTGGTCAAAATTCGTGTGAAAGTGGAACCCTCAAATATCCTTTAGAAACATAGGTCGAAATTTCCCACTGCCATAACTCGGTCAAAACTCAACCGATTTTCAAAAGGTTTGGCTTTTTATTCATGTTTTTGCCTCTAGATCAATCTGGCATCTTAATCTGGAAACATTATTTCTGGTCCAAATCCATGTGAAAATAGTGCCCTCAAATATGCTATATAGACATAAGTCGAAGTTTCCCACTGCCATAACTCGGTCAAAACTCAACCGATTTTCATAATGCTTGGCTTTTTGTTCATGTTTTTGCCTCTAGATCAATCTGGCATCTTAATCTGGAAACATTATTTCTGGTCCAAATCCATGTGAAAATAGTGCCCTCAAATATGCTATATAGACATAAGTCGAAGTTTCCCACTGCCATAACTCGGTCAAAACTCAACCGATTTTCATAATGTTTGGCTTTTTGTTCATGGGTTGGCCTCAAGATAAATTTGGCATCTAAATCTGGCACTACCAATATTGGTCCAAATTCATGTGTAAAAAGTGCCCTCAAATATGCTATATAGACATAAGTCGAAATTCCCCACTGCCATAACTCGGTCAAAACTCAACCGATTTTCATAAGGTTTGGCTTTCTGTTCATGTTTTTGCCTCTAGATCAATCTGGCATCTTAATCTGGAAACATTATTTCTGTTCCAAATCCATGTGAAAATAGTGCCCTCCAATATGCTATATAGACATAAGTCGAAATTTCCCACTGCCATAACTCGGTCAAAACTCAACCGATTTTCATAAGGTTTGGCTTTCTGTTCATGGTTTTGCCTCTAGATCAATCTGGCATCTTAATCTGGAAACATTATTTCTGTTCCAAATCCATGTGAAAATAGTGCCCTCCAATATGCTATATAGACATAAGTCGAAATTTCCCACTGCCATAACTCGGTGAAAACTCAACAGATTTTCATAAGGTTTGGCTTTCTGTTCATGGTTTTGCCTCTAGATCAATCTGGCATATAAATCTGGAAACATTATTTCTGGTCAAAATTCGTGTGAAAGTGGAACCCTCAAATATCCTTTAGAAACATAGGTCGAAATTTCCCACTGCCATAACTCGGTCAAAACTCAACCGATTTTCAAAAGGTTTGGCTTTTTATTCATGTTTTTGCCTCTAGATCAATCTGGCATCTTAATCTGGAAACATTATTTCTGGTCCAAATCCATGTGAAAATAGTGCCCTCAAATATGCTATATAGACATAAGTCGAAGTTTCCCACTGCCATAACTCGGTCAAAACTCAACCGATTTTCATAATGCTTGGCTTTTTGTTCATGTTTTTGCCTCTAGATCAATCTGGCATCTTAATCTGGAAACATTATTTCTGGTCCAAATCCATGTGAAAATAGTGCCCTCAAATATGCTATATAGACATAAGTCGAAGTTTCCCACTGCCATAACTCGGTCAAAACTCAACCGATTTTCATAATGTTTGGCTTTTTGTTCATGGGTTGGCCTCAAGATAAATTTGGCATCTAAATCTGGCACTACCAATATTGGTCCAAATTCATGTGTAAAAAGTGCCCTCAAATATGCTATATAGACATAAGTCGAAATTCCCCACTGCCATAACTCGGTCAAAACTCAACCGATTTTCATAAGGTTTGGCTTTCTGTTCATGTTTTTGCCTCTAGATCAATCTGGCATCTTAATCTGGAAACATTATTTCTGTTCCAAATCCATGTGAAAATAGTGCCCTCCAATATGCTATATAGACATAAGTCGAAATTTCCCACTGCCATAACTCGGTCAAAACTCAACCGATTTTCATAAGGTTTGGCTTTCTGTTCATGGTTTTGCCTCTAGATCAATCTGGCATCTCAATCTGGAAACATTATTTCTGGTCCAAATTCATGTGAAAATGGGGCCCTCAAATATGCTATATAGACATATGTCGAAATTTAGCTTCCTAGCTCTTACGGATGAGGTTCTGCGTTGATTACCAATAAATAACCAGTCAATCAGCCAGGACAAAACAGTTTTATGTGTGGAGTTAACTTTAACAATAAAAATATGAGTTTTTAAAAAACATTTTTGCAGTATTTTCTCACTTAGAGACGTATTTGGGCATAACGTACCATAAAGAAATCAAAGGATATAACGTGCTACGATATGCCCGCAACGCATGGAATTGGAACCGGCGCTCCACCCCTGTCACGCACATTTCACCCTGTTTTCAGGCCTTGTTCAGTGGTCGAAGGAACTGCATTTCCGCTTAGCGAAGTGGATTGTAGCAATAGCGGAATGACATTTCAACATACGTAATTTGAAGCTTAGAACTCGGTTGTATAAAAAAGAAAAGTTGCAATCAATTTTTTTCCACCAAAGATTTTGTACCCCTGCAGAAGGACCTTCACTTAGGGTAATTACTGTGATGCACTCAGTTTCAGTCAGTCACGACAAAATGTTGCACATATATAAACTTATTTATAGATTTTCAGCATATACATGTACCACAAACTTACGCGTGGATATAGCTGTTCATTCACGTCCGAAGCGAACTCTGAAACATGCAACCCACCCAGAAATAAACAGAGAAATGTTTCCAGGAATTTTTGTCGGACAATAAGCAAAAAAACAACAACGCAGACTTAAAGACAAAGAAGCAAAACAAACTTTAAGTCAATACAGTACCTACACATAAAAAAATAAAACAATACGAACAAAGTAGAAGAGGAAGCACCACGGGATGGGCAGCAAACTAAAGCAAACCCCCCGGCCGTCCGCTAGGGAGCGAGCTTACCAGAAAAGCAAAAGGAAGAAGCAACACAAGTAAAACAAAACGAAAATGTGTGTGTGTGTGTGGGGGGGGGGGGGGGTGTGTGTGTGGGTGTGGGTGGGTTACTAGCAACGGTACGGGCAAACGTAAATCAAACAAAAATAAAACAAAGCAAAACAAATAAAATAAACAAAACTACGCAGAAGTAGCAGGCAGACGTCAACGAGAACGACAGCGACGGCGACGACGACGACGACGACGACGACGACGACGACGACGACGATGGCAAACAAGGAGCAACAAAAACAACAACAGAGTGGAAAGGGCAGCGGGCATGAAAGAATGAAAGAAGCCAAAGCAAAACACCCACACAAACAACCAAATGAAATTGTACAAAACATGGCAATGCAACGATAATTATGATGATGATGATGATGATGATGATTAAGCAAACGAAGCAAATTCCGTTAGCTAAAACAAACATTTGCAAATGTTCTCAACAAACTTTTGGGGGCAACAAAACGAAATTGAAAATGCACCCAGCACTGGGCAGCGGATGGCACTCTGCTGGGCGGCAACAGGGCGGGCCGAATTTAAGTTTGAGTTCCGGGCCAAACACACAAAAACAGTTAAACTTACACGGTACATATATATATATATATATATATATGTATGTGTTGTGTTGTGTTGCTTTTGCTTTTGCTTTTGCTCTGTGCGCTCTACAAACAAAGTAGCCCCCGATCTCGCCCTCTCTTGCAGGGCTGTCATCATTTGCTGCCTTTCTCGCTCGCTCGTTCGCTCGCTCAGTGACTGCTGCCGCGTCCGCTGCCCTTCTGAGTGCTCCTAAGGCAACTGTATGCGTAAATAAGCATTTTACAACAAAATGGCCGACCTTGTTGTTGCTGTTGTTCTACCTTGTTTCTATGCAGTGGTGAAAGGGGTATATTGCAGTTGTGCAAATGAATATTACAGCTAATTTTAAAAGTGGATACATATATACATATGTATATTTATTCTTCAATAATCCACTTAATCAAGCCAGGCTCAAATCTGGCTCTAAATACAGGGTTAAAATTTATTATAACTGACTTTTTGAAATTCCAATTTTCAAAAAACAATACAAATAAAACAGTGTTGAAAAGTACAAAATTTTCCGAACCTTCGTGTTGAAATTATTGAAATCGTTTTAAATGTCCGCAAGTTACGATTTCGTGTATAAACCTGCTCTCAGCTATCATTCCCTATACCTGTGAAAAATTTACACTTATTTTGTGCATATGTATGTAACAGACAGAAGGAACAAACTTGGAAAGTAGTATTTATATATATTCTTATAAGGATCTCAGTCGATGTCTATGTTTTGCAAAGTATTGTGACCAAACTTAAAAATTTGCATTTCAGCAAAATATAACATCTCATCTCGGAAAAAAGTTTGCAAATAAAAACTTAATTATTAAAATATACCAAAATTCTATAATTGTTTTCACTTCGTTTTTAAGCACTTTAAATAAGTATGTAACTGAATATTTAGATATTTGGGTCAATCAAAATTCTCAAGTCACCTAAATCAAAAAAATTAATAAAAAAATGTATGTTAACCGAGTGACAATACGAGTTACACAATCGTTCCAATAAGAGTGCTTCAGGTTGGATGTGCTCGAATAGGATATACCCTGTACCGAGATGTCCTTATAAATATTCAAATCAAATTCAATATAAAAAACTTAAAAAAAACACTCAAATGTGTGCATATACCAAGGCGCAAGGTAATAATCTTAAATAATTACCTTTTCTTTCTTAAAAAAGGTTTTTCTTAACCTTTCTACAAAATTCAGTATTGTCAGCGGGTAAAGGGATAAAAGTCTTGATTCAAAACCTAAATCTATGATGTATACATATATATAAATATACCATATATTCATTATTCAATAAATATACCAAAATAAACTTCATCATCCTCTCACAATGTTTAGGAAGTGGAGAGAGAGAGAAAATGGAGAGATATTCAGGAAAAAAACATTAGCTCAAATATCGTATCGTATATAAATACGATTTAAAATGACGAGCTTTTCTCAACGGACAAGGCTGGTTCGACTCAAATTATTAGCCTGAGAAAGGGGCTTTCATACAATTGCATAATAATCATTCATCTTATATAACCGTTTAAGCCCATTGAAAATGAGTACAGGGTATTATGAGACATACTAATAATAATAATAAAAACAATAACTTGAACAGCCAATTACCAAATATATCTGTAAGCAGCTGCTTCTTGTGCTGCTTGCAGAGCACGACGTATTTCAAGGGTCGCCCGCTGCCAGCAACCCTGGACTGGAACCGGGGGCAAGCATTACGGAGAAGACGACTAAGGTTAACTGAGGCGAAGTCTGGCAGCCACCCACGCGGGCTGCACGTGTTTATTTCAGGGAGCTGCAGTGCAAAAAATGCTTAATTAATTAATTTTGACATAGCTTGCATTTTTCTTGCTGGTTGCTTTGAATTGTTTATATGTCATTGTAATTGTTTACAGCTGTACTTTTGACAAAATTACAGCGCTAATGAAAAAAACAACTTTCCTGTAAAAAAGCGACGATAAAAAACAACAAAAAGAAAAACAAATTTTGCTGAATGCACACAAAATACACAACGCCGGACAGAGGGAATCGCGGGGGGTTGGAGTTAACATCATGTTCGCATTCGTATTCGCATATTGCTGGCCCAAAAAGTAGAATAACAAAAACACGCGTATTTTCGTCAAAACAATGCCAACATGGACAGCATTTCAACGTAAAGCAAATAGCCAACAACGACAATTATAATGCAACTCGTTCTGCCCAATTCTACCATGGGAAGCAACTGCGAGTCGAGCTCTAGTCGAAAATCGTACACCTCGACCCACAATAACTTGGCTGTTTATGTTACGATATTCATGAAATTCGTAGGGCTTACATATGCTACCCAAATATGTTAACATACCAAAGCGCAAGACTGTACTCTTCCAAGTTCTTTCGATTCAGGGCGAACGCCGGAAGATATGCGAGTGAAATACTAAATTATTGTCGTTAGATGTTCTGAAGAAATCTACTCTGTTAAATTATATTAATCATTTTCTGAATACGAGGGGGTTACCGATAAGTAAATTAACTTGATCTGTCTATTATATTCAAAAACTTGTATTCAAGCGAATTTCATACAAACGACTGACCAAGAATATATCCATGCTTGCCTTTAATAAGACTCTAATATAGGGAATTTAATCAATTTATCTGAAAGATGAGTTAAAACTTTGGCCAAAATACATAAGATATACATTAACCCATAAGGTTACATAAGTTCCTTAACAAATGTTAACATTCCACTCCTGTTAAAATAACAGCTGTCTAACAGAAATGCACCTTATTGAATTGCATGAATACATTAAGCAAATTAAAGCCTAAAGTAAATCTTTTGTAAAGGATCCTCACCCGATTGCCTTAAACTCTGTATGCATATAGTTGATTTGTGGAAATTGATCGTGCTGCCTCAATATTTTAATATATACATTTTGGTATGAAACTATATCTTAGGCAGGGGCTACTAAAAATTATTAGCTCGAAAACTTTTTACACCTAATAAAGTTATTAATTCGAATTGTGCCAATTCTAGCACTTTTTGTAATATTTATAAAATGGCCGTACTTTTGACAACGCAGATTTCTTTGCAATTTGCCTTTAAGAGAATAGAACTGCGAACGTGCAGCTTTTAATTGTTTTCATGGCCAAAACCCAACAGAGTATTTCGTAAGAACTTATCGTCGCAATGGCCGAAAAGAACCAAAAATCGTTCACTATTTGAGAAAAGACATAACAAATGGTTTGTCAAAATAACCCGAATGTACAAATAGACAGCAATGCAATCGAAACCTTTAAAGCCCAAAAGTAAAAGAGTGTGTATATATAGATATTTTTGTTTTTACTGGCAACATAAATTACTTGTAACATTACAATTTTTTAAAAAGTACTCGCTTACAAAGCCTTGAACTGTTTTTAAAAAACACAAACCAAAAAACCGCCGTATTCTTTGAGCTATTTCATTTTTCCAAAAAAACACCCGGTATACCCCATTGTGCAGTGGAACTTTATTTTTATCATAATAACGGTGCACGTATGACTCAATAGGTTGCGTGTGCGTGTGCGAGCCAGTACAGTTGCCCCCTCCCCCCGTCAAATGGGACGATGTGCACGGGCAAATACAAATGCAAAAAGTGTTACATACAATCAGGCGCGGGGCTCATAAGTAGCGGCAAATGGCGAAAGAGCGAGCAAACAACAAAATGGTTGTTGATTTCCGCTTTCCGTGTTGCTTTGATTCCTCTTACTCTCTTCTAGCACAGCAATAAACATAACTATTTGTGTTGTTTTCAGCGAGGCGAAAAAAAATGCAATTCTCGAAAAACTCAAGCAAACATTTTTGTGCGATAGATTTTTCAGATTTCCAAAGTTGCGGCAATTGATCTTCGGGGATATATTAAAAGATATATGGAGATGCCTTAGTCCGTACTTTATGAACACTCTAGGGCTTAAATATGGAACCCAAATATGTGCATATGTCAGTGCACGGAACAATCGGCAAAGGAGCTCACATACAAATTGATGCTTCAATTAATTTTTCTTTTTATTTGGTTTTTTTTTTTTGTAAGTCCCTGGAACTACCAATAAAAGATGGGCAAATAGGAGCAAAATTATTCTGTGCACATGTTTATAACTGGATGAAGAAAACCCCATAACGAAAAAGTATTTTGAATTTTCTATCTATTTTGCGATTGTTTTTGAAAACAAGTACATCTAACATCGTTTTTCAACATAAACCTGTTGATTTTACACCAAAGTCAGCAAACATTTTGTAACAATAAGTTAAAAGTAATTAAATTACTTTTTTTTTTTTAAATAAGGTCACATTTTCCAGGCATAAAAGTGTAGACACACTTTTTATAGCCTTGTTGTGGATATGTATTACAAAATTTGACCAAAAACTTAGTAACCATGACCACGCCCGCCCCTTCAAATCACAAAATATATATTATATTTTAGTTGTAGTAAATTTAGTTAAAAATTTACTAATTAGCTCTTCTTCTGCGATTAACCTCGCAATAAATTCGGCTTGTCGTACGTTTTAAACTGTTGCTGGACTGTGAAAGAGCATGACCATGAAGGAGTATTACGTAGTCGGTTGCACCCGACGGTAAGTATCCCTCTTATTTTCTATTGTATAAAGGAGCTGAAATAGAATTTGAAAGTTAAGGGCATTGGTTTGCAATTTCAGTTTCTCTTACAAACAGTTATTTATGTGAGTCGTGCAACGCCGGGTGCTAACTGTTAATTAGGCAAAATCTTAGTTCATTTAAAACAATACAATACGAAAACCTAAGGCCAAATTTAAAAATTTCTTGAGATACTAACCAGAAATTGGTGAGAGAGAAAGAGAGAGAGAGAAAAGAAATCGATGGAATAAAATAATCTTTAATTGCATACGACAAACTAAACCCAAAAATCCAAAAATAAAATCTCTGCCTCCTATGATTTCCGATATAAGTCTTTTCTGCGAAAGCTTGATGATGAGTTCAATAGATATGAGCTATAAAAAAAAATTATGCATGCATGCATGTATGTATGTATGTATGTAAGTAGGTTGCAACGAAACGTTTCTAACAAGTTTTTTATACGCCTGCGCCAATTGTTAAAATACGAAATCGCAGTCCGCGCACTGCGTATTCGCACACACACACACACACACGAGCGAGTTTGTACAAATATCCTACGTATACATACATATGTACATATGAATGCATGAACAGTTTTGAGAAAATGTATGTATGTATATGTACACGCATATTCTTATGTATGTAATTAAGCAATTAAGTATGTTAATACACATGCGTATGTATGTAAGTACTGTTAAACACACATACACATAACTTTATATATACATTCATGTATGTTCATATACATATGTATGTACAAACATATAACATTGTATTTATCTCTCTTACCTTCCCTTTCGCTAAGCTGTGCGACAACAGCAGCAAATAATTAAGTTCATTGCTTCTATTTGCGTATTGGCTGCCTTGCATATTTCTTCGTTGTTGTTGTCGTTTTTGCATATTTTTGTAGCTCAGCAACAAAAGCGACCATCGGCAAAAAGTAAACAACAATAACAACGAAACAGCACATGGGGCTCATCTTCATTAGCCCTGCTTTCGTCTGTCTGGTCGCCTTGCTTTTGTCTCACTCTGCCCTGCTGCTGTCTCCTACGGACACCTCCCCCTTCCACGACTCAACTTTCTTGCATTGCCTCTGCCAGGGGCTGGCGTTGGCGCAAAAAAAAAACCTTGTTTACTTGGAATGCCTGCGTTGCCTTTGTTTTTGTCGTCGCTGCCACTGATGTTTACACAATTCCACAACCGAAGTCCAACAATAAAAAAACAAGCAGCGCGAAAAGCTCAAAAGAAGCAGCGACGCCAGCGTCGGCATAATGACCTTCAGCGACGTTGACGTCGACGTTAGCATCGCTGCTGGCGTCTGTGCTGGGGGATTGGACTGACTTGGTTATTGCTCGGGTCAGGTCTCTTTGCCGCCCACACGACTTAATTTCTCTTAGTCTCTCCTCCGCGCCCACGCACGCACGAAGTAAACAAGCAGCGACTGCGCTGCTCACGTCGCGCACGTTCCTATTGCTTCCTAGTTGCAATTGCTTCCACCGACTCTCACAAATACACTTGTATATACAGTCCATACATCCATGCATACATATACACAAAACTACAGAGTACATTTCAGCATGGCAGTTGCGTTCGCTCTCTTTCCAGCGTTCTCTCTCTCTCTCTCTCTCTCTCTCTCTTTCTCTCTCCTTGTTTGCGCTGCTGTGCAAACAAGTGTTTGTTTGCCGCGTAATAAACGGTCGAGGGGGAGCTTCGTCCTTATCAAACATAACTCATCCACACCCATCCACGTTTAAATTACAACTAGGCCACCAACAAGCTTTCTTTACCGTTAACTTGCAGAGTCCACAAGCAAAAGCTTCGTATTTATGGCAATCGAATTTGTACTAATTAGCATTTCGCATTGCTTTAATTTCACTGTGGGCATAGCACGCATTTGGGTTGTGTAAATCTTACCATATTTATTTATATCTATACTAAACCGTAGTACCCGGCGCTGCCCGGTTCAAGTTTTATTACATCGATTTGATTCATAAGCAAAGCACAAAATTATTGTATTGATGAAGCTGCAAAATCCCGAAAACGCTTTAAGATCTGATAGATCTGGCTTTTGTCAAAAATTTCAAGTTAAAATTGATAAAACTGCACTGAAGAACCGCAATACAAACACTCAATTTCCGCTCTTGAAGGTGGAGTACCTTCGAGTAAGCTTTGCAAATAATTTTGATTTTGATTGTGACGTCACCAATGTTTTTGAAACAAATTAGTCTTAGTACATACTTTAAAAGTACACCCGATCGACGCTTTCATATATAAGGACAGATAGACGGACGAAATGTCGAACAAATTTCAGTATATAGCTCGTCGACGTCGTGATCAAGAATACATGTATATACTCTATGAGGTTAGAAATGCCTCCTTCTGCCTATTTGTATATCTATTGAATCAATGGGTACAGGGAATAAAGACGCATGTTATAAATAAAAATATATTTATAATGCTTCCATCTGTATTCATATATGTACATATGTGCTTTTCTCCAAGGCAAGTGCAAGAAAAGTTTTCTGTAACAGTTAATCAAAACATATAACGAAACCTTTGGCAACCGATAGTTATCCACATTAACGAAATTGCAATAAAAGCGAATACAGTTAGAAGAAAGCAATCGCAATGAGGTTCTGTCACTAGCCATGGGTTGGCTAGCCGCACGTGAGACCTGCGCACGAGAGAGTGAGCAATTAAAAGAAGAAGAACAGTAGCTTTGGCACCGCCCACGCAAAGAGTGAAAACGCAATGCACTTTGGCAACGGCGGTGACTGTGAGCAGCGCTGGCGGCTACAAAAACAAAACAGCTGCCGCTGAGACTAACGCAAGCAATAACAATTTATACGATATACAAATGAACGTACATGTATGTGTGTACAAGCATGTATGCATGTGCATACAAATACATTTTGTTTGCAGAATAACAACTGCAAAATACTCTGACGGTGACACTCAAGGCGAGCAAGTGTATGCACATGCACATATGTATGTACATTCATTTGTTTATTTGCGTGTACGTGTATATGTATGTAAGTATGTAATAAGTATGTTGATATGCATGCATGTGTATGTTTGTATGTGTACCAAAATTGCATATACTTACGTATGTATGTGTATATGTTATATTGATGTACATTCATCCTTATACAATGAGATATCTATGTAAATATGTATATGTACGTATGTATAAAGAAACATACAGACATACAAGCATATATAAGTCAGCGTTAGCAGAAGACGGAAATACCAAACCAACGATGACGAACGTAAAAACTACGCACCAAGCAACAACAAAAGCACCAACAATAAAACACGGCACGAAAAACAAACAAACATACAAGCAAGCTACGATGGGTGCGAGTGAGAAAGCAGCTACATATAGAAATGGGCGATAGGAAGAGTAGCGCAGCACCTGCCTGGCACAGCGAACCACACATCCAACTCCCCATTCCCCTTCGTCGCCTACTCAGCTAACGAGCAAACAAAATTAAACAAAAACAAATATCTAAGCAATGGCAGATTGAGCCAAAATTCTATCAACCTATAGAAATTTTACTACGCCGTAGTAGAAATTTTTAGATGTATTTATTGTAGCGTTATTTTCTGCCCTCGTTCGTTCAACTCGACCTCGCAACAGCCGCCACCCGCTGCTCTATCGACTGGGTCCAAACCTGAACCGCTCCTGTCTACTTGTTTGTTTAATTTTTTGCCATTTCTGCTTCGCATTCTATTTGTTTGTTTGACTCGCTGCGCATGTGTTGGTGCCAAGAAGCAACTAGCGTTCGTGCGAGGGCTGTTAAATGGGCTTTGAAACATGCTCTCGTACTGGACATATACTATGTTAAAACTTATATTTATTTATAAACTATCGTACTAAATATAATATAAATATCTATAAGTATGTTTACTACTCACATGTACTCATATGCTTGTCATGATTACTGTTGATTATTCTTGGAACGCATTCACATACATGTATAGCTGCCCTCGTTTTTGTGTTTTGGCGCGTACTCTGTTGCTGTTGTTTTTTAAGCATGACAAAGCACCGTACAATTTCACAACAGCAACTTCATTATGATGTTCGGCTTGTTTTTCCACGAAACAACTGTTTACCGAACGTGGCGGCTCTGCCGCTGCAGACGTCAACAGCGCAGTGGTGGCGCTGTCTGTTCTCTGTGCATACATATGTATACGTGTGTGTGTGTGTGTGTGTGTGTGTGCGTACGTTGTGCTTGTTTCATTCAAACGTCCACCGAGAAATTTCATTTCAATACGCAGCCCAGCCAACGACGCGTCGCAGTCGTCGCATTTGTAGGTTCGTTACAAATCGATTTCGATAAGTTTGTCAGTGTTTGTCGGGAAAAAGCGACGCACAGTTTAGATTCAGACGTTAGCTGGTGTGGTTCGCGAGCGGTTGTATCAGAGAGAGAGTGCGATTTAGGCGCGCAGAAGAAACTAGCGGTAACGGTAACATCGCGGTGCTTCTGAATAACAAGTGCGGGGGAGGCGAGGTGCCATTAACAGCAGCAATCTGTCTGTTGTTCTCGTCGTCGTCGTCGTTGTTGTTGTTGTTGTTATTATTGTGTTTGCTGAACAAATAAAGGAAAAACAAATATGCCGATGAAGAAACGGCTCTAATATGTAGTTTCGAAAATGGAATGCTAAAATACAACAAATTCTGAAATGTAAAATAATATGTACGCACAAGCAAACTACGCTTTAAATATTTTAATACATTTAACATATATTTTAATATATTTATTTTTTTTTATTCACTATCTCCTCTCACTGTGTCCGTTCGAGTGTTTACGGTTTGTTTTTTACGTGCCTTGAAATTTATTTTTAAGTTTTTGATCCGATTTTTTGTTGTTTACTTTTTGCGTTGTTTGATTTGTTTTGGCTCTACGACTATTTTCTTGAATTTCGAAAATGACACAAGTGGAAGGCAGGCAAAAAACGTTTGTCATACGAACAACTCTTACGTCTATTATCATACATACATATGTATAACCGGGTTTTATGTTTTTGTTTTGAACTATGGCAACTCACGCCACACACATACGTCATATATGCATGATTAGTGAGAGTTCACTTTTTAGCTCGTAATTCATAATAAACATTATTATCGAGTACTTTGTGGGAAGCAAGTTGTTTCTGGTTGTAAAATAGAATATTTTGTAAGGAATTTCTTTGCAATTAAGGAATTAACACTAATACCAACCCGAATAAGCAATAAAGTGAAGTTAATTATGTTTAATAAATGATCTTCATAAATATTTATGAAAATAACTCAAAATACCAAGTATAATACTTGAATTGAATGTGGAAAGTTTAATTGCAATAAAAAGTTTATAAATAAAAAATCCCAATCAGAAAGATTCAACTGATTTACTTATAAATAAACAAACAAGCACGCTAATGAATTTGTGGAAAACCCAATGTCATAAACTTCTACAAACTAGTGAAAAAAAAACCCTAGAATACCGTGTAATTCCGTGCAATCCCATAAAACTATGCTACCTTCAAAAACACAGCCGCGACAGCTACACTGAAAAAAACATATAAGCAAATGCTTAAAATCGACCAAATATATTCCCAACTAAAGACAAAGTGCACTAAAAACAACATTAAGTGAGCGTTTTTTAATTAATTGAACGCTGAATCAACAAAATTAAATGCAGAGCCAAGTGAATATTGCAACAAACTATAAAAACTGTGCACCTTCAATTTCCATTGTTTTTCCCGATGATTTTGTCTGTGCGCGAGTGTGTGTGTGTGTGTGTGTGGCTTTGTGTACTCGCTTACCGTTATGATTCACCCAGCTGTTTGCGCAGCAGCATTTGCGCTCTGCGCAAATGTTCTGAGCAAAGGCATTAATACGTATACTAAGGCATTTATTAAATGCAATGCGTGCTAAGCTAAATAATCAAGCGAACAGTCGCGACGCCGAACAAACGAACAACTTACCAGGAAGCAAATCGGGCGACAAAGATAGATGTCAAATCGAGATGTCGCACACATACATACATACATAAATACATGCATACATATGCATGTGTGTGTAAATAGCCCGCCGCGCAGTGCGGCCGAATGAAAGCGCACGTGTCCCTGCTTAATTATGTCTGTGTGTGTGTGTAAAAAGCTTCCGTCTATTGTGAATAACTGGACTGTTATCGATGTTGTTATTTTCGCTGTGACTTGTGACATTTGCACAAACGTTTACATGCCAAGAGAATTTCTTTCGAAAATGTTTATTCATGGCCAGGAAAAGCGACGAACGGTTCGTCATTTACGGCGGACACAGCGTGCGCTCGTTCAACGACGTGAAAAACAACGTTGAGTCTTTTCCGAACAATCGTTTAATATGTGCAAATATCTAGACTAAGTATGAGTAGCCCATAAGATTGTGAATACATTGTGTCCACGAACTTCAATAGGGATCACAGAAAGGTTTTGTTTTTAGTCAAGCATAAAAGTACACTTATGTATATGTTTGTGTACATGTCTTAAGTCACATCAAGGAAGAGTTTTTTATCCGATCTGTTGTCAAAAAACAACAACTTTTCTTCTGAAAAAATAGTGTTTTAAATTGATGATCGACTGGGAGTTCTTATTTAGTCATTGCATTTTATACTCTACCCACAAAGTTGAAAATAGTGTATATTGGTTTTGTGCAATGTTCATCTGTTTGTCCGCTTGAACTATGTTTTAGTTCGATTGGGGCGCTATTGGGGTCATGGGGTCATTGAATATGCATGGGTCAGGTAAAGTGTTTAGACAATTTGTCAATAATCCATAAATCCAACAATTGTCGAGAAAAGAAAATTAATGGAAATAAACTGTGATAGCTAATAACGTAAATAGCAAATTGGCTAAAGCTCGTTATGTTTTTCGCGCGAATCGATGCAACGCGCTGCAGCTCAACCCCCGCCCAATCGACTGAGAGGCGCAGTCGTATGACGCACAAATACAACCTAGGCCTATAGACTTAGACTATCATTCAATATGAGGAAGAAAAGACTCTGAACAGAATACCCTGTAATGCTTATTGCTGTCAACAAAGAGAAACCCGAAACGGCTTATGCAATGCATGGTTAGTTTGACGAAATTGAAGAGATAAGGGTCTATAAAGACTTTTTAGACTAGTCGGGTTAATCTTACAGGGTATTCTATTAGTAGTTTAATTAGAGTCCATTTCAACCGTAATTTTGTATAGAACTTATTCCATTTTCATGATCGTGATATTGTATAAAACTTAATAGATTTACATGATTGTGTGTGGTTAAAACAGACCGGAAGCAATTTACGAGTTTAGACGCTGACTAGTTAGAATGATTAGCTAAATATCACACCTAGCATGATTCTACGATTAATTAAAGAGGCGAGATTAATCAACTGAAGTTTGTTGATAATCAGGATCCTAGTTTATTGAAAGCAGGACAGATTTAATAGGATAGTTCGGACAAAAGATATAGAAAGAATCTTGTTGTAGTCAATAAAAATTGTATCACTATAAATCCAGTAAAAATTCCATTCTCCTATCCCAAAGCCGAACAAATCTTAGATCAAGTTAAAAGCAAGCAACATATTTGGCCAATTGCATTATGACGAAGTTCCAAATCAAATTCCAAACCGCATTCGACCTACAGTAAAGAGAGTTGGAATAAAACCCTTTTTTCTTTTTCTTTCTTTCGGGAAGCTATTTGTGATTAAGATTGTGATGATTTTATCACTCATTAAACACAATCAAACTAATAACGAAATTGAACTTGTTTCCCTCGATTACAGTGTCGCGAGAGTATGACCAAAAGCCAGGTGATAAAATGTTGATTGAATGCATTTCGCGCAGCATTCCCTAAACGAATAGAACAGGAGAAAAAGTACTGAGATCCCGAAGAAATATAAACCTTATCAATCGAGTAATTGCCAAGGAACCAAACCCACCCACCGCCGAGTAAGCAGCTAGTGGAGAGTGGAGAGCGGAGAAGCAAAGAGATTTGCGTGGAACAGCAAATGAACTTCAAACCGGATAGCTTTGTAACCGCCCAAAACGTGCATCATCCTTACCATCAGCGAGAGCGACACAACATCCCACTGCCGCCCAACTACGGAAGGCAATCGGCAGTCGCGGTGGGGATCGAGATCGCCATCGGGTCAGGCGGTGGCAGGAGCAGCGGCGTCGGAAGCAGTTCACCTAAAATCATGGAATGGACCAACGATGATGCATTAGAGCTTATCGAACAGTATCGCTGCCACACCGAGCTGTGGAATCGCGCTGACCCCAAGTACAAGGATAAGCTGTGCCGCTTCCGGGCGTGGTCCGAGATCGCCGATCGCTTTGGCTGCAGCAAGGCCGAGGTGGAGCGCAAGATGAACGTCCTGCTCACCCAGTACAGGCGCGAGAAGCACAAGATGTTTGTCAAAATCTACCAAGGTATACAGCCTAATCCGTCCAAGTGGTATGCCTTCAAGCGTTTCGACTTCATGGAAGCCGGCGGCGGCAGCCTCAGCGGACTGCCCACCAGCGCCACAGTCGGTGGCATAGCCACCTCCTCCTCCACCTCCACGCACAACGGACTCAATGGCCTGGCCGCTGCAGCGGTCGCCGCCGCTGCCTACGACAGCAGCACCATCGCCGCGGCGGCCAACGGCGGAGCCACCGGCCCGATTGGGTGTGCTGGTGGTGCCACGACAACCGCAACTGGAGCGCCTGCATCGCAGCACAGACGCATCAAAACCAAAGAGCTGAAATATTTTGGAGCGGTGAGTAATCGGCGCAAAAAATAACCGAATGCGTAAGCGTTTCTTCCAATGACAAAGACCCAAACAGTGACAAACAAACAGCAGAGCGGAGAGCGGAGAGCGACGGCAACCATTGACTAGCCAAGCGGACCTTTAACCCATTCGTGCCCCAGGGGTTCGGATCACCCCTTCGGGTGTTCGTTCTGTTTGGCCATGAACATGACTAGCACAAATACGAATTTAGAATAGATGCAATCTTGTGCTATTATCTTCCGTTTTTCATTATTTTCATAATTATCAAAAGTGCACATTTAGCATTATTTTTTATAAACACTTGAAGCTCACTTCCCTTTTTTCAATCATATTTATGAAGTTTCAAATGCCCGAGGATTAAATTCATAAAATATTAATGTTTATACAATATATTTGCCTATGCCTGTGTGTGTGTACACATACACACACACACACTGGTATTCACTCTCGTTGTCATTCGGGTGTTAATTTCAATCAAAAGCGCAAAGTTAACTGTGCTGAATACGCTGACTGAGAGTCAAATGAAACGCCATGTGCGCAAGTGACTTGCTGTTTCTGCTGCCGTCAGCGAGAGAGAGAGGGAGAGGGTGAGAGCAGCAGCATTTGCCTCTCCTGTCTCTCTCACAATTTTTGTCCGGATCGTTTTGTGTGTGTGCGTGCGTGTGTGTGTGTTTGTGCCGTGTATGTGTTCTGTTGTTGACGATCAAAACAGAATTAAAATTTTACGCATAAATTTTTCTTAGGAACTTGCCGTTGTGTGCGTGAGGTATTGCCCTGACTTACGCGAGAATCTGTGCATATGTATGTTTGTATATATATATTTAAATCATGTGCACTGTGTGCGTGAGTTGTTTTTATGTATTTGCTTTGTCGCGCCAAGCAAGCAAGCTTTCGTTGCCGATGAGGGGAACGAGCGCTGCTGACATTTCGTCGCCGTTGTCGCTCACATGCTCTGTTTTTGTCTGATGAAATGTTTGTTTTGCACGGCAAAATGCGCGTAGCACTTGCTATCGTTGTTGTGATGTTTTGGTTTGTGGTTGCCCCGTGGCCTCCCTTGTGCCCCTCTCATACACTCTTGTGCATGAATGTGTGTGCGTCTATAAAAACATCTGTATGTATGTACGTAAGTATGCATACATATGTATGTATGTGTGTTGATTGTAATTCGTTTGCTGTTCATTTTCCTTGTGCGCTTTTGTTTTTATTTTTACTTGGGCCTGTGGTTTTCATTTGTTTTGTAGTACGGTTGCCGCCGTTGTTGTTTTTGCTGTTTCTCTTCTGTTTGTCAGAGTTATCAAAACAAAATGCCAGCAAGCAGCAGTATTGTTGTAGTTGTTCGATGCTCCTGTTTTCATTTGTTTTGCTGTTATTTCTAAAAAATAAATATAGTTTTGTTCTTCGTAAGAATTGGATATTGACAGAGTGAGTGGGCGTGGCAATGGTAACGCAAGCGATTTGTCCAGATACTCTACTCGTTATTATTATTACTCTTGTAGCGTACATATGTATACTTTACTATTTTTCCAGAGGAAAACATAAAATTGCATTCTTCTCCATGGCCACCCCTCGAACTTTTAACACCTTGCTCGCCTACACCTTACACTTTTTACTGTCTTCTCATGGCTGAGTTGTTTTTGTTTTTCTTCATTATTTGGGCGTGCAGGCAACAGCAGTGATGACGCTCACGCCCACTATGCTACCCCAAATCGCATATGCACGTATGTATGTATGTATGTACATATGATTGTAAATTGTGTGTACGTAATTTTGCCCATATTTTACAACTGTTTTGTTGTGGAATTTTCTCCAAGACACCAAATAACAACAATATGTTTACCTTGTTGTTGCTGGGACTCGCGGCCCGCAATGTTGTGGTTATGCCAGGCGGCGACGTTGACGTGGACTTGGCGCTGCGCTGCGTTACCGCCGCCACACGCGTTGACTGCATTTTGATACCGTTGCCCTGCCCCTCAAATTTCATATTCTTGTCCCTAATCCCCTTTCCGTTTGTTTGTGTTTATAAAATGCACGCCTGTTTCCTATTGTTCCTGTAGATGGAGCAGAAGCAACTGTTGTTGCTGTGTTTGTAATTTGCGTGTTTTGTTTTCTCTCGCATGCGCTTTTATGAAATGCCTGGTGCGGGTACCCCCCGCAGCGCGGCGGGTTTGAAAAGTGCAAACGCAAATAAGAAGCAGTAGTCGAAGCAGCAGCAGCAGCAGCAGCAGCAGCAGCAGCAGCAGCAGCAGTAAGCAATGCAACCGAAAGCAGCGCAGCAGACTGCGACGGCGACGTCGACAGCGACTGCGACTGTGACGCCAGCGTTCGGTTTTGTTTACTCATTCATCGCAAAGTTGCTTAGCTATGCGCGCAGCGTTGCCAGCTTGGCTGAAAATCGACTTCGACGGTGGGGTAAGGTCCACATTAAAAGGCGAGCTGGCCGTTTGTTTTCGCGAAAGTTTTGCAAGAATTTTGGCTATTTTGGAGCATTTACTTGAAAGCGTGTCTTTCAACGGAACTTACGAGCGCGATTATAAATATCTTCTGGTAAGCGTTAGCTTAGAAGCGCGGAATGATAATAGGTGTGAAACCTATTTAATCAATTGATTCTACAAACATCATACACAAATATCGTTGTCACGCCGAAAGGTAAATGGCCTCGTATAACTAACCAAATATTAAATATCCGTAACTACTCGCTTTTTTGGACGTAAAGTAAGACGCTCATTTTTATTAAGGTTGTTTCACCAAGATGTACACATACATATGGTATTTTTAACCCGGAAGGATTACTCCAACTAGTCCTTTAACTTCTCCAGTACATCTTCCATTCCTCTCTCAACATAAAGATAATAACGTCATATTATGAATATCGTCCGATATTTCTATAAAGTTTTTTACGTGCTCAATGTTTTTTCAATTACCTCGGTATGTTTAAGTGCTTAAGCCCACCAAATCCAAAAAATCGCACGAAACTCTCTTATTCTGATTGTTTTTGGTGACTTGAAGAAGGAAAGAAATATGGGGAATTTTGTTATGCATAAGCAATTCATTCATTCATAATTCATTATTTTTGAACGATCGTTCCTATGACAGCTATGTACATATAATATATATCGGTCCGATTCGGCCGACTCCGACAAAAGTGGTGCCTGGTACAAAAAGACGAACATATGTATGGAAAGTTTCGTGACTGTAGAACTATAGACTATAGAGTCTAATTTGCACAGAAATAGACTATCAAGGTTTTATCGACTCGGGTAGTGATCAAGAATATACAAAGATATATATATATACCTTATGGGGTCGAAGACGTCGCTTTGTATGCGTTAAACATTTCCTGACCAATTTATAATATCCTGACGACAAATTTAAAATTATCGTAACTATTAAAATAGTGACTCTAAAACTGTAACCACAAAGTAGCTATTTCGAATAGTGAATCTCTAAAGAGCAGATATTAGTAGTCTACCCGTAAAAGTTAATCACTTTCCTTGAAACTGTGGGAGATATATGTACATAGATCGCCCAGTACTCGGTCCTGCCGTATTGGAGAATAATAATATAGAAATGTTCAATCTGTTGGTTCTGACCGATTAACTAACTGATTGGTGATCATCGACCAGCCCAAAACTGTAGCTGCTAGGATATTTTTCCTGCAGTTACCTTACAGGATGGAGGTGCCGTCTACCATGGAAAATGCGGTTCAAAGGTTAAATAGTTGAAGTTTATTCCAAAGTTCTTCCACCAAAAGCATGGCCAAATCCAAATCCAATTTTCACAAAGATATTTGAAAATGAATTTGACGACGATAAGATGGTAAACAAAAAAGTTTCACATTATCGTTTTAACGCAATTTTTCCACACTTGCGGGTGGAATTTCGTTTTAGAGGTAACTGAAATAAAAATTTCAGCTTTCTAGCTCTTAAGGTTTGAACTGTGCGTGTTGATCACCAATCAGTTAGTTAGTTAGGACAAACAGTTTTGTGTTTAGGGTTGAAAATCCTTCACAGCTCTGATTTGTTAGCCTGCTGGAAACTGGTGAAAAAGTGTGACTATTCAAAGGACCGACTATGATGACGCGAAGCTCATTCACAGTTGGGCGACGTGACGGCGACAAAATTGATGCAGTTTGATGCAGTTTTATGAATGTGAGTGTATTAGTTTCGGGTTTGTTGTGCAAAAATATCATTGGCGTAGAAAAAAGGGGAGAGAGGGGTGGGTAGAACAGCTCCATATGTGGTGCCAAAAGGATTAGACAACACGGTGTGTAGCGTAGTTGTTGTGGGTTATTTATTCGTTGGATTGCATGATAATCAGTTTGTTTACATTTTTCAGTTGCACACGTACACACATGCAGCGAGAGTAAATTTTCTACATACATAAAATCACATACACGTGAACGTAAAGATACACATGGCTACGTACATGCATATATATATACACTGAGAGAGAGTTAATTTTGTTAGCGGCTCCGTCTGCTGCTGCAGCACGCAAAAACAAGTCAGACACGCACACATGCACGCTAGCTGTAACTACGTAAACAACAACCAAAAACAGCTGCAGCAATAAAAATAACAACAAAGCAAAACGGCAAACGACACAAACAACGAATAGCAGTTCGGTAGTTGTTTTTGTGAATCGTAGAAAGTTCTAGGCGCCAGAGACATGACGATTCAGGCCCCAAAGAGTATAGGCAAATAGAGTGAGAGGAGAATGATCGCCGATGACTGTGTACATTAGCATATTGTCGTACGCCCCACCAACGTGGGGTAGGTTGTTAATATTAATGAACTGCTGCTGTGTAGCTTTTCATCTTTCCTGCTCGCTCTGCTTCTTCCACGTACGAGATGGGCTGCCTATATTTTCATGACTTCCAACTGTTAAGCGCCGCTCGCAGATACGATCTCTCTTTTTTTCTTACTCTCTCCCACTCGGCACACACATGCACACACACACATACAAGATAATGCGATAACACAACAACAAAAAGCATAGATCTCTCTCGCTCTCTCTCTTTGGTGATTGCTCTCGCCTCTCTTTGGCTGTGACGATATGATGTCGCTTTTCAAAACTTACTACGCCGCTAGAATATTTGGACAATGTGAGTTGCGTTGTCGTCGCTGTCGTGTCGTTCGATCGCAACAATAAAAGTATTTACCAAACGCACAATTACGCATTAAAAATAATAAATACATAAGTGTAATATCTGCACTATGCATTGCAACAACGGTAACAGCACCAAAAATAACCCACCTGCGGTATCGTCGCAACGTAGGACAGCTGCTGAAGCACCGACACCAACAAAAACTGTACTAAATATGCTTGAATACAATTTCCTCTTCTATTCCAATATATTATTGTCTTGTGACTCTTTCGATTGTAGCACTTGCTCAGTTTTTTTTGTAAAGGGTGTGTTGAATCTGTGAATGTGTATGTAACTTGCAGAAGCAGAAGTCTTCGGGTATACACAAGATAGGCATTACATATGGAATGTCGTTCCTCGCACAAATCAAAAATATTGAAATCTGTATCTGAATGGCGACACCTGTTCGTCTTTTGGCAGGTTGAATTCCAGGCCGTTTAGTTGTTGGTCGAGCCAAGTGCAGATTCTTAACTCGTATTGATTTTGGATAAAATATACACAAACTATTACCATACGAATATGGAGACCTTGGTCATTGAGAACAAGATTACACTTCAAAGAAAATATAAATCTTCGTTCCTTCGATGTCAAGGAAAGTTGTCAATGTAAGCCTCCACAGACTTATTTTAACTCCCCAGCCCCTTGTGCAGTGCACCAACTGATCTATCTTTTAGTTAGACATGCTGTAGGCCTAGTTGTCGAAGTAGTTTTGTTAGAGGAATTGGACGTAATCAGTAAATGATCTTCCCTGCCTTTATCTTCTCTACATGCTTTTCGGCATATATTCCTTGAAGATCTTCGTTAACCATGGCAAGATAACACACCTTGTCGCATGGCTGGTCTTTTGTTTTTTTTTTAAGCTCTCTTATTTGTATCTCCATCTTACTCAGCATCTAGATAAGTAAGTCTGTATGGGCAGCTCCAGACACTCCCGACTGCTTTCTACAGAGTAGTCCTAATTAGGCTGGTTTCTTCAGCGCTGCTAGTTAGTATCTCGCAGAATTTATTCCAGGATTCCCTTTTCGGCAACTTCCTTAAACTTTTATACTTTCCAAAGGAGAGACCCGAAGCGTCTTAATCTTCTGTCGTTTACTTATGTGTGCATTCTTGTAAGACCTTCTCGTTTCCTTCCTCATCTATCCGAGCGCTGTGCTCCCATGAATTTTGATTACGGTTTCATATCTTATTAATCCTCGAGCACATTTTAAATGTGTTACATCTCTGCATATCTTTTTTGGAGCAGAACTGCCGGACAACGCTAGAAAACTTCCAGAGAGGTCCCTTATGATTTACGTATGGGGTTGACCTCTCCTTGTCCCAATTAAACATGGTTCACTTTCTAATTGTGATCTATGGAGGTTCACTTGACGTGCCATTGGACGATATTCAAGAAGAAGTATAAGAATCTTATTGTGATTTGCTGACAGAACAAATATCCTATTTTCGATTTGTTAATGCTCGAAAACTTCTGGCATTAAACCCAAAGGGGGGTCATGGAGAGCGATTTGATAACGAGAATGGGAAAAACACTGTCAAAGAATTAATCATAGTCAGTTCCAAATGGGACTGGGAGTATTATACGGGAACAATTTAGCCAACACCTATTAAGCTATAGAAACAAATTAGAATATCTTTTTAGTTTCATAATATCACCTTTTTTTTTTTAATAAGTTAGCGATTATCTCGTTCTTCAGAAATGTAGATTAAAAAGGCGGGTGCTTAACAGTAGCGGGGAGCATCGACCTTGTTGTGGGGCCATGGGTTTTATCTTGATATGAATTGAGTCATAAAGCTGAGTCTTATTTTAGTGGTGTATTTTTGACAGTCGCATTGATTTTGACCGTGGCAATAGCTTATATTTTGTCTTACCTTGTTTCGTTTGCAGATGGGCCTGAATATACCCATGCTGATAGCAAGTAGTCAAACACAGCTGGACAACTGGAACACTGCGGGCCAGTACTCGCCTCCGATAGGCAGTGCCGGCGGCGGACCCGGAGGCGGCATACCCAATTCTCAGCCGCAGCAGCTGCGCGTTGCTCTGCCCATGTCTTATGGCGGTGCCAGTGGCACGCCCTACACGGTCGGAGGCGGCGGCGGCGGCGGCAGCAGCAGCAGCGAGTTCCAGCCAAGTCCGCACAAGACCGTCGACACGTCGGATAACGAAGACAATACCATGAGGGACGAGGCGGCGGTGACAGCGACAGCCACAGCGCTCGGACAGCTGGCGGCCAAAGTGGAACGCCGCTCGCCGATCTCCTCCAACATGGGCGGAGGCAGAGGCAGCGAAGACGGTGGCTTGAGTAGCACGCACGGTGCCCCCGAAAATCCTGGCAGTGATCAAGCGCTGGTTGCAGCTGCCTTGAGCGAGGCCGGGTCTAGTCCAATACCCAACACCAACACGAACATGCACGAGGCGCACAAGAATCATCTGCTAAAGTCGAGTCCTGTGTCAGCACGTGCGGCAACCCCTCGTCATGCACACGAGCAACTGCATCATGGCCACCATACGCTGCAGCATCATGCTCATGGCCAGCACCAGGATGAGCTGGACATCAAGCAGGAGCTGGTTGACTACTTTCATCCGCCGTCCGTGTCCGCAGCTCCACCACCGCCAGACTCGCATCGTTCCTATAGCTCGGCCGGCGAGGAAAGTCGCCTCCATTTGGACATGGCGCAGGATCTGCGTGTGGCCCAGGCCAAGGCGCAGGCCAACTTTGGCTCCTTCGTTCTGCCCCCGCGTAGTAGCAGCGCGCAGATGGCGGCAGCCGCCGCGGCAGCCTCCATGCCCCTGAACATGCGCAAGCTAACTGCAGCTTCGAGTGCCGGACACATGCTTATGAACTCGCTGCTTAGTTCGCGGGAGAGCATGTCCGATGCGGACGGCGACGTTGACAACGATGAGGCCACAGAATCGGCGGCCAGTCCTGGTCACATCAAGAGCAGCGTTTCGGCACAGGACGCCAGCTCCGCGGCGGCGGCAGCCGCTGCTCTATACGCAGAGAGTCTCAGCCGGGACGATTGCGATTTTGTTGGCTCCAATGTGTCCATGAAGCTGCGCACAATGGACCGTACACAACGCATCATCGCCGAGAAACTAATCAGCGAGGTGCTCTTCTTTGGGCAGTTCAACGAGCTGGAACGAACGGCGTGCATCCAGCCCAAGTGACAGCGACGTCCAAGGAAGTGGACGAGCGTGGGACGAGTAGGTTTAGGTACGGGCAAGGGTATTACATCAGAGAATGGAATGGCATCGGGATTGGAAATGGCTTGGAACATGGCAAATAGACAAAATGAAATTTCACTGTGAAATAGCCAAGAAAACTAACCACAAAAACAAAACAAACAAACAAACAGTACAATTTACTTTTAGTTCAACAGGGCCTACGGGCTCATCTGTACAAAGCACATGGGGCAGCGTTACTTAGAACCAGAAAGCGGATGAACATGAACATGAACATGAACAGGATATATGGCCTGGTATGGAAAGCAATCGGATTGGAAGCAACGTAACCAAAACAAGATGTTCACTTCCGAGCCGTTGAAACGGTTTCCAACTGGCTAGAAAAGCAAAACTAACAATAGCACCACAACTAACCGACAGAATCTCAGTATTACTTATAAAATACATAAACACGTGTAGTAAGTGTATATACAGCACCTACGACGATATCATAGGGGGAAACTCAAAAAGCATTTGCCATGTTGGGCCTCTTAGCAACGATCCGACCATGTCCAGTGGGCTTTTTATTTTAATGGTAGGCCCAATACATGTAGGCGCAGTTAAGAGACGGAGAAGAACTTTATAAAAGAGCCCACGTTGGGCGTAAAATTACGAAAGACAAAGCCAGTTGCTGGTTAAGTGCTGATAGTTAGCAATTTTGTAAATCCAAAAACTCGTCTGTTGGGTTTCAAGGATAATCAACGCACTTGGGGAAAATGCATATGTATATATATATATATATAAATACCAACATGTACAGATCTATATGTTTTATAGTTAGTAGTGTTATATATCAATGTACCTTATTTTAAAACTAAAAAGTTTTTGTAGTCATTTAAGTCTGGTCGTTAACTTACAAACACCAACCAATACAGCAACTGAAACCAACCAACATAAGATATGTAACAAAACAAAACAAAACAGATGAAGAGTGTGTGTGAATGAATAAATTTGTATAACTAAAGCTATGCAGATCGTCGTCACTAGTTTGTTAAAAAAAAAACCAAACCAACAAAAACACAAAATACACTATTATAAATAAATATTGTAATATTATTGTACATTATTATGCGTGCATGTTCACTAGGCCCTAATGATGTTTGCATAATGTTTAAGTAGACCTATATATACAAAGCAAGAAAAAACTGAAATGATGAAAAACATTAAATTTATTTATAAAACAAAAAAAAACCAAAATCCACAAATTAGTCATATAAATTATAGAAAAGACTAAACTTTGCACGAACCCTGCACATATTGGTCTGGTCGAGCCTTTGTCCATACTTTTAAGTAATCGTCAGCTGTTTTTCAACAGATTTGAGCTTGTTTTGGGAACTTCTTTAACTCTGTTTACAAAGTAAATGAGTAAGAACGTTGCTGAGAAATTAACTGAGTTCAAGTCCCTGCTTTGGAGTTCCAGTATTGGAGTCATCAGCCCAATCAAAAAGACTTTTTCGACTGATCTAAGCTGTTATAAAACTAAGCACAGTTTTGCTCAGAAGGTTCCGCCAAAGACAATATAATAACTAAGATAAGAAACGCCCATACATTTGACTGCGACGCAAAATTTCTAGCCTGGCTTCTCATCTGGCTTTTCCCACTTCAAACGACATGCCAGCCGACTGGCTCTTCGCTCTTTAAAAGCCAGACGAACGACGCCGAGGTTGCGGCTTGTTGATGCTGCCACGAGCAACGAAGTGACTTGCCAGCCTGCCTTCAGCAAGGCTGGTCAATGGTGCTCTGCGTCGATTCGTTCGGCCCTCATAGAGCCGAAGCTGAGAGTACATTATATAATATTATTAGCTTTTTCGCTCTTTCAGTTGTAAGAGCGCAATGATACTGATTTCCTTTTTGTTCTTAGTTTACAGAAAATCAAGCTGCATAGTAGCATTTTGTTGTATGGCGTTACTCATCTTAGTGTTTATATTGTCTTCGGTTCCACCAAGAATAATATAAATACTATATTATTTAAAAGACAATATAAATACTATATTATTTTTATTATTTATATTGTCTTTGGTCCCACCCAGCTACGACGCTTCTACGTGTGTACAACGTCAGGCAGTCTGTCTGTTCGCCCTTATGAACTGCACTTTTAAGGCCTGGCAAAAGAAATAAATATTTATATGTATGTCAAATGTTTTTACACGGACTTTTTCAATTTTGTGATTTCAGATGGTTTCCATAAATGTCGTGATACGAAGTACACTCTTTTAAATGGCTTTGTGCACATGTTTGTAATATGCATAAGAAGGTTTTTTTGGTAAAGGTATATTGATGCTCTACCTTAGCATCTTAGCTTAGTTTAAAATAGTTTCCAGTCGGCGCTCGCTACTGTTTGCCAAAACGTGGTAAGTTGGATTTGGTGGGTGAATATTTATTTCCAAGGATCTATATAATTTGAAAAAAATCATTTGAGACGTGCTTCACACTTTTCGCAGAACCCAAGCTTCCTCGGCGAAGAGTGCAATTCAAAGATATTTTTGGTGAAGTTTTAAGTTTTACCCGATTTGCTTCAAACTTATTTTCAAAGCTCTACATAAGAGCTTACTAAATACGAGTTTCAGCGCTTTGGGAAATTTCACCTGCAACAGTGTTAAATTGGCGGAAAACGGTTGTATGAAAGTTTTCTGTTTACCGTCCCCGGATTAAAACTCATTTTCAAAGATATTTGAGAGAATTTATTTTAAATGTGCCACGGGCAAGGCCGGGGTATGCCCGTTAATATCCTATATAGACAAAATCGTTTAGACAAAATTTATGTGAAATTGCTACCCTCAAATATCCTATATAGACATAGGTCAAAATTTCCCATCTCCACAACTCGGTCAAAACTCCACAGATTGTCAAAAGGTTTGGCTTTTTTTTATGGTTTCACCACTAGATCAATTGGTCATCCAAATCTGGCAATATTGTTGTTTTTTTTTGTTGCCATTTTTGACACAGCTACCAACTGTGGCATCCCGCGAGATGATTCTGCTACCCCATTCCACACGTTTATCCCTTCCAGAGAATAATGGAACCGACTGCAATTCCAGTGACACTTTCCATCCGCATTTATGTCTCTTCAATCGTCCAACTTGTTATTTGTTAACAACTGCCGCAAATCCCTTTAGAAGATGGCCAAGCAATTTACCTCCTATGGGTCCGAGGGACTTCGATGGCAACTGATGATCAGACGAACTGGCAAGAACATCGGTATCAATTGGTATCAATATTCAGCTACAACTTTTTAATCCAATCTATTTTGCACCTGTCCATTCTTCGAAAGAATCAAAATGTATTGGAGAAAACAGGAGAGCAACTATGTTTGAAATAAAGCACATAAAATGTTTCTTTTTTTTGTTGTCGATTTGACAATTTAATGTTTTGTAGGCTTAACGATATCATTTTAAATCTTTCGGCATGACTAAGAGTTTCAATATGTATACATTTTACAAATTTGAGCACGTCCATTCAAGCAAACATCGAGACAATAGATGAATTTTATAGCATATTCGAAGCTAACATTTGTAAGAAATAACAATTTATATTTCGGATTAAGCTATTTTGCTTTACTTCGGGGTCTACCAATACAACTCAAGTTAAACTTATTCGACACAATGATTAGGCTTTTTTAGAACATTGCACTCAATTTAAAAACAACAACACATATTTGGCTGCTTAAAACAAATTTAATTGGTTACATAGAAGGCAAAGGCTTTTGGTACTTAATAATCAATTAATTGTTATAAAACTGCTTACTCAAAAAGCCTAGACTGAAAACCAAGAGTTTTAGTATTATACAATTTATTATCTTTTAATTATGTTTTGCATGCCAAAAGAGAAAGCGAAACGCCTAACAAAAAAAAAAGAAGAAAAACCCCAGAAATATTGAAACTGGCTGATGTCGGGTTTTAAGTGTTTTGCGTTGGGACAAATTAAAGTAAGTGTGTAAAATGCAAAGACTCCGATTTGTGCATGATGTGGCTGGCAAGACTGTGTCTGCCTATCCTGCGGTGGTTTAATACTCAAAGTTGAAGGATGCATTTCGACCGCCGCTGAATTGGAAGAACGAACGAAACATTTGATTCGGATCGAAGTCGGCTGTAAATGGGGTAAGTTTAGTTTATAAAAAGAGTAACACGCCTAAAATGTTAGTGGCACTTGCCTTGCTCTTGCTCTTCAATGTCGTGTCCATTGTCGTAACGGGCTTTCTTGCGAACATCCGATAGAATTGCGTAGGCTTCGCCAACTTCCTTAAACTTGAGCTCCTCGTCCTTACGCTCTGCTGCACTGCTGCCAGCATGCCTGTCTGGATGATGGACCAAAGCCTTCTTGCGATATGCCTTCTTAATCTCATCCTCAGAGGCATTGCGCGCAACGCCCAGTATCTTGTAGTAATCCTTACGCTTGGACTTCTTCAGAGCAAACTTCGCATCCCGCAGTAATCGCTTAACCTCTGGCGTCTTCTCCAATTGTAGAGCCGTTTCATAGTCGGCTACCGCTTCCTCATACTTTTCGAGATCGTTGTGACAGCGGGCGCGAAGCAATAGCGCCTTTAGATACTGAGAATTGAGCTCAAGCACGCGATTGCAGTCGACGACGGCTTCGCGTAGTGCGCCAATGCGTGTATTGACGAGCGCACGATTGTAGAGTAGCTTTGAATTGATATCCTTGTTGTGCTCGTCGATTTTAAGCGCATCCGTATAGACGACATGCGCCTCGCGATAGCGTCCCGATTTAAAAAGCATGTTGCCATTTTCCTTCATCTCCTTCAGCTGCTTGCACTTGCTGCGCATGCGCTTGGACTTCTGATGATCGGGATCCAGCTGCAAGGCGCGTTCGAAGTGCAGAATGCCCTTTTCTAGATTATCCGTGTAATACAAGCAAAGCCCACGCACATAAATGGCATCAGCGGAAGTGCTGTCCAGTTTCATGACTCCGACGGCGATGTCCAGGGCCTCATCGCATCGTCCCAAATATGCTAAACACTCGGCCTTAAGCAAGCGATATCTACCAATGGAATTATCAGTTGACTCCAATATAAACATTTTGGGCAGCTTCACGTTTGGGACCCTTATACTCACCGGAGGCAGGCGGGTGCCAGTTTGAGCGCACTGTCCAAGTAGAAGACTACATTACGATAGGCTTGTGTGTCGTAATTGGCCTGTATTGTAGTTTCCAGTTGGCGCAGTTTCTGTACAGCATGCTGCTCGCTGCTCAGAGCCGTGCTCTGCGGTTCCAGCTCGGCAACCGTCTTCACGGCCTGCTCGGTGCCAATTATGTCGCCCAGC